>NC_045758.1:23161847-23528722 GCF_009193385.2 Nasonia vitripennis
AATAAGAATTCACATAACAAATCTTTGGTAAAGGCTATCGTGTGTGCTGGACTGTATCCAAATATTGCGATTATCAAGTAAGATTACTATGCTAATATTAGAAGGATGTCGAAAAGGCGCTGATCTTGTCTATTTATTAATTTGTCTGGGTCAGAGTACATACATCACATATTCGATGTATTCAAAATAGTTTCTTTAGCTTTTTTCGACATGTTCTCTATCAATGATAATGCGATTTTTTTCCAATGATGTAACTTATTGTTTTTCAGGCGAGCTTCTAGAGGTGGTGTTAAAGCTCTGACTACCGAAAAAGAAATGGTAAAGCTGCATCCATCCAGTTTGAATAACAAAGTTACTTCTCTCTCTTCTTTTCCTAGCCCTTACATAACGTACTTTCTTAAAAGGAAAACTACTGCTATCTATTTGTTTGATACTACTTGTGTTAGTCCGGTAGCGTTGCTTTTTGCATCACCACGTGCGTCGACAGGTAATGAAAGATTATTTAATGAATTGTTATATTCTAAAAATAACGTTCATTAAACATTGATTAATTTTTGTTGCAGGAGAAATGAATGGCCAAAGCGTTATTACAGTTGCTAATAATTTATCGTTCTTGTGTGAACCAAGGACTGCCAAAATCATTCAGGTAGATTCTTTTTTTCTATTTGAGTTCATATAATAAACGTAATCATATAAATAATTTAATTTGATAGAAATTGCACGAGAAGTTCGATTGCTTGTTAGAGTTTAAAATCACGCACCCCGGCACAATCAATTGGGGCGCTCACGAAGGAAACGTCTTGAAGTGAGTTTAACAAAACATTAATTTTGTATGATGTAGGAAAGGTTAAGGATTATTAAAATTATATGTTACTTAAACAGCGCCATAATCGAGCTATTGTCAGAAGGAGACGAGAATATCGGATTGGAATCCGGTCGATACCATGCTTGGGATGGCTTTGACGAGGACGACTTCGATTACGACGAAGATTAATCTTCCATCAGGCATTACAAGAGCTACTGGATCCAATGATCTGCCAAGCTGATTGTGGATCTTAGTGGACTAAATTTTCAGACAATGTCTAAGAGTATCGATACTCTCGTTTTTGTTAAAAGTTTTAAGAAACGCGATAATCTTTAAATTTTCTATTTATTGAATCTCGATAATAATTAGCATTTAGTTTTCATAGCATTTCTCGTAAAGTAACAGAATTTCGAAGAAATCGAAATAGGAACAAATAGAGTTGTATGATGTTAAATGCGTTTTATGTTTAAAGGGTTTTTTCGATCTAAGCAAACTTTTTTTTAAATACATGCGTTCGTACAAAATGTTATGAGTTTACTTGACCGTCGTCTTCTTCGGGTTTGCGCTTAACGAGTTTATGTGTAATAAACTCGCAACGATTAATAGAGTTGAATTAAGACCAAACGAATCATATAGTTCTTAAATATGATTGAGGATTGTGGACATTTGCACATAGTCTCAAATTTAGTGTTTTGAATAAAAAGTGAAGCAAGATTTTGGGGAAAATATCGTCTTGCAATTTTCTAAATCACGTCTTATTTGCAATCCGAGATGTCAAAATAAACGTAAACTGTAAAAATATTTTAGTCTCGCGACATTCCCATTGTCTGGATGTTCTACGAACGCGTGCGTCGAGAAAGAGAGAAAGACGCATCGACGAGCGAGAGAAATGCACGACGTTATCGTTATGCACGCAAGTGCACAGTGATAAGGAGAACGCGGGAGAAAGCCGATAACCTTAGGCGGGCTGCACTTGTTCTTCGCGCTGACAATGCGCGCTGGCGCCTGATCATCGACTCGAACGTCCGACTATACTCCTTCGACTCACATACGATGTAAATGTTAGCTGCTAAAATTGAATTTCAATTATTCATATAATGAAACGTGTCCGTTAAATGTGCAGTCACTGCTTGAAAAGAGAACTTTCTTTAAAAGAATTAAAATTCAGCAGAAAAATCAATCGATTCGCATAAATCAATCTGTGACATTAAATTATCAGGCTCTGCGTCTATAGGATAGAGCCAGCAGAGAAGGGTGACTCTAGAAGAAACGCAGCGCGTATTCGTATTATCTTCATCAATATTTCGGAACATTCAAAACACATTTTTTCGATTACATCGATTACATCGGTTACACAACACCACCACGATGTAAAAACTCGACGTACACATACACACGCACTTAAAGTTTCCGTTCGCGCAGTGCGAGCTCGGGACAATAATAAAGCCGTACACAGGCTGCAGTGTCCGATAAAACAATTTTCGCCGAAGCCGCGCCGCCGAGCTCATTTCGAACAGGATGCCGCGCTCTTTTCTCTCGCTCTCTCTCTCTCTCGCACTCGAGTAGCGCGCAATTTAAAGGGGTTCGCGCCGCGCATATACACACGAAGGAGTAGCTCTCTCGAGTGTATAATGACGAGACGTGCGCGCGTCTTATTAAGACGTATCCTCGGCCCCATCGACTTTCTGATCAAGCGCTCGAGATCCCCAAAAAGAGAAGAGAAGAGATGCTCAATCGAGCAGCGGGATGTGTATAATATAATCCTCGTAGAGGAAACAAAAATTAATTTCCTGCACGCGCGTCGTTGAAGTTATAAAATTAATTTTTAAAGTATACACGGCTTGAAGATCGGAGGCGATGTCGATATTACACGACGGTGGCGATGCAGCTCTCGCACGCGGGCGTTCACTCTCGGATACGTAATGGCCTGTAGTTTGGGCGTCGATTTGCGGTCGGGAGAGAGAGAGCTATTATCTACTTTTAGTTGATTTTTCAACGACCTGATCTCTGCGCCTTGCGTATGTACCCCGTATAATAGGATAATCAATAATTATCGCGTTATCGGGCTTCTCTCGCTATATAATAAATAGTGTACAAGCTTCAGAAGTCGAGCAACGAACCAATAAGCGTTTTCACGTTAACCGCATAGATAACTTCAACTTCACACACCTTTACACGTATAGGTATATATGTATAACAATGTATCCGCTGAAGAAACGAGCGCCTCTATATCTTATCTCCCGATGTTTCAGCTGCATGAAGCAATCGACTCTCGAAAGCGCTTCAAACGCCGCATTTTCAAATTCGAAGTGGCACAACCTTGCACAACGCATCTCTCTCATTCTCTCTCTCTCTCTCTCCTCCACAAGGGGGCTCGAAAGCAATCTCCAGCACAGCTCGTGCAAAACGCTCCTCCGCCGCGGCCAGGAGGTGAAAAAATCTCGCAGCGGAGAAAGCGGAAATGCATATACATGTATATAGATATCGCGCGTATGTACACATCAGCAGAGTATATAGCGGGAGGCCGTGCGTTCGAAGGGAGTGCAAACAAGGTAATGAGAGCGGGTATATGGCGAGGTGTGCGAATATTGCGGATGGCGAGACGAGAGAGTGAGAGAGAGAGAGAGAGAGAGAGAGAGAGGCAGCTGCGAGGGTGCAGAAAGCTGGAGAGAAAAATGAAGTGTATATATGCGGGGGCCGGGAATACGATAATTGCATTTCCTGCGCAGCCGACGTACACGCTGTGGCTGCAGTGCGCAGATGCGAGAGAGAGAGAGAGAGAGAGAGAGAGAAATCGAGCGAAGCTTCTCGAGCTTTCCTCTCCTCTGCGATGCTGATGCGCGATGCGACGATTAGAGCTCTATGCATATCGTTCTGTTGTTCTCTTATATGTACGAAGTGCTCGATTAAAAGATAAATCAAATGTATACCACCGGCGCGGAACCCGATGACGAAAGTCGAGACGATCTCGCAGCGAAGCGATGATGAACGACGGACGCGCTGGTGGGTGGCAGTCGAGGCCCTGCAGTTGTATATATAATGCACTTCGACAGTCGGTCCCCGTCTCTCTCAGTCACGCGTGCGGCCCGAAAACCTCGTTTGCGATCGGCGCGAATGATTGGCCGTGAACTTCAAGGACGCGCCAGTCGCGCACCGACGACGAAATCCGCGCACGCGGCGCCTTTTTACGCTTGGTCTCTTCGATCCTTTCTCGTCTTCTCATATTGTGTGCTATTTTACTATTTTTTCCTCTACGTCTGAAGCGGCGGGTCGATTTTTCTGCAACTGCGCGGAGATTCAATTTGAATTTGCCAAACCGAAATGAGTATTTTCCATCAGGTCGCCTCGGGGGGTTTCTATACGTATGCGTATAGCGCTACACGAGGGGAAGAGGCGAAGAGTCGTTGAATCGGAAGTCGATTTCGCTCGTGATTTGCATGTGCCGCATATTTGCCTTTCCTCGCGGCGACCTCACGTTTGATCATCATCTTTGCTCGAGAAGCTAACTGCGGCAGTCCTCTGGATGATACCCTACGTGATTTTTCGATGGGTTGCTTGTTACTTTTTTTTAACTAACTTTGAGTCTGTCAAGACGGAGCCCTGTGTATTCGTATTAGATTGGCTAATGCTCGAAATGAAATGTATAGGTTTCGGAGTATTATATGAAGTAACTTACAAACGTACAATAACTGGTTGTAAAATTCTCTTTAAGCGCTATAAAATCGCAATTTCAGAACAGGCCCGCGAACTCGATAACGCGCCCGTTAAAATTGCTTCGGCAATATTCGCGCGTACGTGAAATTTTGCAAACACGCACGAGTATACATACAGCCGGCGCGCAGTTTCCGCAAGTTTCGAAATCAAGTGAGTAATTTACACTGCGCACGGCTGCTAACGCCACGCATGTACTACCTTATATGGGTGTATTCGAAAAAGCCATTACGCGCGAGAGGAAGCAAAACACTAGTTCTCTGCGCAGGATAACAATTATTCTAAAGCGACAAATTGTGCAGCCCGCATCGTTTATTATGTGACAAAAAAGCTCCGAGCAGCTGAGACGCCTGCGCGCAGTTATTCAAAGAGCGAACTCGAAAGAATTTCCATCGCGCTGCATAAATCATCTTCCGCAAAGCTCGAGCGCGAGCATTGCAGAAGGAATTCGCGCAAGCTCTCTCTCTCTCTCTCTCTCTCTCTCTCTCTCTCTCTCTCTCTGTAGGATGGGTTACGCGTATAGTGTACAGTGTAGCGCTCGCCGGTGTCCCAATTGGGACTTGGGAGTACAGCGGAGAGTAGCCGGCCGGCTCCGGCTCGCTTTTGTCCGGAGTGTGCGCGCACATAAGCGCAAGTAGTTCAAGGGGGTACAATTACTTAATTGTACGTAAGCCAACCTCATCGCGATTGATATATTATATCGGTGCACGAGCCTCTCTCGCCCTCGCTGTGCGTGCAACCGAGCTGATGCGCTGCTGCAGGAGAGAGGATGCTCTCTTTTATTCGCTATATAAGTAGTATCTTGTATACGACATGTAGTGTGTACTGCACTGCACTGATTCCAGTCGAACCGATGAGCGGTCTCGAGGAGAGCGTGTCTGCGTGTGTAGTCCTGTTTCACTCTCTTCATATTTTCTCCCTCCGTCAGCGGAGCCGTTTATCCTCGACTTATACTAATTGCTCGCTTTTTCTGCCTTCTTCTGAGCTGAGCAGTCGCCGGATGACTTGCTGTCGCTTGTGTCTTGTGTCTCTCTATTGTAATCTCACCTATTGATAGTACAAATATTAGTTATACACGATCGAGAAAATAGTACACGCGCACGAGACAGGTCGATTAAACTAGCAAACCTCGCCGGATAAGTAGACTGTCTGTCCCAACGAATCTCATAGCGAACGCGATCGATGGATGTAAAATATAACCCACTTAATTACCAGCATGATTGAACAATATCCCGCCCAAAAATAAGTTTAAAGCGCGAGCTCCAGTTCAAGGGTCGCTGCGAACGATCGATTTTATATTCACTATTTAATCCTCATTCCTATTTTTCTCCTCATCAGTGCTCATATCCACGTGAGTACGAGTATATAGATGCAGCAGCAGCAGCGGCGGCGAGAGAAATTTCTCCAGGACACGTCGGGGCACAGCAGCGCAGCTGGCCTCTCGCACATATGCACAATATTGCACATCCGTCGCTCTCCTTCTCCCTCGCTCGCGAATTGCAGCTACTCCCTCTCGTACGTTTGTAACGCTCTGCTGTAGTGGTGTAGTACACACACGCGCGCGCATAACCTTCTCGACGTCCCGACACTCCCGACTCCCGGCTTTTCCGTATGTTATGTATATAGTTATATATAGCACGCGGGAGAGACGAGAGAGAGGGAGAGCGTAACTGCAGCAGCAGCAGCAGCAGCGCGAATATAGCGGTGCAGCTATCTCGCTCTCCGGCGGCGCCCTATGCGCTCTTGATGGTATGTGTGTGTGTGTGTATCTGGCGGCGGGGCGGCTATAGAGTATAGACGCGCGGCGGCGCGCGAGAGCCGCTCAGTCTGCGTCCGACCGCCGCCAATGTCGTGTCGTCCGCCAGCGCCGCTGTCTCGTGATCGCTCGGTTACGCCGTCGCCGCCGGTCCATCCGCGACGAGAAAAGCCCTACTCAGTTGAAGTTCAGTCAGTGCGAGCCGTGGACAGTGACTCGTTCGTTATTTTGTCGTAATCCGAGTGAGCCACTCGTGTGCGGGCACACTTATACATACGGATATATACACGGCCGTGTGCCTACGATACATCTATCCGCATCTACGTGCATATAGCAGTCGCGCGCGGCTGCATCGTTCTCGGGTTTGTTGTTGTTGCGGGGCTCTCTGTTATCGCGCCCCTTCGACTCTTTATCAAGAGAAGTGAGAAAGAGAGAGAGAGAGAGAGTGCGAGCCATCGGAATAGGCAGTGCAGACGGGCAGAGAGAGAGAGAGAAGAAACATCAGTGCCAAGCTCGTCGTATATACTGTGTGTCGCCTGTATAGAGTGTATAGAGAGAGAGCGAGAGGATGGGAGCTGCGCAGCTGCACCGGCACTGCACTTCTTTTTAAAGGTACCTATACACGTATGCGCTTGTGTGTGTGTGTGTGTGTGCGAGAGCGAGAGCACAGGGAGGTGCATATAACCTAACCTACAAGGCCCAGCAGCAGCAGCAGCAGCGCTGATCTCTGTCCGTGTGCCGTATAGTAGGTGTGTGAGTGCGTTGCAGCAGCAGCAGCACTAGTGCGGAGCAGAGGAGAGGAAAAATCGACCGGCGCTACTGCTCCCGTGAACGCTGCTGCTGCAGTCGGTCTCCCTCCGCAAGTGCCGCCGCCGCCGCTGCTCTTGCTCTGCGACGAAAAAGAAAATCGGGCGCAGCGGAGGGTCAGTGAACGATTACGAGCGGGGGCTCTGGTTTCGGCTGCTGCTTCGGGGAAAAAAGAAACAACAAAGTGCGAGAGAACTCCGAAAAAGGAGCGACGAGAGAGAAGGTGGAAGGTGAGAGGAAGGGTGTATACAAGTGCGGTGCTGCACCGACGACTCGAATTTTCGTCGCGCGAAATTCGAATCCTCTCCTGCTCCGAAATATGCGGGGCTCTTTAAAGAGCCGAGAGAGCGGTCGACGGCCTCTTCAGTATTTGATCACCGTTGCTACTGCCGCTGATTTAATCTGAGTTTCGTATATGCTCCTTTCTGCTTTCCTTTTTTTTCGCATCACGAGCGGCCCGCGGCCACGGCCGCTCTTTCGAAACGTTCTCCGCGCGGTATATATTTTACGTAAACCTCTCTTCATCGATAGACACCATAGCGCTGCGTGCGGAGAAGTGAAAACTCGTTGTTTTTATCTCGAAGCGCATTATACGCGTATAGAGAGCAGCAGCGGCAGCCGGAAAAAACGGACTAGCAGTCGATAGGCCGCGTGATAACATCGCCGCGGCCGGTATACACGAACGCACGGACGGGAGGATAGAGGAAGGGAGGGAGGGACAGATGAGAGAGAGAGAGAGAGAGAGAGAGAGAGAGAGAGAGAGAGAGAGAGAGAAAAAGTATCGAGGAAGAACGGCGGCGGCGGAGAGTAGCGTAAGGTAGGCTGAAAGGGAAAGGAACGGGCATTAGGCACTACTAGCCGGCTAGCGCAACGGTTCTGCGTAGCGGATGCGCTCATAGTTTTTAGTTTCTGTTTGGATGATCGCGCGGCTTGCTTTTTGCCGAGCTGCATATATAGAGAGGGGAGAGTTTCGACCGCTAATTTATTTTTTAAAACAAATTGAATTTCGTTGACACTGATAAAGTCGCGCTCTTTCGAAAGCGCGACGATTGATGACATAAAAAGTACGCATGCACAAAAGCGGATAAGATATACCGTGAATCATCGACGCGAGAGAGAAAGAGACCAGTTCGGGCTGAAATTTTTAACAGGGATTATGTATAACAATATAATACACGATTGATAACGGTGCCTCTAAATATTGACAAATCGAACGACACCGCGAGAGCCGCAGGTAGAGACAATGAAACGGACGCGAAAGAAACGCAAAGCCGGCGCGTGTATTCGCGAGAGGGAATGAGTTTCGAGTTCGCAAAAGAGCTTTCGCATCACCATCTGCCGATACGTCTATACACACTTGAAAGTCTATTGATTGCTGTAGCTCCGCGTCGAGCTTTGACTTGCCAATAGCGCTATCAGTCGATTATTGTGCCGGCTTAAAAAATCTTTCGATTTCAATGGAAAATATTTTCGAATTTTTTTATATAACACAGAGGGAATAAAAAACTGCAGGATAAAGAGAACTGTGTATAGTATCAGAAAAAAATGCAGTTACAGCGTGAGATGCCTAAGCAGTAGTATAGGCTCCACGAGGCGGCTTATCTATTTTACCGAATTTTTATCAGCATGGGCCAGCTCATAAAAGACTGACAGTAAGCAGTATAGCATAAGAAAAATGCAGTTATAGCATCGCAGCTTTCGTATCGGGTGGCACAACGCTATATCTAGAATCGACGCTTGGATTGAGTAAGGGAAGCTAGAAATCGCCTTTGCGCCAGCTACACTGAACAAAAACACAGTCGTTTCTGCTGTAAAGTCCGGTAGTTTTAACCGTTCTGCCGCACCGTAACGACTGTTCAGTAAGAACAACGGTGTGCCACTGGTAGTTTTGGCGAGTCGCTTTAAAACTGCTGAACTCTACGGTAATCTTGGCGAGTCTTCGTACAATGACGGATTACTGGTGCGAGTTCAGTTAAAATGGCTGTGTTTTTTTTCAGTGTATCGTTACTATGGACAGTTAGAAAGCGCACTTTTCTCAAAAAATAAAAAAACAGCTCGGCGGGGCGGCTGTATCGTAACGCCGAAAAATTCGCGCGCGATATAAAGCAGCCAGATAGATATCTTTCGATTCGCGCGCGCGACTACTTAGCCTGATACATAAGCTCCCAGCCAAGAGCCGCACTTGTTTGGATATTTTTGACACAGATTGTTGAACCCGAGAGTTAAAAAAGCGCTTTCTGCTCTCGTTATTTTCATCTCTGTCTCGTCGCGTTATACCGTCAGTTTTTTCACTATCTCGGCGCCGGCGGCTTGCAGCCTTACAATCTCTGCGTGAATTTTGGCACACTGTGTACGCGTGTGCGCGCGCGACTATGACGTCGTTCGCTCTAATCTCTCGCACTTGTAACGAGCGGATTGTCGACCGATAAAAACTATTCGATTCTGGCTACTATACAGCGCGTGCTCGTGTGTCGGGGGAATCAAGATAAGCCGGTGTTTTTTGTAAACTTGAATGTTTACGTTATCTAACTTGTCTCTGTGAGAGAAGGAATGTGCGCGGCGCCTTGTAATATCGTCCTCCGAAAGTAATCAAGAGACGTATTCGATACGATCGTTTTTTCAAATCGATTTATAATGTATCCAGTCTTTCGAAAGACGAGCTAAAAACGTGTGCGTGTGAGAAAGCCGTCGATCTAGGCCCAACGACGACGACAATGAAACTATAATAACTAAAGCGAGAACGTTTGATTTCAGGCTGGTGTCATGCAATCGCCACCACTGACAGTGGCAATGGCATCGAGTTCGACCGTGGACTGATCGACGACTGATCGACGTCGGCGATAGGTCTCGTCCCTCATCGCAGAAGCATTACCGTCATCGTCATCAGCATCATCATCATCGTCGTCGTCGTCGTCGTGCTGCTGGTGCTCGAGAGTCGCGAGCAAAGCAACCAACACTGCCAAAATACAATCACTCCGCTGTGATCCACTGTCGAATCTCTTCAGCAGCCAACACACAATACAATCAGCAGTCGTACCAAGCAACGAGTTACCAAACCGCCGCACACGGGCGAATTCCAAAACTATAGAGAAACCGATAGCACATAGTACGTAAGCTAGGAGATAGAGAGAGAGAGAGAGAGAGAGAGAGAGAGAGAAGCCAAAGTGTGTTCGTTCCGCAGCAGTCTTGTGTCGGCGAGCATGATAGCTCCCAGCAGCAGAAGCAGCAGGTACCCGTTTGGCTGCAGTCACCTCGAGCGTCGAGCGGCTCCTCCCTCGCTGCAGGGAACCGCGGGAGTCTAACGCCGCTTCACCCTTGACCACGAGGGTCGACGGACAGGGAGCGATACAAAGAGTGCGCGCGCCAGAGGAGAAGAAAGAGTGCGAGAGACCGAGAGAGAAAGAGAGAAGAAAAGAGGGAAGACAGGTGGGTGTGTCGCTTGGGGCGGCGAAGCCAGTTACGCGGTGTGGACATGATTATTTCAAAGGATCTGTTCCTGCTCGGCGACCAAGACTACCTGCGCCTGCCCAGCAACGAGAAGCGCCAGCAGCGGGCAATGGGACGGCCGATCATCAATGCTCCCAGGTACACACACACACACATACCAGTATATCCCTTTCGCGTGACCCGCTACCTTATTCATGGCGTTTTTTTTATTTCGCCTATCCTTTTATGCGCGCGAGGGTCCTGTCTAAAAAGGGATTTAATTCGACTCCGCGGTCTCGTTACGAATGTACAACTCTCTATGTAGGCAGGAAAGTTATTGCACTGTTGACGTCTGTTTTTTTCTTCATTCTCTAAACTGTTGACTCCTTGTGAACTCTGATATGCAAATCGCGGCGAATGCTTTACGAGACTAGTCTAGATACGATCGCGCGTCGGCTGCTGCTGTCGTCGCGTTATTAAGAACCCAGCGACGCTTTCAGCGCGGATTTTAAGAATTTCATAAGAACGCGCGAGCAAAGTGGAAAAATAGCCTGGTAAAATTTTTCGAGTCGTTCATCATAGAAAGATCGATCGCATGTTTAAACAACAATTATATCATCTGGAAAAAAGAGGTCTATTTATCACGTCGTAAAAACTACGCGCATTCCTCCGCGCGCACACACACAGCACCGCGTTATAATATACACCCGAGAGAACTTAGATAACTTTCTCTCTCTCTCTCTCTCTCTCTCTCTCTCTCTCTCTCCCAGGCTCTCTCGCGCGCTGGGCTTTCCAGAGTGCTCATTTAGATATACTTAAAAATAGACATTAGCATTCTTCGAGAGCGCGCAATTCCCGACATCGTCGCGCGTCGTCTCCTTCCGAAACGAAGAGAGAGAGAAAAAAAGCGTCGAGTCGTGTGCGGTGCGTTCGCAAAACAAAAAAAGCTCATTGCGCGCGAGTATACAAGAGCTGTACATAGGAAAACGAGTCGCTCCGCGGTCGTCGTTCCCTCCCTCTCTCTCTCTCTCTCTCTCTACCGGCTGATCTTTCGAAAGTCGCCAAGTAGATAAAGTGCACAATCGAGCGAGCGCGCGGCGCATCCCGTCGTAAAATTTATCGGACAGCACACACACACACATGTACAAACACACACAGGCCGAGACAAAGAGCGAGAACGCGCGAGGAGAAGGCCCCGGCCAAGGCGCGCTTGGCGAATAAATGCGCGTAGTCCTCTCCGTGTGTGTACGTACGCGCGATAGCATTAGCAATAACAATCGTTATTTCTTCTTATTCTTCGCTTTGCCGTATACGGCTCTTCCTTTTCCATGACCTTTATACGCACTCGTGAGCGGCGCGAGCGAGAGAAAGCTACTGCTACGTACGGCTTTTCCTTTTATTGTTTTTTTTTTTCATTGTTTCGGTTGACAAGCGTAGCGATTGGAAACGCTTATCGGAAATCGGGATTATTTTCCGCCTCTAATGTATAATATAACTACGCTTGGGAAACGGAGTCGGAAATCGAATCGACTGGCTGCAGCGCAGATACTTGCTCTGAAAATTGAAAAATAAAAACGAATATATAGTTATATATGGAAAATGAGCTTCTGTTTTTAGCGAGTGTAATTCATTTCGGCAGTCGAGCGTAACCCACAAATTATCTCCAGCGATCGGTATATATATATATAAAATCAACGATTAGACGACGTCGATAAGCCGCCGCGTGTGTGTCTGAAAATCGTTTCTCCGTGGCGATATTACACGCCCCCTCCCCCCTCGATATAAGGCGAAATCCGCAAAGCAATTACATCGATTGGAAAATGGCGGTCTTTATGAATGGAAAGTCCGTTGGCGCGTAATTTCCGAGTTGATATTGAGGAAAAAAAATGTATATGTATCAGACAGCAAAAGCCGTTTGCTCTTTTAAAATTCAGCTTATTCGCGCGACGTTTATCACGTCTTAATGAGAGTATATACTTGACCACTGTCGCGCGCGCGCGAAAACTAGTTTCGCCGATTCTCATAACTCTCGCGGGCGCGAAAGCAGAGCGTGTATATATGCGCAGGCGCGTATATAGCCCCCGCGCGCGCGGAAAGTTTCGTAAGGCCTTGAGGCGGAATATGTAATTTTCTGCCTCGAAATCCGGGGAAAAGCACCTGGTCTGTGCGCAGCTACGGGCGTTGGATAAATTACCTCCTGGAGAAGAAATTTTATATAGAAAGAAATCGCACGGATTCTATATAGAGCTATAGAAGAAACGCTCTCGGTGTTAGTGGCGACACAAAGACCGTGTGCGTGGAGAAGAGCACGCTTTCGACGTACGTATGTGTATAAATGCAAAGCGCGAGCTGCAACGGTGGAAAACCTGATCGCGCGGTGTTGGCCATATCGAATACAGGTTTGTGCAGCAGCGCGCGGAACGCTGGAGATGAGAAATAATCGTATAAAAGACGAAACGAGAGAGAGAGAGAGAGAGAGAGAGAGAGAGAGAAGCTCTTCTAATTGTGAGAAGCCTCTGTGGTTTTTGAATTTTGAATCAACAAGTTCTCGGAGCTGAGTCGTCGTTTTCCATTAACGGTTTTATGAGTCAATCTATCGGGCATAACTTTTGTGGCGCTTTACATACGCTGTTGAAAATTCGTGAATAGTGAACTTTAGTCAGCTGCGTGCATTGAGCTACGCGAGTAGTATAGCGGTAATTAGAACGCATTTGGGATCGTAACATAGTCTTGCTATATGAGCTCTTTATTCGCCTGTTTCGAGTAATCCATCTGTTTATAGATTCTACTGTTTGAATCAGAACCAATAGTCCTCGTCGAAAATTAGTCTGATCTCATGGTCGCAGTTGCATCGCTATGATTCTCCTCTAACTCCCTCCTGTACGCCGACTAGTCCACGCTTACGAATCGTTACAGTTCTTCCAAGCCAATTTCTCGTCGCGCTCTTTATTCGAGTCCCAATTTTTCGCGTAATTTCTTTGACGAGAGAAAAAACGCCCAGGCTTATCGAAATTACACATCTTAGATTATTTTTAAATCTCTCACTGTAATTAGAGCCGCGGCTAAAATGTGGGTCACGCGCTGACAAAATAATATTGCGGCAATATCATAGCAGAAGTAGCTTTTGTCTATAGGGAGGGTTGTATGTGCGTCGAGGAAAAAATCGTCAAGGAGAGTATTGCCTATTTAAAATGCAGCCCCATGCAAATGGAAATACTATTCGCTCGAGCGAAAACGGAGTCAGTTAAAAAAATGAACCTGCGCGGCAATTGATAAGGGAAGTAAATTTCACTCAATTCAGTAAATTTTTCGCTTTTGACCGAAGAGAAAAACTGCGTACCGCATAATCAAAATGACACTTTCGTTCTCTCGAGCCACCTACACGCTGGCTACGGACTTCCCTCGAATTAATTTCGCAAATAAAAGCCCGCGCGATGGGGTCGTTAAACGGAGAAATTATCGAGAAAAAGAAGTCGGCGCGTTCTCTCCCTTCGGAATTAACGGTGTAGGCGAGAGCCGATAAGCGCGCAGTGTGTGCATTGCACTTATATTATCGAGCGCGCGAGAGACCGGCCGGCGAGAAAATGCTTACCGTTCGCGCGCGGATAAACAGTCTGTTATTGCCGGTATGTGTGTGTATGTGAGTGCACACAGCCGATAGGCTCTAATGGCCGGGAACGCGTTAGACCGGCGGCGAGAGATCGGAACAAGGAATCGCTCGTGCAAAGTGGAAGAGGTATGCGCATTTATTAAAGCCTCTTTTTCGCGCCGGCTGAAGCTTTGTTTATGTACTGTGCGCGAGCGAACGATTTTGCACGAGATTATTTATCCAGCGCGAATCTCCACTCTCGACGAGACTCGATTATAATAAACACTGCTCGAGAGGATGAATAAAAACAAAGCGCCCCCGAGAGAAAGAGAGAGAACGTTTTAATTTGGTTCTTTCTCTCTCTCTCTCTCTCTCTCTCTTGTTGATGTGTACGATGATCGAGACATCGCTCGACTTCTTAAATACTTCATTAAGCGAGAAAAAAAGGGAAACGGGCTCAGCGCGCTCGCGCGCAGCGTAATCAGTACGTTGACGCGCATAATAATCTCGCGCGCATTCGATTATACTCGTTTGTAATTGCTAGTTATACGCCGCTGAGATTAATTAATATTCGATTGCAATCTGCCGTCGCGTGAGACGCCGCTGCAGCAGCAGCCCATATTCCCCGCTGGCGGATGTATGGCGTCTGAGTCTCTCTCTCTCTCTCTCTCTCTCTCTCGTGATAGATACGGATCGGGCCATAAAAGTCTCTTGCGACTGCAAGGTTTTGCGCCGGCCGGTCTCTCTCTTTCTCGGCGACGACTATACATAGTATACCACACGCGTATAATATCGCGAGTCTTTGTTCCTGGAAATTCCGGATCGAAGCTTCGCTCGTTGATTATGCGAAAATGTAGGTTGATGGCAATTTTTCGCTGCGTCCGATATCGGTGTCAAAAGCACGAGTGCGTGCGCGAGCGACCGGGTGACGTAAAAATACTCGGAAGATTATACTGCTTTGCGCCGTACAGTGGCATAGTGCGCTCGCGCGCGGGAAGCAGCATCGAAAGCAAAAGTGACGAGAGTGACTCAACGCTCGTGTGTCTCGGCTCGAAAAGTTAATTACAGCGCCACCGCTGCCGCGTTGACTTTCAGACTCAGAAACGGCCGCCAGAAAAAGAAACTCGAATTCAAAAAAAGTGCTAACTTACACGATGTTGTGGCTCTCGTGCGCGAGAGCTGCTCTCTTGCCCCCCCCCCCCCACACACACACACACAGAACGAGAGAGGAGGGAGATGCGTTTTTCTTTCTCGCTTTGTGTTGTGTTTCCATCCTTTGCTTTTTTATGCCTTCTCGCGCGCGTTTGTGTACGTATGTGCCTCTCTCTCGCTCTGCCTTTCGAACACGCTTTTTCCAAATTCACGCTCTGCCGATCGATGCGGTTATTCTCGCGATGCGAACGAGATTTTTCGTATCGGATTTGAGAAAAAAGAAGCTCGAGAGTAGAGCTTGGAATTCCACATATTACGATCAAAGAATCTTTTTATTTATAAACCACGAAATCAGTAAAAGCCATTGCACTATATAGATACAGCGTGTGTAAGCGGTGCGCGCAGTGACAGCCAGAACTGCGCTCGCGAATTCCGAGAACATAGACGCATCGAATGCTGTCGCGGGGACGACCAGCGAGTGTTCTCCTCCTCCGTCTCTTCTTCGCGTGTGTTTGACGAGAGAATTAGCGCGTACCTGCGTCGTCTCGAAAAGCACAACAAAACGACTGCGCGCGTAAAACCGAGCGGGAGAGCCAACGTCGTAAACTCTCCCTTTCCTTTCGGATATATTTCGGCGGCGGTGCCGCGGGGACAAGGTCGCGACCTGATTGCGTAGTATATACGAGAGGCTGAAGTGCAAGTGCAGACCGGTGTGTCTTCATCGGAGCGACTTCGGAGGGTTCGGTTATGAAAGAGCCGCACTTTTTTCGTATCGCGCGATTCGAAAAGTTATATTTGGTCTTGCAGCGACGAACGCGTCAACAATTTTTTTTACGATCTGTAAACAGAGGGTCGTGTCCGAGTGCCATAAAGTGGTATCTTTATCAAAGATTTCTATTTGTGCACGACGGATGAACTCAGGCTTCCGCCATGTGTAATAAGACCCATTTCTCTTCGAAGAAAGGACTTTACCGTTAATTAATACCCATCGATCCATGTTGTGATTTATTTATGACAAACACAGGTGCCGATGAATTATTTTATCCGCTCGAAAGGGATTTCTTTATAATTTTCCATCGCGATAATTAACGGCCGAGTTTTTCCGGCTAATGAGTGCTTTGCTCTTCTAAACAGACTTTGATGCAATACACACTCCAAAACTTTCAAGCGTTGATTAATAGTCCTGGAGCTATACAGTCTCAAAGCGCATTACAGGAATAAGCTTTTAAAACCGTTATCGATCAGTCCGAATTCTTATACGCACGAAATCCGCTGCAAACTTTGCGCGCTTTGTTGCGCAGGGATTAATACGCCGGCGCGAAAGTTGGCCGAATTTCTTGAATTAATAAACGGCTCTTTGCAAAGGTTGCGCGAGTAATTTATCGAAGCGACTTTTCACCGTACGCTCCTTTGACGATCACTAGCTTTATTAAAAAAAAAAGAAAAAAAAACGGAAATAACCAGAGCGGTCTGTGCGGACAAAGGAAAAAAGGAAAATCGCTGCAGCGGTATATACGCGTCCGACTCCCGAGAAAAGGGCATCAGACGGTCGGGGTTAATACTCATCGCCGGACAGCAGAGGCTCGGGTGAGATGGAGGAGGAAAGAGCTCGTTGCGCAATAGAGAGCTCGTGAATACTCCATGCCGGGCAGGATAGCTCGGCGAGCTCGCATGCAAAACTCTCCCTTGAGATTCGGCCAGACTTTTCAGCCGAGTCCTCACTCTATTTCTCTTCGCCTGAACGGCCTCTTTTCATTAGGTTGTGTAATTTTTATGGATGCATGAGTTTGCGGTGGAGTGTAGTCTCCTCTCGCGTTTTTTAGGGATACAGCGTCGTTGTGTGTTTGTTTTATTCTTGTATGCGCGTGTCTTGCTCAAGTTGTATGATATTGGTTTTTCTTCGCCACTTTGCGTGTGATGTAATATGTAAAAAAGAAAATGTTTCAATCATCAGATCAATCAGCGAATGCAAAATTTATTTTCGACCTGAGTTAGAGTTTGTATAGCCAAGGCTTGGATAGGGGGTCGTACAACGTCTTTCTCTTTGAGCTGCTGCAAAGCTTTTTGAAACTTGATGAGATGGCTTTTGTTCGAAACACGGGTGAAAAGCACTAGCTGTAAAACTACATTGATCGACTGTAGTCGAGAATTCCGCAAGTGCAGTGCTCTTATTGAGAAACAAATTTCGAACCATATTAAAGTCTCCAAAGAGTTTCGTAGACTATATTCGAGTGTTATAATTAAAAGTTTCAATCATACGAGCAAAAATATAAAAGCGCCGAGTTGAATTTCTGCGCGACCGTGTGTAAACCGTGAATTGAAAGGTCTGAGAAAATTTACAGTCTGAATGCTTCTAATGGTAAAAAACCTCACCTCGATTGATTTACGCTGGATTATTAATAAGCCCGAGGTCGGCGGTATCGAATGTTTGTCTACAAGCACACGTATAATCCGGATATTACGGAATATACACGCTCGAATAATATGCTATAATTGTAAATCATTGATTATTTCTCGAACGATTCCACCCCGAAGTGTCGCTATAAATTTAAGTAGTAACAGCGAGAACCGCTCGGACAACTCGCCGAGGATTCGAAAGATCGAATCATCGGACAAAAAACACGAGCAACATAATAATAACGCGCAGCGCGGAATGTTTACCCTCGAGATCGAAAAATCGCTCTCTCGCCGAAATAATTTCGCGAGAGCGGGAGCTTCGAGTGCGCATGTATCGCGTTATGTCAACACAGCGCGCGCTGCAGTGCAGAGAGTCGCGATGCCGTCACTGCCGCTGCTTCGTCCCTGTTGACTCGAGGCTTCACAGTGCGTTGACTTACCCAACATACGTGACGCGGCTCAAAAGGAAGCGAGCTCGTCTTGCTATACAGCGCTCGCGATCAAACAAAATCGACCTCGTTGCAGCAGCTCTCCGTTGAATTCGTGCGAGACGATTTTTCACATTACGACGCTGAATATCATACAATATACGCCAACTTTGACCTTAGCCGAGTCATCTCGCGTCTTATATTATTCCCTTGAAGGAGTACAAGAAACGAATAAGAGAGAAAAAGATCAGCAGCGGCCGAGCGCCATCAGGTAGATTGAACATTAGCCTATATTCGGCGCGAGCGCGCGGGTTTATCAATATAACACAGCCGAGTCGCCGCCGCCGGTGTGCCGCAGTATGGAAAGAGGTTACGCGAGATGGAAAAGCCGCACGCGTTCGTTCATTTGTGCAGTATGCATTTTTTATTTTCGCCAACGAGCCGTGGCCTTGGAACGAGCAGTGGTGGTAGTGCGATCCTTATTGCCCGCATGTATAGTATACGTGTGTACCGTATGCACGAGCTATACGGTGCAGGAGAGCCGAAGAAGAAGAAATCCGCGGTCGGCTGGCCGAGTTTGCGGCGCCGCGAACCTGTCGGCTTTGCTTATAAGCCGGCGCTGTCATTAGAATTGAAAATTTTCTACCGGCGCGACACTGGCGCGGCGGCTATTATATCGCTCGCGCTCTCCCTCTCTCGCATATGCGCGAGAAATTGAAATTTCTTGATAAGAATCGTGTGGCCGTCGTCGTATGGGTTTGTTCCTATACGTGTGTTATTATTGTTATATTGCCACGAGAGAATATTTTTTTGTTCTTGTATAGAGTCATTGACTGTCTCGCGCGATTGAGGTGAGAAATAAGGTTCGTGCTTTTGAATAATGCCTTCTTTTTTCCTCGGTACTCTCGCTGACTCTTCGTGTTCATGCTGCGTTATTCTTATGCTCTTCGCCTTTGTTGATGTCGAGGACGATTTTAATTGTTTTCGCGATCTCGCTACTCCGCGCGCTCTCGCCATTGCGTTCACTATACTACGGCTCTGCGATGTGACTTGCGATTCTCATGCAGATTACGAGTGCTCGAGATTGATTTTTTTTTCGAATTTATAATTCGCACTTTTCTCAGCGACTGTCTGTTCTGATTGACGTCGTTTCCATTTATTACCTGAGCAAAAAAAGGGATCAATTTAGAGGCTAACCTTTAACCTACATGCGCAGCTCTAATAGCCATAATCACGGATCCGGTTCGCGTCGTCGACGTGACAGGGCCCAGATAGCGAGAAAAAATTTTGGCTGACGGCCAAGCGCACACAAAAATTTACTAACAACCTAGCATTCGGACCACACCGGTATGCGGCATCGTTATTATATAGAGCTGGGGTGAGTATATCTTTGGCATCGACGCGCCGCGGGCCAACGCCCTGACGAAAATTTTAATGCTGTCACCTTTAAGATGAAAACCGGGACTCGCCATATTTTTTATTTATTTATTTATTTAATATTAAACGGGCCAGAAGACCCTTTGCCAGATTATGGTTACATAAGTACTAAGAGAAATTCAGAATTATATTATAAAAATATATTATTTGAAATTTCTGATCGGCTATGTTACTGCGAAAAGTTGCTGATTGTGTTTGTTTTTTTCTGTTACAGGTGAGTTTACAGAAATACATCTTTGCTCTACTGAAGCTTTTGTTCATATTATAACGTAAGTATGTTAATATAGAAACAGAAATGGGTGCAATATAATAATCCAGCATAGCTGGCGTCGAAATTCTTCGATCGATAGAATACATGATGGAAAGATAACAGCTCGACGCTGCAGGAAACAACGATGCGACTGTCTAATTAAACATCTCGCAGAGTATAGATCCTCTCCTTTTATTAGTTTAACGTTCTCGCATCAGGGGCTCGTAAACACTTGAATAACGATCGCAGCGGCGATGAGCTTTGCTCACCTATAATACAACAATAGTATGCATAAACTTGTGAATTCGAAGCTTGAGCTTTTATTCACTGTCCCTCGTCTTATCTGAGTTCTTTCTGCAAATCCACATACATCATGCATTTACCGGCAGCTGATCCATTTGTCACGTATACGACTGGCGAGAAAAGGCATCTCCAGAGCTGCGTCTGTCGGCAAATAATGCCCGTAATAACTGTGATTCGCAAAATTGGACTCGCCCGGCGACTGATCACATCCGTCGGACGCACGAGTTTCCTCCCGATAATTTTCCAAGTGTGTCTGTATAACGAGCTCTGATGTGTACGAGTATAGCTTCGCGACGCCTCCCAGCGAAAAAAAGCTCGCGTGAAAAATCATCGTAAGGATATACAATACAACAGTGGAATCATTGGATGACTTACGAGAGCATAATGTACATGGAAGCGTCTAGCGCGACCAAATCACCAAGAGTTGAACCGCGTACCGTTAATCGCGCTAGATCCAGCTCTCGCTGGCCGCCTATGGCAAACCAGAAACACACGCCTCTCTTTCTCTCCCTTCCCTATAACGTTCATACTTACACGCGGCTGCGCGTTAGATAAAGAGGCTTGATAAACTCTGCTCGCGCAGGCGTGACTATACGTCCTCCTTGTCGTCGTCGTCGTCGTCGTTTTTTTCCTGTGTTACCCGCTAGTCGCGTGTATATCCACCTCTATATCTCTCTCGCGAGAGCTCTTTTACTGTTAGCGAGTGGGTACGCCTATACCTATACAGAGAGTCGCGCTAGAAGCGGCTTTTCTAACGCGTAGGAAGTGCGTGTACGCTCGCGCCTAAGGCCTCTCTCTCTCTCTCTTGGCTCCGAGTATTCGTGACTGTACCGTTAGCCGCTGGTTCCTCGTCGTTTCGGCTTGGATGCGGAGTTATTATTCAATGTCGCGCTGTCGGATTTACGTAAGGTTTCGGCTGCAGCTCATGAGTTGAAGAAGAAAGAAAAATAAAGAGCTGCACTCGCGATAAATTGCAAGAGGGAGAGATTATAGCGTCCGTAGCCAGAGGCGAGTCTCGCGTGTTTTCAAGGACAGTGCAGCAGCTCGGCAAGCGAAAACTCGAAACGATGGGAAAATGCAAGGCTGTTATACGGACACGATCGGAGGGCGGCGCATCTGATACGGTCTCTTCGTTTCTCTTCTCTCTCTCTCTCTCTCTCTCTCTCTCTCTCTCTCTCTCTCTCTCTCTCGGGAGAGACTCGTCAGCGAGGGTTAGAGCGAACTATATACTGGCTGTACTCATCGTCTCGGCGCGACAGCTATTTCCGTCGGCGACGCTGCCCTTCGCCGATGTGTATTTATATATATATGTATCCGGGAAATATTCAAAGAGCGCACGAGGAGTGACCGGCCGACGGACGATTAACCCATGTATACCGAGATATTGTAACGAACTTCGAGATTCGATGGAAGGTCAGATGCTTTTATTTTTGGCTTTCGGTTGATCCGAGTTAATTATAACTCGTCGTAGTACAATCGTTATAGGAATGAAATCTGAAAATCTTCTACTCCGATTGCAAATTGCCTCTCGACACTACCGTTCATTATAGCTCCCGCAGCTCAATACCCGTATATTCTCGGAGATTTTTAATACGACGTATCCGCACGCGTTTACGTCCCACAGAAAAGTAAATAGAGAGTAGCTCGCGGATAAAAAGGATAAATCCTGCAACAGCTCTGGACTACACACACGCAACGAGAAGAAGCCGCGATGCGGCGGAGATGACGAAGTAAAAGGGAAGCAGAGAGAGAGAGAGAGAGAGAGAGAGAGAGAGAGAGAGAGAGAGAGAGAGAGAGAGAGAGAGAAAATTTAGCAGCAGTGGGGGAAGGGTCGACAACTGGCCCGGCAACCAGTCGTCAACTGCAGCACAGCGTCACTGACCTGTCTCACGCAAACTGCATGCGCATACGCGCTTGTATACTGATGCAGAAGAGACGATTCGAAAGCGAGCCACGCGACTTTGACCCTGAATAATCTGCCGATCCGATAGCGATCGGAAGCTCGTCTCGGAATGAGGGGATTATATCTTCGCGGCGCTAGAACCGAATATTCACGCGTATTCTTTCGAAGGAGATACGAGAGAGGCAGCTGCTGTATAACCTTGGCATTCGGCAGAGGCAGCTTCGAATCAATCGTCGTTGTGTAATACATGCAAACGAGGACACGCATTCCTCGCATTCTCTCTCTCTCTCTCTCTCTCTCTCTCTCTCTCTCTCTCTCTCTCGCTCAGTCGAAATCCCGCGATTATAAGGCGATGTAGAAGAGATCCTATTTAACTTGGACCTGCTGTATACCATTTCGCTTGATTTATACGCTAACAGGATTAACGGATACACGCGACGTGTATAGTTGCGTAACGATCGGAGTTAGATAAAAAAACAGCCATGCACGAGTAGAGCTATCGTATTATATGCGCGTATAGGAGAATCAAACGCAAGTGCATTCTTCCTGATTAATTAAAAAGGGACGTCGCATGATTGGAGTGAAAGCACAGCGCGCGAGAGATAGTAGAGAGAGAAAGAGAGGCTTGCCCCCTTTGGATCCTAAAGTCAAGCGGCATATCCGATGTCATTAATGAAACGAGCGCACTTTGTCGGCCAGCTATTCGATTGTATGGCTTCTTCCCACTCGGAATAAAAATGCGAGCTACACAAAACGCTTTTAGCTCCGCCAGAGATGAGCTTAACCTAGCCCACTGTATTAACGAACGCTGATATGTTTATATAGTGTAGAGAGCCGACGACGACGACGACGACAGCGTATGCGTGTGTGTTTTGTTACGCAGGCGAGCGGGGGCATTATCTTATTATCTTATCCTATTGCTAAAGCAACTCGTTAGTCTGCTCATTTGTTCGGGGATAAAGGGCGAATTGAATAAATGCCGGGGCGACTCTGAGAGAGAGAGAGAGAGAGAGAGAGAGAGAGAGCAAGATGAAAGCAAAGCGTGTCCGTTATCGCTATGCTTGTTTTATTCGGCCGCAGTGCCTTTCAATGAAACGTGCGTGCGCTTTAATTTTCTTTTTCTTCTCTCTTTCTCTTCCTCGGCCGAATTGGAGCACATTTTCCTCGCAGCCTTCGGGCAACGCACTTCTCGAAACTAATTGACAGGGCCAGAATTCAATCGACTGTATACGCTGCGAGTTCCGCAATCGCCCTGATAAACCTAAAAGGCTCATGCGCGCGTGAGTGTGTGTAAGCTGCGCATAAAAGAGTGAGAGCGAGGGAAAAAATGCTAATGAGTCGAGTTGTAAATTAACTCTCGCGGGTATACGTGTATACCTGAAGAAAGAGCCAGCCCAGTGAGATATATCGTGCACGAGAAAGTGATTGAACTTCGAGGCAAACCGCGTTTTCCGGACGCAGCCGGACCTGCCGAATTGAAGGACGAAAGCCCTGTGTGTGTGTACGCGTGTATGTATATAGAACAAAGACCGGTGCAGCCCGTATGTATATGATGACTTTTATATCGGCTTTGTGTCCGATCTGTAAATAAGACAGCCGGTGCGTTATTAAAATTGTTATATAACAATCCGCTGCCAGCGCGCGCTTGCGGTTATTCGCATGTGGAGAACGACGATCGTTGTGCGCTCGGAGCGTATTACAATGCGGCTTTTGAATGTTTATCCTTTTTTTCATTAGTGTATACGATATCTCCGCGCAGTTATTGTAATCGAGATCGTTAACTTACGTATACTGAATCGCGGGATTAGCGGTGTACAGAATCGAGTTTATAAAAATACGGAGGCCTCGAGGAGAAACCAAGAGCTGGTCGATCCCCTTCTTCAAAGCAAAAAAAAAAATCGCATCATCAGAGGAAAGACAATGAGCGCGACGTGCATCTCATCATACGCACAGTGCCCGGCTCTGTGTTATCGCCGTCGGCCGCAACCGCACACGTCCCAGTTTCTCCGCTCGGACGCACTGGCTCTCGTCGCGCATTTTTTCCCTCTCTCTCTCTCTCTCTCTCTCTCGACGACGATACTCCTTCAGCCACGGAGCTATATGCAGAGAACAATAACGGCAGGATTTGTTCTCATCTATGCAACGTTGACCGCTGATTCGATTAGCTCGCGGTACAGTTCGACTGAGAGGATGCATCTTTCTTCGGTCGCGTGTGTATAACGTATCATATTTACAAGATACACATACACACGCGTGGCCTTATGCGGCGCCTAAGTATAATATATCTGTGCGGGGAGTTAGAAGCGACACGTTTTTAATCGAGCCCGAGATTCCTTTTTTCTCCCAGCAACTGAGATGTCACCGTGCGCGTTATGTATATCGCAGATAAAAGAATCTCATCAGCGATTGAGACGCTTACACCTCGATAACGCACGACGACGGCTTTGCAAACAAGTATAAATTACACCGTTTAACGCCTAAATTTACCCGGGGGCGCACGTGACGAAAATATACGCAAGCTCTTTGAGAGAAAAAGAATCTCTCGAGCGCTTTTCCAAAAGACTTATTTTCGAAAGACCGCCGCGCGTTGCATTCTGCCTGCCTCTCTCTCTCTCTCCCTCTCTCTCTCTTTCTCTCTCTCTCTCTCTCTCTCTCTTTCTCTCCTTCGCTTCGGTTGGCGGTTCGACGATTATTTACGAGCCAACGAGGAGGAGAGTCCGCGCGCGCTGCAGACTCGCCTCTTTTTTTCTCTCTCGCTTGCGCTCTCTCGGGAGCGTGGGTGCGTTGCTCCGATATATTCGCGCGCCAATTCAGCAATGAGCTAACGAGTCACTCTCGCTCTCTTATGAGTTTTCTAACAGAAGCGAGGCCGTTGCTTTAATAGCTTCTAACTCGCCTACGAGACGATGTGTGAGCGATCCGCGTTGATTCATCTCGGTGGCGAGAGAGAGAGAGAGAGAGAGAGAGAGAGAGAGAGAGAGAGAGAGAGAGAGAGAAAATGCCGCAAACTCTCTTTTTCTCTCGCTGAAATACGTGGCTCGCCTTTGTTCAAGTAGATGATACACTCGCTCTTTCTCGCAACTCAACACCTCCGCGTAGAGGGCTTAGGTTTATTTCTGGTGCGGCCGGTCGCTGTCTCGAGACGCGCCTCTATATACTACCGATGCGTATGCGCGTGTTTGCGAACGGTTCGATCTCGGAGAATCGATGAGAAGAAGGAGCGAGGCTGTAAGCTTTTCTTCTGTTACCGCGTTGATAAACTCTATGGATAGATTCTATCTAGTGCCGCCGGTGTACATACAGATGAGGTCGAATCAGCAGCGCGAAATCGTCGAAAAATCGCATACACACACGGTCGAGTCAGTAGCGCTCGTCGACCTTCGCCGAGATTTCTCGCGAGCACACAGCACAGCGGCAGCAGGTTCAATGGGCGGATATTTTTCTGCTTTTTATCGGGCCACGCCGTCGCTGCTGCTGCAGCGCGCAAGCGAGAAGGAGAACAAAAGCGCTGCTGCTGCTGCTCCGTGGCGCGCGAGCGAAAAAAAGGAGGCGAGCGGAAAAAATCCGCTCTCAAGGTTTTTTGCCCCGCCAGAGATAATAATTTTGTCGGTGTGTGTGTGTGTGTGTGTGTTAGTAGATTTCAATTAATTCCTTTTTATCTGGTCTTCTAAACATTTGTCTTACTGATCCCGAAAGAAACAAGATCAGTGCGCGCGATGTATATATAAGTATCGAGGGTGTATCTATACCGAAGTAGAACTGGTCCTTGAAAAGAAGGAAACGCGCGCGTGTACGTTACAGTAGTGTGTTTACCTCCTTCGCGCCTCGCTGTGTGTATCCCTGCGTGTATGGTTAAACGAGTTTGCGTGAATTATTAAAGAGGGAAAAAAGCTCGCACCGTGTACCCAGAAGCACAGATCCGAGAGAGAGAGAGAGAGAGAGAGAGAGAGAGAGAGAGAGAGAGAGAGAGAGATCCGAAGAGATAAGAGAGCACGTATGTGTGTATGTGGGCTGCGGGGATCGATCGGAAATTTCTTGCGAATATCGGTCGCTGCACTCTCGGGCCGCCTGCATGCGCGCGCCTTCCCGGCTCTCTTCCTTTTCTTCTTCGCCGACTCTCACTCTCGCCGCCTGCTTGTGGACCGTTGCTTTCGAAATTTTGCAAAATTCGTCGATTGCTTCTGGTCTGGAGTTCTGTAATTTTCACGCGAAATCATCGGGGGAAAACCGGGAGAATAACCCGCCACGTCGAGTCTTTTACAGCGAACTCTTGTACTCTCGAAGGGAGAAAATAGCTCGACGAGAAAGAGATTACGGAGACGCGACGAGAGACCCCCCGAAGTTCTCTCAACATGTGTCTACTCTACCACACACACGTCTATCCGTTCGAGTTTAACGAGGGATTTGACGGATGGGCTTTCTTTCTTCGTACACGCCTATATAACGCACCGGAATTTAATGCAGCGCGGCGAAATTCAGCGTGAATTTCCAAACGACCGGGCCGATCGAATAACCCTTTCGATTCCATCGCGCGCACAATTAAATTTACTCTCGGCAGAGAGAGAGAGAGAGAGAGAGAGAGAGAGAGAGAGAGAGAGAGAGAGAGAGAGAGTGAAAGAAAAAAGCAACACCGCATCCAACTGCCGAAAGAGGTCCAGGCTGAATGAGATTACGAGAGAGAGAGGGAGTGCGAGCGGTGCAGAGAGCGAAGGAGGAAGAGCGAGAGGAAAGAGCCGAGAGAAAAAAGACAGACACAAGCTCGCGCTCGCGCAGTCGTTCGGAGAGGAGAGAAAACGAAAGAAAGACAGAGAGGGAGGCAGATCGTTGAACTCTATGCGAGCAGCGGCAGCAGCGGCAGCAGCGCAGCACTCCGCTATAGGTATGCGCGCGACGATGCAGCGGTCGTTGCTGCCGCGCCGGCCCCGCCGCGTGTGGTATAGATATAATACACGGGAGAGACTGCAGGCGAGAGAAGCGCTATGTACTGCACAGCAGTAACAAATTGCACAACCATTCCTTTTCATTATTTGCAATTGTCTCCCTCTCCGTCTCTCTCTCTCTCTCTCTCTCTCTCTCTCTCTCTCTCTCTCTCTCTCTCTCTCTCTCTCTCTCTCACTGTGTGTCTGTGGATTTTCCGTCCGCGCTGCCCTCTCGCATTTTCCGAGATCAGATGTATATCGATCTTTACGTAACCCCTCGCTCCGTTGCCGAATTTTTGTTCTCGAACTCTATAACACTGCTCGAAGAAAAATCCTGACTATACTGAAAGTCTATACAACTTCTTTTTTCCTTCGCTTTTTTCTGTGTACACAGACTTGCGTTGCGTAAGAGAGCGCCGCAGTGCAGCCGGTGGAAAAGCGATTTCGACGTACGAACACGAGAGCACGTATACGTATACACGCGCAGCAGTGTTATACCGATCTCTCTCAGCTGTGCTCTGCGCGCGCGCACGCAATCGCGGCGTTTTGCATCGAGGCCTATTGTAATATGTAACGCGCGGCTCTCTCCGAGGAAACGGGAGCGAGAGAGAGAGAGAAAAAGGACTCTGGCGATAATACTGCAGTTAGAACGACGAGTGTGTTTACAAGGCGCGCATAGGAGAAAGAGAAACCCGCGGAGAAAGTGAGCGCGCGCGAGGGGCGACACGTATACAGGAGGAACACGAGAGGAAAGATGGGAACAGTTATGTAAAGCCTGTACGTAGGAGGGAAGAGGAGCGATAAGAGATAGTGGGAGGAAGAGTGACGAGCTACCCGCGCAAGTAATGCGTACCGAAGTGGCTGCGCGTTGTAAAATCGTCTGAGCTGAAGCGTTTGAGCCTGAAGAAGAAAGCAAAGGGCTGCCAAAAAAACGCTGCCATTATATAGTTTAGTCAGTTAGCGAGTCAACAAGTGTGCGCGCGGGTTATTTTGCGACGGCGGCAAAAGCGCCGAGTCAGCAAGCTGATCGTCGTCGTCCGAAGGAAGAATCGAAGCCTTTCTCTCCCTGACGAGCCTGAGACCACTGCTCTTGGTGTGTCTGTATAAAAATTCCAGTTCCCCTTCCGTCGCGTCAACTCCGACGCAGCTGACGATAATGGCATACATTTTTCTCGCCCTTTCTCACCATGGCGATCGTTTCAACGGTGCAGTACCGATTGAAAACCGAGAAATTTCGTCGACCCGCTCGGCGCTCGCCCGAGAAATTTCGGCCGAGAGCGGTACGCGCATAATGAGCTGCTGCGGCTTTCGGCCGAGCGAAGCAGCGCGAGCGACGGTTGTGCGGATGCGAGAAGCTTAATTCACGATTGCGGCTAACCCCGAAGTGCGCGTTTCCCAACGTCCACCCGCGAGTTCCTTTCTTTCGGCTACGGTTTAACCGTTTCTCAACTGACTTACGGGAGACGAGTCCCGAAAACAACGGCCGAGAAGAACGAAACGCACTGACTCGGTTCCATTTCGGTTTTTTTTCCTTAAACTTTGCAGTGGAAGTTATGTTGTGATAAGAAGGTTTTTCGGTGAAAAATAGACGTTCAAATTTTGAATGAATTTCCTCTCATTTTCGAAAACATCGATAAAGTGTTTCCGAAGATCGTCTCGATATAAAGAGTGAACATATACGGCAATTGGAAAGTTATTGAACATAACGATGCATTGTCTCAAGGGTCTCAAGCAGTCATAGTATGAGCAGCCAAAGCAGTAGGCTGAATTAGCATTGGCGGTACACCGCTTTATCTGAACTCAGCGCGCACATCGTTATGGGGAGATGGAGAAGTGCCTATGCGCCACCTATTTTCACCTGCCAAAGACGCGGAGAATCCAAGCGCTTGGAAAGGCCAGTCCAAGAATCTCTTTGTCAAGTTTAGATCGGATTCGCGACCGTGTTCTCTTACAACGATCGCACCGCATCTCCAATACACTCGGACAATCGCAAAGCTCGGTGTCAATGAGCCGACCAAGCATAAGCCAAGAACAAGAAGCTTCTTTCGCGACAAATGAAAGCGTCGGGTATATAGAGCCTATTTCCATCCATACCAAACACAAGCCGCGTCGCTGTGAGTAGTTACGTAAATGCACTCGCAGGAAACAGTACAGAGCGACATCGGAGCGGGAGAAAGACGGATATCGGCGCGAGAAGAAAAGCGATAAGACCTTGATGCATGTGCTAAAAGAGCCAAATCGACGACAACAGTTATATATCGATGGATCGAGTGAGAGAAGAGTATACCTATACACATACAAGTTGCAGCGCAGCGAACAACGCCGCGGTGTAAATATGGGAGGCACGATCGCGTGTGTTCGATTTTCGGCAGTCGGTCAGGCGAAAGGGGGACCCCGTGTGTCGTTGGTCCCTGCGCTGCCTCTCTCTCTCATTCGCGATCCCCGTATAACACTATCTCTCTCTCCCTCTCGTTCTAGCGCTAAGCGCTCGTTCGCATTTTACGCGCGGTCAACGACTCGAGCTCGTATAGCTCTTTCTCTCTCTTGCGCTCGCGCGCGCGCGCGCGGCTGTGTCAGTGAGCGCGAAGCTCGTGCGTGTCAAGTCGCCGGCCGTTCTCCCTCTTTCTCTCAGCTCCTAGCAGTCTGATGGTGCTGCGTGTGTGCGCTCGCTCGGGTGTATATATGCACAAGCCCTGTGTGTACGTGCACTCGCCGATCGACCATTTAATATGTTAATGGACTCGCGCGCGAGCAGCGGCTACGATTCGATCCTCGATGCATATACCTATATGGCTGCTCTTTCTCTCTCGACTATTTTGTTTTTGTCCTCAACGTCGCGCACGCGTGTGTGCAGTATACAGGCGACGTGTGGTCTGCTGCGATTCTCGAATCGCCATTGTTCGAGATTCGATCTTATTATACGCTGTGCCTGGGACGACTTTTATCTCCGGCGGATATTATTATTGTGAGCCTGATGGTGTGGGTGGCTTGCGTTGCATATTGCTTTTTGCATATAGCTATATAGGTACGTCGGCCTCGCTGCCTTACGTCACGGCTAAATTCAATTTCGATTCGATCGCGCCTTGGATTGTATTAGTACATAGCACTGGCTTGTGCACATAGCGCCAAATCGAGCTTACATAAATTCGCGAAGTCATATAGACGATGCAGAGTAGTATATACATAGGTACACTTATATGTGAGCTTCTGTCATTGCTTCGACGAACTGTCTCGAGCGCATTGTCATGTGTAATAACAAGCGAGCGGCGCACAGTCCGCGCAAGTGGAGGAAGGAGGAGATTTGATAAGAGAGTTCGTATACACACGAGCTACTGTATCGGCCTCTTTCTCGCGCTCTCTCTCTCTCTCTCTCTCTCTCTCTCTCTTACCACTGGCTTCGCTTTATCGCTGCCGCCGCCGACTCGCGTCTCGGCTAATAATAGCTTAGAAGCGCGAATTTTTCGTGTAAACAATACACCGAGAACTGCTGCCTGCTGCCCCAATGACCGTTTCTTCAATTTTCGCACGCGCGAAATCACTGCGAGCTCGCATCGGATTGTTGCCGGTAACGAATCGAATTTTCGTGGAAAAACACATTCCGTCATGCTGTGCGTATAGGAATAGAGTCGTAGAAGTAATATTCACTACTCCGCACCTCAAAAGTGTGTCAAACTCATTATATGCGTACGTACGCAGAACAGCCTGCGCGTGTGCCTTGAATTAATATCGAAACTCTCGCGGGTTCATTAATACGACAGTCTCTCTCTCTCTCTCTCTCTCTCTCTCTCTCTCTCTCTCTCTGCAAACATAATAACAGTCGAAAACTAATTACAAATTTTCCCGCTACCGTATAATAATTATACCATTAAGATTATACCTCTCGCTCTCCGCCTTTTAACGATCATACGCTTATACAGGTAGTAGTGCACGAAGCAGAGCCGAAACGGAAGCAGCCAAGCGATACCGCGAAAGAAGAGAAAAATTAGACTCGCACATGAGCATGTCCATTGAAAACTGGGACACGGCGTCGGCGGCGGCTCGCGTTTGTTTTGTAATTTCAATCCCCGTCGTCGTCTCCGCTTTTCTTTTCGAGCCAGCGAATTCGAGAGAGAGGATTCCCCTTTCTCCCGCTGCTGCTGCTGCTGCTGCAAGGTATATACAGCGGCCTCTCCGCCTCCGCCTTTTTTTGGCATGCCTCTACCTTGTCTTAAGATAATGGAGCTAATTTACAAACTTGAAAGTTCCCTTTTAATGTCCGACATAAAACTCGTTAGGCTCCTTTTCCTTTGAGCCCCCGCTCTTTCTTTCTCTCTCTCTCTCTCACTCGCGCGCGCTCGCTTGTGTTTTTCCCCTTTTTTTCCTCTCCCGGCTCTCATCGCCCTCTGCGCTGGCTTTTTCTTCCTTCGCACAGGCCTCTCTCGTCCCGCTGATGTCGATACACGCGCTCTTGACGCATCATGCGAGGATCTCGTCGAGCTCCCGATGCTCCGCTTAGACGGAAGATTCTGCGTTGTGTGTGTGTGTGTGTGTGTTATACACTGCGAGGATTTTTTTGTTACCCGCAGCTGTTTTCCTTTCAAAATTATCACCGTAGAGAATTGAAGGTCGAGCGTTTACAGCTTAATGGTGATGATGCTCAAGAGGCTATTAAGATAGAGATAAAGTGTCGGCGGAGAAATTTTTAGGAGAAACGGATAAATCTTCCGTCGATTCAGGCGAGTTTTCTCTCCCTGCGGCTGTGTCGTTTTTTTCAGAGAAATGAATCAGAAACCAAGCGATACGCCATAGAGTCGAAGGAGAGCGCGTTATGTAAGGCCTATTATTAAACTTGATGTATATACGCGAGAGTAACAATAATGCCACACAGTCTCCGAACTGGCAAAGCCATACGCTCTCCTATACAGTTCAAGCTTGCGAATTAGACTGCTCTCTGAAATTGGCCTGCAGTTCGAGAGCTAAACTGGTCTTAAAGCAAGTGATAAATATGCATACGCGCGTATAACACTTCGGCAGCGCAGCACTGCGCACTGCCCACGAAACGAGCGAGGGACTGGATCGGTTCTCTTTTTTCCTAGCTCGAAAAACTGCGACTGTGTGTGTCTCTCGTCGGACTTTCACCGCACGCGCAGTAACCTGTACGCAAAGTACACGGTGCGCAAGTATAAAAGTGGCACTTTGTGCGTTATAACTCGAACGCGTTAAGCGCATCCCGGCCACGACGAGGTAAAAAGCCCCGACGTTCGAGACTCTTCGCCGAGTAGAGTCGTAAGGACGACTAAATAGCAATTTGAGATTACAATGCGCGTATAGCACACACGCTCTCGGCGCAATTTCATTCATGAAGCGCGCGCGCGCGAAACACGCTTGCGTGTATTTACTCGCGAGCGAAGGCACTTTCACCGAAGGGTGAATGCCTTTTCGCGCTCTGTACGTGTATGCGTGTGCAGAACGAGATGTGTTCGCAGGAAAAAAGGACGATATGCACGGCTGCGGGGAGTATAGCATTCTTTTTTGGGGTCTGGATGCTCGAGGAACCGCAGAAAGGTGTTTAGGGGGAAGGATGATGGGCCGCGCCGCTGCAGGCGACGGGTAATTGCGCTCCGAAGACTTTGGTAAACAACGCGGCGCGCAGCGCTCGGAATTTTCTACTTGCGCGCAACGATCTTTTCAATTTTAAAAAGCATAACACTGCATCGAGAGAGGTAAAACGGGGCCCCCACGCAGTGAGAGAGCGCAAAAAGCACGCGGCGAATTATACATATCGGCTCCGCGGCCAAACAGATACATCATTGCTTTAAGGGTCAATAATTCTCGCTTCCAATTACGAGCTGGTACACATGCTGCACACCTCTCTCTCTCTCTCTCTCTCTCTCTCCCTTTACCGCAATTACTCCTTTAAAGAAACTACTTGCGGGGACTCGGGCGCGTGCGGCCAAAGACGCGATGGAGAGAGAGAGAGAGAGAGAGCGCTTTATTATTATCGCCGCCATCATTACCGCTAATCATTGTCATTCGTTCGCCGCGATATTTCACGAACGGCTCTTGCCGCGCGCGCGGCGCAAGACATTAAAGAGTGTGTGCGAAATGAGAGAGAGGAAAGGGTGCCGCTTGGCGATGATTTTTTGTCGGCTTCCGAGAGAGAGGCTATATGCGCTTTTTTTCCCGGGGTAGTAAACATCGGTATAACCGCCTCTCTCACTGTGGAGCCTCTTATTATTCCTTTTCGCGAAATTTCATTCCGCAAACACGGTTGTCGAAAGCACTTTCCTCGTTTTCACGCAGTCCGCGCGCTTCGGTGGATGAGGTTCTGCAGGAGAGAGAGAGAGAGAGAGAGAGAGAGAGAGAGAGAGAGAGAGGATTTCCTTATCAAGACCATAAAGCCGAGACCGGATTCGAATTTTAAGCACTAATCCGCTCTCTTCCCGAGAGAGAGAGAGAGAGAGAGAGAGAGAGAGAGAGAGAGGGACGGGTTTGCGCCTTGCGTTCTTATGCGACGCTGTTTGCTCGAGATTGCACGCGGAGTCTCTAACGTTCGCCTTAGCTCATCTCGCGTTGAATTTTTCACTGGGAAAAACCTTGATCGGATCTCCATAAAAGCTCTATAGCTGCGTGTCGGGCTGCAGCAGCACACATGACGTCAAAGTGTCAGATCGTAGTATAGTGTACCGAGCGAAGGTGGGTTGCGCGCAGCTTTTATCTCTCGCTACTCGCTCGTTTCTTTCTCTCTCATTCCAGCTCTCGAGAGTGTGCGTATATAAGCCAGGCTCTTTTCGCGCGCGACTGGACGAACCTGTTTCCGCGCTCTGCATCTGCGCCGGCAGCTCGTTTTTCGCGAGAGAGCTCTCGCGCGCAGCGAGAAATTCGCCGAGCGACATTCGCTTCCGTTTGATGATCGCCTGCCTGTGCATTATACAGCCCGCTCTCGTTTTATTGCCCCGCCGCTATAGTCGCTGCTTTATCGGAGGAAAGCTCAGGTGCATAGAGCCGAGAATCCAGCAGAGAGTCATACGCGTGTATAAAGCTACTCGCTCTCTGACTCGTGGCGCGCGAATTAACCGCGAGAGCGCGCGTCTGCGCGTGTGTGTAGAGGAGGACGAGCTTCAAAGGAGGTGGGAGTGTGCGGCTACTCCGGCGGTGCAGCAGCAGCAGCAGCAGCCGGATCTCCCCGGTACACTCCGCATTCCACGCAGCCAAGGACTCACCGCGAGGGTCCAAGGTCGGCGCGCGCCTGCTCGCTCGCTCGCGATCCTTCGACGGGCGCTGCTGTTGCTTCGAGATCGTTGCGTGAGCTCGTCACACTTTCGTCGTCGGGGAGGTGATGCTGATGATGATGATGATGATGCTGACTCGCTTTTCGTGGAATTATTCTTTGATAATAGACATCTGATGGCGGCTCTCGAAACGGTCGTGTTTTACACCGCTCGGAAATTAAATCGCACTTACGAAGGACCTCAGTCCGTTCACTTTTTCTCCTCCCGCGTGTATTGTCTTTGTCTTCTCTTTCTCTCGCCATATAATTCGGCAATGAATTAAGTATACAGCCGGTCGCACGCGCTCGGCGGTGGACAGCCCCGGAAGAGTCGTAAACGAGGCAAAAATCACTCGCTGTAAAGGTTACCTTCACGGCCCACACACGAGCGACTGCTGCAGCAGCAGTGTATACACTGTTAAAAATCGGTGATTGAAAATTCAACAAAATGTTCTTGAAGTTTTTTCCAATCACGTAATTGAAAATTTCAACCACATCCTACTTAAAAATTCATTGACAATTGTTGAAAATTCAAGTACTTTTTAATAGAATCCTTGTGCGCTTAATAATGATATTGTTGTTTTAATTTCTGTTGGAAACGTGTTTAATAAACACTATTTTTATAAGAGTAATATTTATGTATTGCAGAAAAAGAATACATAGTTCAATAAATAAATATTAAATAAACAGCTTTACACAGTTACTTGCAATTAAATAGCAACGATCTCAAAAAAAGTCAAAATACTTGCTGATTATTAACGGTAGTTCGAATATTTTTATACATTCTCTCGCGTGCTTAAATTAAAATCTCACTAATTATCTGATGTATTAGGTTGTTTTAAAAGAATCCGAAAAGTTAGACAAAGCTTTAGCTAGACTAAACACGGCACTGTTGTAGGATTTTGTGCGTCTTTTCTTTCCTGGAGCAGTCTTCGTTCCTATTGGAGGGTTAATTTGCAGTAAAATCCTAAAACATAAATGTACCATTTATGTTCAATTTAAGAAATCTATAAATTTTATATTTTTACCTTTGAATGAATTCTAGAGTTTTTTCCAAGCCTGCTGGATACTTATAACCAAAAATATAATAACTCAAGAATGTTAATAAAATTCCATCCAAGAAATCTGAACAGTAGATTACAGTTTTTCCTTCAAGAATGATAGTGCAGGTGCTTTCTGAATCGTACAATGTTTTACCTATTTGAAAAAATATATAATTATTATTTCTATTTTTTAAATATATACATTTTATAAAATTAAATAGTGTCTCCTACATACCTCTAATAATCAATACAGGATGATTATTATTCGCGCAGATTTCCAGAATAGCATCCTCATTAAGTGCGCTCTGTAATTAAAATTTGGAATGATTACTTTTATTGTTACTAAATAAAATTATTGTTGTAACAGATATTACTGTATGTAAATAACTTACATCAACGATTTTGTATAGCAGTTCTATATTTTCTTCAAAGTATAATACTAGAAGCGGAAAAATAATAGCATTTTTAGGATAATTATCTTTTCTTGTTTCAGTTGCCTCTTTGCAGTCTTGAATTATATCTTTTAATTCTTGACTTTTATTTATTTTCAAAGTATGGCAAGTCTTCAGATACTGTCTTATCGGTTTCACTTTTTTTTCAAGCGAGTTTTTCCATGTCGTGAGAATACATTTTCCCATCAATTTATCAGCATGTTGTATTAAACATTTGTCGTCCGTTAGAAAAGGCCACTCAGTCATAAGTAAACTAATTTCACGTGTTACGTCATTAATGCTTTTACGCTGCATTGCATAAGTCTTGTCCATTAACTCCAAAACTTCAGGTTGGCCGTGATCAAGTCTTTCAAAAAGATCTATCAATTTAAGACGTCTTTCTTCTTGACTCTTAATATTTTCGTCTGACGGAAGGTCAGGGGCGTACTGCGTACAACCGTATTCGTCTTGATTCCTAGGATTATCATGCTCTCTTCTCCGCACTTCATTTTCATCTTCATCATTATCCATATTAGCTTTTCTTTTTTTGGTGCCTGTTTTATAGTTCGCACAATTTAAAATCGATGTCCTCAGTGTAGCTATTCCATCACTCCATTCAACCCCTTCGATTTTGTCTGCAAATGTACGTGGATACGTCTTACAAATTATCTCTGCGATTTTTTGAGCTGTGCCTCTTTTGGTATCTTTTAAGTAAACCATATATTCAGCAATTTTTTTCACTATTTGTTGTTTCTCAGTAAATTCTATCATCTCTCCTTTTAAAATTTTGTCCATAAGATCAGGGCATACTTTATTCCAAACTCCACTTTGTAAATTTAATTGTTTGCTTGAAGTAGCAGTACTGTTCAACGTAGATGGCTGTGCTTCATCGGACGGTGCAATACCTAAAAGCGTGGACAGTAATCATTAACAACATCAACATATGATTCAAAAATTAAAAAAAAATATTTTTTAATATTTACTTTCTTTGTCCTTCGTATTATTGTTAGTATTATGAGATTCATCATGAGTCATCATAAAAAGCTTCATTATCTCTTTTGGATTTTGAGATGCATACTCTATGAAATCATCGTCAACTTTAGTTTTCTTATCTTCCAGTACGACCTTATAGTTAGCATCGGGCAGTTCCAATTTTTCTCTAGTCCCTGTTATAATATCATCCAATGAGTCAGCTTTGATGAAACAGCTTTCAGAACTATTTGCAAATTCGATTGTAAAAAAAGGCATGTTGAAATCTAGAATGAAATTAAGATTGTTAATGAATAATGAAAAATTATGTATTCCTAACACAGTTTATCCGCGTAAGACGTAGAATAAAATAAAATTTGTTAGATAAATTCAATAAAATGATTTGTTATTGTAGCGCCACCGGAATGAATAAACAAATGTTAATACAGCTCATCTGAATTTGCTACCTTTTTTTCAAGTGATAAACCCAATGTATAAACGTGAGCGAAATATGAAACATGCACCATTGAAATCACAAGATTCATAGGAGAAAATGACTGTGATGAATTTTAGAAATAATCAATAATTGAGCAATGAATTAAATAACGATCAAGCATGTGAAGTTAGAATTTGAAATTTATAATTAACGTACTATGCCTTTGTCTGTTGAGCAAAAGTCAAAGATGGTGCTTCACGAATCCAAACCGTGGTTTGATACATAGCATATTACCAAGGTTATATTCGTTCATTGGTTTAAAATGCAAAACTGTCTGTAAGGAACAGCATTCATACGAAATAGTTTTTCTGACTCTGTAGGCTCTAAGATATGGTATAAATTCGGTTTCTAAAATTTCAAATAAGATAAATATATCTGATTCATTGCAATAAAGAAGCAAACATATTTTACCAAATATCACATTATTTTGGTATTCATATTGCTTAAGTGCTAAAATATTTCCTTTTTTGTATGCTGTTCCTATTATCACAATTTTACTACATTCTTGTATGTCAGAAGGTAAATCAGCCTTTCGAATGGCATTTATAATATCTGCACTATAAACATCTATTTGAAAATCGTTTAAATCGAATGTTTCCACTTCAAGTCGGATATCTGCACCCAAGCGTACCAAACTTTGATGAAGTTCGTGCTTTTCACTTAGCGATTTAACAACGTTGATAAAATTAAGAAGGTAACGAATGCACCGTTTAAAAAAACGATGCTTACTTTCGAATCTCATTGTCCATACTTTGATCAACGGACCAAACGCTAAAATCAACTTGGCATAATGCCTTACATAATGATGCTTAGGGCGCATTTTTGTATCAGGAAATAAATTTTCTCTCGTACAAAGATATTCGCATATCAGACTATCGAGATAAGGTAGATAGGTCACATGTATCGTAGATGAACAAACAATTTCAACAATTTCCGTAAGAATTATCAGCAATTGCCAAACATTATCTTCAGCGTCCTTAATTTTATCTTCGATAAGAAGAGGTAAAATATATAAAAAATTCCAGATCTGAACAGCTCCGCCAGTAATTTTTTCACTATTAAGAGATAATGTACAAGGTTTATCTTGTCTATCTTCAATCGAATAAGGGAATTTATCGATCCTACTATTCAGTTGTTGTAAAGTAAACCATTTTTGTTGTATCAAATAGTCAATAAACAATCGCAAATCATAAGTGATAATTCCTTCAAACAAATCATGCCCAATGCATGGAGGAAGTCCAGGGGAACACACATGATAATATTGGAGTTGATTGAAAACTGAATCAAATTTAATTCCTTCGAAGTCATTGCTGTTTCCTTTCTGTTCCAGAGCATTCGCATATGAAGCAACTGTTCTCCAATCAGATGTTTTAGTTACACCATGTACCATTTCTAATTCTGTCCTCTCTACGTTACAAAATCGGCATATATATTTTGCACGACTAAAATTTTCTGTAAAACCGCCCAAGCTATGACTTCCTAAGTTATCGCCACAGATATGCACAAGTGATCCTTTTAAGAGCTTTTCACCTACTTCAATTCCAGTAGTTTCAATAATTTTTAGATCTTCTACGATTTTTCCATAGACCTTTTGGCAATCAAAATCAATTTCTTTGCATAGCGCAACAAGTTTAATAGTATTGACATGAGATCGTAAGTTTTCTGGTAAATTTCCAATACTCATGTATACCGCTAAAATTTTATGCTTCTTTTTTGCAGCTCCGATGGGATTCACTACTTCAAAAGCATCTTGGTATAAAATAATTTTTAATGCGTCCGGATTATCGTTGAAAAACGTATTGCATTTATATACAGTGCCATCCATGAAGTCGAAAAGAACGTCTTTATCTCTTGGCTCAGGTTTTTTTAATATTTCATGCTGTATTGACTTATCTTGGAACGTATATTTTAGGGTTTCTATTATGGGCACGTATGAAAAATACGTTTGGTTCTCCTTGTCGATTACTAGTGACTCTGGTTGTATAAAATCAAAATTTTCCTTATAAAATTTTTTTCGTTTGTAATTACTTCCTAATTTTACATTACATTTTAAGAAAGGATCTTCGTTTATGATTTCTTTCACAATAATATCGACTTTATCAGCTGATATTCCTTCAGAGATCAATTTTCTAGCTAACGATGTCATTACAATATTTTGTGATTCTCGCTGCATACTGGTTATTTCAGTAACAATAGTTTTCACAGTAGAAGCGGAAAGCAAAAGCTGGGTTTCTAATTTCAAATAGAATTGAGCTAAGTTATGTAGATACAAATCGGACGATTCTTCTAGTGAAGGGTTTTGTTCTACTGGAGATTCCGATTGCGCATCACCATCGATTTCAAAACGTTCAGATTGATTTTTATTGTCGACAACACATTCAAGCGACTGAGCTTCAACAGAATCTGAATTTGTTTGCGATTCCTCGATTTCTGACTGATCGTATATTTTTGAATCCTGTACTTTTTTATAATTGTTTCTATGCTGTTTAGTTAAATGACTAGTAAAAGAAGATAAAACCTTGTACTTCTTTCCACAATCGTGCATTGGGCAGGTGATTTGATCATTTTTTTTAATGTGTACTTTCAAATGTTTGACAAGATCAGAGAAACAATCCCAGTCTTTTTCGCAACTACTAATGCTACACACAAATTTACCTCTTTGGTCGGAATTTAATACTGTTTTTGGATTTTCTTTTTGTTTCAAAAGATTATGTGACCGAAATAAATGTTTCTTTAAGTGAGCTTCCTTTTTGAAAAATTTTAGACACTTTTCAAATCCACAATGTACATAATTATGAATATTTCGATGAAATTTATGGTGTAGCAAATGTCTAGGCAAGGATGGTGTTTTGAAGTTACAAAGACGACAGTAGAACATAATTTTCTTTAAGATAACGCGAAAGTTGATATAATCTATTGAATCAGGTGTGCCCCTAATAATATCTAATATTCAAATTAAAATAACCTATAGTTCATGATTCAAATAAATGAACTTAGCTTATAGCTCATTTTCGCACAGAAATGGTTCAGGAGACGCAGAGGCACTGAGAAAAATTGAAGACCGTCCACTACATTTATAAGAACCATTTAGCTTTTTCGCGAATCAATTTTCAACTATACCAAAACACTTACGCTTAGCTTATGTAGAGAGACGTATAACCTTGATAATAACGTTTTTTTTATCTAGTTGTTTAAAAATAATTTCACTCAGTCAGTGAGCTCCCAGTTTTTGTTGGCAAATCAACAAGTTCTGTGAAAAGATATAAATAATAAGAAAATTATTAACAATATTAACTGGTATCTAATAATTTAAAAAGATTTTATGGTTAATTTTACTTGACATCGTTGTTATTCTGGAGCTTGTTAGTTGACTACAAAAAAGGATAGCTTAGGCTACGTTCATCTTCAGGATATTCATATGTGAATCATCAGCCATACCTATAAAATAATTATTTATCAACTTTGCGTACATTTGTCTTTTACCAATTATTTTAAAGTTATTTATCTCGATATTTAATAGTCACTACTTAATGCAAGAAGTTTGAGCAGTTAGTTCTCTCATAAGAAAAACTTTAAAATTATTAGAAAGTACGATATCAATCACTTCTATTAAAAAATAAAATTCTTGGAGCAATAAAATTAATAAGCCATCTTACATATATCAGTTGACAATAATCCATGAAATAAAATCAGCTATGGTACTGAAGTTTACCAGTAGCATATCATGAGCATCGAGCTTTGTAGTTGACTATAACAATACTCCAAGATATTTATACCTGAGCCATCAGCGATGCCTATAAAATAATTATATAATAAGTTTTCATAAAATAGTAGTTGCAGTAAATTTTAATTTCCTATGAACATCATTTGTTCATGTTTTTTCTTTGCTCAGTTAATTTATTTTAATCAGCTGTACTCTACTTTATCTATTATATCAGTTTATTTGTTTGCTACTAATTGAACAAAAATGTATCTATATAAGTATGCTGGCTATCTATTTATACGCTAAGATAAAGAGGAAGGGGAAATAAACGAAAAAATTAAACTGTACATACAAACCAAAACGTGGACCCTAGTAGGTAGGCTTAACAACGCTTACTGTTTCAATGCATTCGTGTAGACACAGAGCTTGAAGATATGTTGAAGAGTCGCAATAAACACTGCCGCTGCGAGCTGTAAGCTCGCTGTAGCTGACGCTGAAGATAGATGGCCTGACGCAGGCGGGGAGACACTGGCCGCTGCCGCGAGACCTCCAAAAAGCGGCTTCAGAAAGCCTACGCGACGTCGTCAACTGCCAATGCTTTTGCAAGAATATCCTTCTTATATCCTAGTAGACTCAGAGCTTAAGGATATGCTGACGAGTCGCGATAAACACGGCCGCTGCGAGCTGGGATGAGAGCGTAGGTCATGGCGCGCGGGTAGGCTACAACTGTCTCTCTGCTTGCTGTGCAAGATATATGTCCTGACGCGGAGACACTGCCGCGAGACTTCCAAAAAGCGGCTTCAGAAAGCCTGCGTGACGTTGTTAACTGCTGATGCTGTAGCAAGAATGTCCCTTTTGATATTCGGGCTCTCGAACCTTAACTTTCCGCTTGATGAATTGTGTTTTTGGCACGGAATTCTCCGAATAGTTCGGTCGAAACTTGCCGGCGAATGGGTATCCTAACCTCTACCTAATAAACCAAGCGGTTTTATGAGCTACGGGTTCAATAGCTTGAGTTTGTCACTGATTGATTCATTGCAATTATACTTACCGTAATGACATCATTGAATGTAGAACGAAACCAAAAATCCGTTACGAACAAAGCCAAACATGCACTACTTTAAAACGCTGCTGTCGAAATGGCGGTTATTTTTCGCTCACGCTTGCACTCGCGGACGGCGCTCGCGACTCGCTCGCCCGGTCAGCGGCGGCGGGCGGGCCCGACCGACGCGACATGCCGCAGCGACGACGCGCATGCGCGGTAGCGATGTCGAACCACCTATATCAATGCGTAGAACTGTCACACGGAAAGAAGTAGTGTGAGGCATGCCGAGGGACGGTGCAACTGCGCGAGCGGCGACGCGTGCCCTACCGACTCTTGCGCATCGTTTTTTCTCGTGCAAGCATGCTGAATATCAGTGCATGCCAATACACCGTGTTTAAGAGTATCAAAATCAAGATGCTCAGTCGCGCCGTCCCTCAGCGTGCGTACTTCTTTCCGTGCAGCTATTGTCCGATCCCGTTTGACGATGTTGCTCGAGATGTTATTTTACAATTCATTAATATATAGGTTACGATACACATCATTTTACATTGTTTTTATCATGTCTCATAAGTATTTAAAATGCGAATTGATGCCTAATAAAAGTTGGATACGTCAAAATTTTATAAGTTTTTTCAGTAACATGTACTTGAATTAACTTAGAAAAACCTAGCGCCGAGATATTCAATCAAAAGTTATTGAATTTAGTTTTCAATAACGCAAAATTGAATTTTCAACTACTTATTGTTGTTGAATTTTCAACCAATTTTTAACAGTGTAGTTATACAGCTGTTGCGATGCGACGTAATGATATCGCCGTATACGTATAGACACACGCGCGCAGGATCTTTTTCGGCCACTCGACGCCGGCCTAATGAGACGTAATTGCCCCTGGAAGGTCAAGTTCTTCCTCTCCCTCTCTTTCTTTCGCTTTTCGGCCCGCGCCATATACTGCATGCGCGTGGTTCCTTCCGTCTCTCGGTCATGTGTGCCGGATCAACCGCTCCGAAAAATTAACGCCGTTCGGAATATGTTTTGTACAGAGAAAAGTTCAGTTTATCGCCGTTTTATTATTCATCGAGCGCTGGAGCGCATTTTTCTTTTCCTTCTTTTTTGCGCACTTGGATATTTATTCGACTTTGATCGAGGGCTTTAAAGCTGTGCGGTGTTAATTCGTTTAAGTGCGACGGCGGTGTACTTACGCGGGTACTGTATCTGCGTGCTGGAAATCTGTTGAGTGATTTCTTTCTCGTGCCAGGAGACACGCTTTCAATTTGTAATGTGATTTTCTCCATCTTGTTGATCTCTTGCAGATTTTTTATTTTTAATTACTGACAATTCGAAGATTAAGGTCCACGAGTTGGTTTTCTTGGATAGTATTGATTGATTTATCGATTAAACTGTTTTCGTCGGAATTGATGGCTGTCGTTTTGGAGGAATGGCATTTAATTCGTGAAGCTATGTTTGTACCTATAATTAGGACGAATTGAAAGTTTGCATACTATACTTAGATGGCAAGAAAAAATATGTAACTACGAATACACTCGTCTACAAGCATGTTCCTGCAGCTTTTTCGTGTACTTATTTCGCGTCGTCGCCATCAGCCGTTACCATTACACGTCTTCTTCTTCTTCTTCTTCTTCTTCTTCTTCTTCTTCTTTGCAGCTCGAATTCGGTTCACCGTTTAACGTTAATTACAAATTTTACGAGGATAGCTAACGTCGCTTGAGTGCAGTTTTTCACTTCCACTAATGACCTTAATAACGTCGGTATACGTAATTCATTAGCGTTCGAGCCGTTGTGCTGTGCAAGTGGATCGACGCTCTCGTCAACGTCGTAAGTGTATACTGCCTATAGGTGCGCCTGTACTTGGGTGGTTTTTGTCGAATTATAATTAGTCTATTTGTTGCTGCTTATAATAATAACACTGTTATCAGAGATTTTCTTGTTTGCAGGCACTAGAATGCATAGAAACCGCAACAACTTAATACTCAAACTATACTGCGAACTTTCTGAACCACAATCGTCCATTTATCACTAATATTTTTGCTATGCACGATGATAATAGTCTGTACAGTTAGCTTCAGCTATCATAAACACAATTTATATCTTCCTGCTTCGATTTCGCACATCTAAAATCTTAATAATACAACAATAATATTTCAAAAAATCTCCGATCTGCAGGTTTCTCGAAATTCGGAGAAAAAATAAATTCTCACGCAGCAGCCCTTCCAGACATCTCTCCCCGCAATTGCCATAGCCGATATATTAAAATATTCATTTTATCTCCTCCGCCGCATGCGAGATCCCCGTAAACACCTCAAGATCGTTAGCCGCTGCGACACCCCGTAACACCGAATCGCTCATTTTGACACGGCACCGTTTTTTCTCTCTCGCGTAAAAACTTAGGTACACTCGCTACTCGATGATTTTCCAGGCGTTGAAGCTGTACACCACACACACACACGTGTGCCCGCTCTTTTCCGCGGCGAAACCTTGTCATTCCGATGAATTTCAAAATACGCGTTGAATTAAGCAACGGAGCCTACGTGTAGCGAAAGAGTTATTCGCGCCGCTGCTTTTTCTCTTCTCGGCCAGCCCGCGTTTTTCACGCCTAGCTGATGCTGGGCCGGAGGGATAAGTACACATGCGCGCGCATGGATTAATCGCTTGTCGGCACCTTTCTCATTATACACGCGGATACACGCCGCGCGCTCCTTTTTTATCATCTCCTTCTCGAGCTACTGCGTTTACGCCATTCTCATTTCGGTGCACGTTTTCAAAAATTAACCAGTAGCCTGTATCAGAGCATCTTCTCGTGGAAAACCGAGTTTTCCCTCCGCATCTGTTGGACTCTTTTTTTCGCCTCTTTTTTCCGTCAGCCTCGTCTCCTCTTCGGCATCGCAGAGTATGTACGAGTCTGGGCTGTAGTGTGTGCGGACAGACGACGAGTGCAAAGCCGCGCGCGCCACGTCATCCGCGAACGAGGGAAAGAGCTGAGAAAGAGAGGACGTGACTCGCGTATGCGTACGACCTTCGCGCGCAGGCGCAGGTGTTGCAGTGCGCGACGCTGCTGCTCCTTTTTTTCGGCTTTGTTTCGGCTCTGCTTTTTTTTCGGCGCTGGTCTATAATGCGAATTCGGGATTATGTAGGTCGGCGAAGTCGACGGCTTTCCGAAACGGCGCCCCAGGGAATCAAGTTTCGGCTTCGGGGAAGTTGAAAGGGGGTTAGCGCGAGCTTTTGATTCGGGCTACGCTCGGTTCTCGAAATAGCAGAGGGAATTATTTTGCAATGTTATTTTCATCATCGTTCGAACGCTGCAGCTGGAACTCGAGAGAGCGGAAGGTTGAATAACAATTCACAGCGATGTGATATAAAAGCGGGCGAGAAAGCGCGATGCAAAAAGAGCGCACGCGAAACGCGCGGCTTTGGTCGTATTCGCGCAAAAGACGGCCTTGAGTAGGAGAACATAAACTATCCGAGGAGAGGGAGAGAATCTGCATGCACGCGCTGCTGTCTCGATGCTTTTTAATACCAGCGTGTCCGGGGCGGCCGACTCCGAGCGGTCCATTCAAATTTTCCGCAATAACATATTCCCCCCCGACGCTCGCTTGCGCGCGCGTAATATCAGAAAAAGCCCGGCGCGCGCTGCATATTACCATCTTTTATCTCTCGGCTTCGCAGCAAGCGCATAAAGGAGCTGCGAGCGCGCGTCGGCGAATAAAGATGCAATTTTGTAATACCCAGCGTGCGCGTGTGGTAATAAAGTTAATGCGTCGTCGAGGATAACAAAGTGCAATTTCGATTTCGTTCGCGCTCGCGCACACGTAATGCCTTTTTCTTCCTTTTTGGAACTTCGATCGACAAAGCACACCGCGCGCGTTTATATACGCGATAAGGATCACGCCGAGCTCTGTCGAGCTCTTGAGCGAAAAAGACGGGAAATCGAAGTGCGAGTAGTAGGCGGAAAAGAGAGAAAAAGTCGGGAGAGAGAGAGAGAGAGAGAGAGAGTGCGCGAGCGAGAGAGGAGAGCTCGTCGAGGTGAGCATAAAATTTTGCGAGCGCGAAAAAAACCGGATCCCACAAGGTCGCTGCGCTGTTCTCTGCTCACTCTATATCCTCAGCAGCAGCTCCTCTCTCGCGCCAAAGAGAGTCAGGCGTGTGCAGTGCCGTCCGATGGAATCTCGAATTCCTTCTCTCTTTCGGCTTCTCTGCGCCGCGCGGATCTTTCTCTCTCTCTTTTTTTTGCTCCCGCGTGTATACGCTCTTTCGGAGCGCGGAGAAGAGGGAGCGATTTAAACGCGAATGTTGATCGGTACTCGCTACCGGCCGCCGGCAGATCTTCCGTCAGCTGTGAGTAATCATCAATGTGTGCCATTGATGATTCAGAGAGGCCGAATTCGACTTGATATCAAGTCGGCTGCTCCTCTGCTATTATACACCCAGATCCTTTTTTTCAATCGTATGCGTCATGCTTCGCGAATGTAACGCTGAATTTTAATTTCGCGCTTTTCTCTGTTGCAGGTGGGTACGATCACACGCATACACGCTTGCATATACGACTCGCCGAGGGGTGAGTTGAGAGTTATTTTTTTTTCGAACTCGGCGGCGATAACATCGTTGAGAAATATCATTTTCCTAAGAAGCGAACAATGGCCCGTATAAAAAGCAAGTGTGCGCATGCGTTCTAAGCTCTCTCGGCGAATAGGAGAAGAAGAAGAAGACGAAGAAGAATAACCGCGTGTGTGCCGTCAGATCCAAATCTGCGAGTTATGAGTGGCCACAATTTGTCTGCGGCGATTCATCGCACACCTGTACATTTCGCACTTTTGCTTTTCTTTTCCCGCGCATCCGCCGCCGCCGATGCTCGTTTTAGACGATGCGTTCGCACAAATTCCCTTTCCCCTTCGACGGGCCAAGCGCTGTATACAGGTATACACACGCGCGTGCATACGGGGCAGCAGGTGACTCGCGCGGGCGTCGTAAAAAAGCGCGATTTTTAACACCTGCGAAGGTCGGCCCGCACCGAAAATTCGCACACATGTCCCGCGACTGCACGAGATGCGTTTATACAAGCGACTATGCTGCATAAACAGATTTTTTTCAGGATTACGAAGCTCCTCCTTCTCTCTCCCCCTCTCGCAGCTCCTATACATCACAGTTTGCGGCGGCGGTGTGTGTAGCGTTGAATAATGCGTCTGCGAGATTTGTCAGGCGAGTTTTAATCCAGCCCGTGTGAAATATGCGGCCCGCGCGTAGTGTGCTGTATTCATAGCCGAAAAACACGTCCATCGATTCTCGCAGTGATCCTTATACAGCTCGGACTCGAGGACTGCGCGAATATACGAGATTCCCACGAGGGAGAGCCATCTTCGCGCGGCGCTCTCCGAAAATCATGTGCGCCGCAAGGATGTACTTGCGGCTTCGGCTGAACTGCAGCGCTCGCTCGCGCGTAATTTATGCGCGAGTATCCTTCGGCGACCTTGAGCGCCCGAGAAGCTGTATATGTATACGTGTATAGTTGTGCAGTACAGTATGCAGCGCCGCTGGCCCCGATCGCCGCGCGGAGAGCCGTATTTTCGAGGAGAGGAAGCGAGCGTGTGTAACAGCGACAAGGCTGCGCCGCGGGAATGGAAAAATTTGCGGCGGCGGATAAGAATCTGAAAGCCGAAAGAGAGAGAGAGAGAGAGAGAGAGAGAGAGAGAGAGAGAGAGAGAGAGAGAGAGAGAGAGAGACGGATCGCCTTTTAATTTCACGCGAACACGCGTGTGTACGCGGCGAAAATATTTTGACGGATGCGCTTCGTTAAAAATATTACACACGTTTAGGGAAAAAACAGCTGTTTTCCTTGGCGCGAACGCTTCGAAGTTTATCTCCGCGCAAGCTCGCGCGGCGGGTGTATTCGAATGTGGCTGGCGCGCAAATGTATCGCAGCGCCACAGAATCTCGTTGTTGGTTTTGCAGAAGGTTGGAATTTAGAGTATGCCTTGTTTTGAATAGCTCGCGCGCGAGCCGCTGACACGCGCACGTCGAGCTCAATAGGATTATACTCGTCGAGAATCATTCATACGCAACTCGGAAATATTTTTCAACAACTAATTCTCGACTACTACCCCGAAAACCGAGAGCATCGCAGAGACGCGGGGCTCTGAGCCTCTGCATTATGCATTTCGGGGCCGTCCGAGATAAAAGCCGCTCTTTTTCTCTCTCCCACAGAGATTTTTTCTCGCTCAGCTGCCGGACGAGTTATGCAGCGCCGGCGTGTATATCGGCCGCGCCCCTATAGTGCGCGCTTGTATATAAGCATCGTAAAGATCGAAATTGCTTCTCGGAACGTCGCGCGCCTGTATAGTGTAGTATACGGAGGCGAGTCGCGCGAGCGCGCGCTTAGCTGCCCCGGCGATTTTCTTAAAATACACGTACCCGCCGCCGCCCGACGTCGTCGTCGTCGTCTCGGATGTTTTTGCACTCGCACACGCGGGGGTAGATTTTTTGCGGCTACGTAGTCGCTCGGTACACTCCGAGAGCTGCTGAGCAGCAGAAGCGCGCGGCTGTATACTTTCGAGAACGAGGGAATATTCGATAATTTTTTTTCTTTCGCTTGTAGTTGCTTAAAGGAGTGTAGACGGTGTGCGAGTGTAGGTATTCGAGCAGACTCGGTCTGAGGTCATGGTCAGCACGGCTGCGAACGTAAAAAACTGCGCAAAGTTTCATTGCCGTGTGTGGGCGGAGAAGGAGAGAGAGAGAGACATTTAATTTTTCGCGTCGGCTTTGATTATTTCGAGCGACTGCTACTACTTGCCGAGTTTCTTCTTTCGTTCTCGCGAGTTTTTTCTCTCTCTCTCTCTCTCTCTCTCTCAGCGAGCGTCAGTGGCGTTGATGAGAATTTACAGCTTGCCATCTCTAAACTCGTTAAACGCCTGATCGATGCAGTCGTCGCAATGACGAGGACGTCTTAGTTTGTTTACTTTGTTTCTTTCTACGCGCCGCCACCGATGTCGAAGAGTTCGCCGAGATTAACATATCAGGTTCTCGAGATCTTTCGGCGGACTATTTTCGCGGCGAGTTACCAAACTATTATGAATGGATTATTGTGCTTCGCTAGCCGAGACGAGTCTGTAGGCCTTGACATAGAGAGAGTTATGGCTTTGAAACCAAGATTTTTTCACACGTGCGAATAAAAAGCTTATTTCCAGGTTTGTCACGACAATTTCGTCCGCGAATTCCTCGGCGTCTATCCCGGTCTCTGGATATACACACCTCGTGCGCGCGGCGTGTTCGAGCACTTAATTACCATGAAAATTCCTCCCGTGCATCGGGCGAGCTTGCAAGCTCTAGCAGTAGACGCGGCCTCTCTCCTTCTTCTTCTTCCCTTTTCCTCCTCTTCAGAGCTCTCCCTCGAGAGGTGCTTTCTCTACGGCCAGACACGAGAGTGCACGTGGCACTCGAGCCATAGCGCAAGGGAGGCGAGCGCACAGCGCACGCAGAGCCTTGTGTCGCGGGTGTAGTACAGCGGCAGCTGTCTGCTGCGACGGAGAAAAGAAGGCCAATGGCTTCGCAGAAGGGCGCTTTCGGCCGGCTCGTAATTTTTTTCTTCCTCGCCGTCTTCTTCTGCACGCAGAAGCTCGGTCCCAGTGGACAATTTGTATTTTTCGCGAAAAACTTGTAAGCTTCCCGAAAATAACGCACTAACGAGCTGCTCGCGCGCTTCTCCGGGAAAAGCCCGAAATTTCCCCCGCGGTCAAGAAGAAGAAGAAGAACGTATACCTCTCGCTGCATCAGCATACACACGGTGCGACGCACGAGACAAAGAGCTGAGGACGAGAAAAAAAGCGCGCGTGCTCGTGCGCAATTGAAGAGCCGCCGCCGCGTTCAAGGCGACGAATTTTCTGACGAAGAGTAATGAAGCTTCGGTGCAGGCAGACGGAACTCTACGCGCGCTCTCGAACACTCTCGCCTATCTTTGGCCCAGGCGCGCGAGCGAGTCGCGGCCAAAACATTGCTGCGCCGCCGCAACCGCCGCATGCGTTGCCTTTCTCTTTTTGTCGTATTTTATCTCCTCTCCTGCGCTCACTCGCTCGCTCGCTTTGTCCGTATTCGTTAGCATTAATTTTCGTGCCTCTCGCCGCTAGCTGCAGCTCTCTGAGTTATACCAACGTGCTAATGTACTCTCTCTCTCTCTCTCTCTCTCTCTCTCTCTCTCTCTCTCTCTCTCTCTCTCTCTCCCTCTCTCTCTCTCTCCCTCTCTCTCTCTTGCTCTGTGGAAGAGAGCTTTCTTTGCGTTTGCAGAAATTCGTTATGCGGATGGCACAAATCAAACTGTCATCCATACCTGTAATCACGCCGACAATGTTGCGCGGGTTATTATTTTAATTGTTTCCTTGAAGAAGAAGACGAAGCGAAGAAGAAGAAGACGAGGTGCTCCTGAAGCTTCTTTTACTGCCCTCGCACATGCGGGAGAGCGCGTTTTCTCGAGGATGTATAATTATAATGCGGTTGCGTTCGCCGCACTTGGCGTGCCGAGTTATTATACCGTCCCCCCAGCTTATAGACAGGTTAATTTAGATATCGTAAAGCCGTGCCGGGACGATAACTCTGTATTGACTTTAGTAATCGCTGTGTGTAGAGCATCGGCTAAAAAGGTGGGAAGAGAAGAATCTCGCAAACAAACGAGAGAGAGGATAAAGAAAAAAAAACGAGAGAGAGAGGGACAAGCGACTGCAGCGTCGCCAAAAATCCCTCCGACTTCATTTCTCTCCCGCAGCGCTGCTCCTCTTTCGTCGCGGCTCTTGAGCTTTGTTGACGGCGATTGTTCGAAAGACGTCGCGCTTGCACTTGGCTCGAGTCCACGCCAGCATCACTGTATATTATAGTCCCGCTGTGTTTGTTTGCGTCTCCCGCACCTACGCGGCGGGTTTGATATTCCGCTTGTTTGTCGGCGCCCGCTTTGATTCGCCGATGATTGAGACGTATCCCGAGAAGATATGCGCGCGTTTCGCTTTCGATGCGTATATAATGATAATGCGAGAAAGAAAAGCGATGCGCCGGGAGAAAAAAGAGCTGTGTGTTCTCGAAACTTGCGTCGTCGACCGTATGCGCACGCACGTCGCACGTGCGAATAATTTTTCCGTTCGATGATCCCGTCGGCGCAGCAACAGCGCCATTCCCTATACACTGCTGCAGGATGACGCGCGTTTCGTGCGTAAGGTCGTGGTTATGTGCATTATATGTATACGACACTCGACTTGGTCATCAAGGACTCGTCGCTCTCGTCGCAGCATAGGTCGCCGACTTTTCACTGCAGGTATTTACTTGCGCGCGCAGGTGGACCTTCCTCCTTATCTTTTATTTGACTTTTTATTCCACACGCGGACATATACACCGCCGCCAGATTTCCTTCACTTTTAGAGAGAGATGCGGGCTCTGCAATTTTTCAGCTGCGCTCTCGAAGGCTGCGATTGTTTCGCCTGTGTGCGGGTTGCCTTTTTCAGTATTATACATACATGCGCGTTTAATGAAAAAAAAAAAAAAATGTTATTGCATTCGTGCCTTTTCCGTCGCTCCTACAACGTTGTGCAATTCACGGAAGCCCGCGCGAAATTCCTGGAAAAGTCGCGCGCTTTCCGTAAACTGCGGGAGGGGCCGTTTCGTGGAAGAAGTGTACTCGAGGTACGACGCAGAGTGTAGTAGCTTTCACTGTCTCTCGACGGGAGCAGCAGCTGTATACTGCAAGTAGATAGAGGACTGGGTCGAGTCAGACGTGTGCGGTTTATTTTATTTTTAAACCCGGTGGAATATAAAGAGCGAGGCGCGCGCGCGGCGCCGGATGCCTCGCGTTGCTTTCCCGCAGGAAAATTCAACGAATGAACGGTCGGCCGCTCCGTTTCTATAGCCTTTCTTTATTTTTATTCGCGGGCCTTTCTCGATCTTCCATTTGCCGCTGATGTCACACGCTACGCACCGTCGGACTGTCCGATTTCGTGTAATTTTAGATCTACAAGAGAGCGACAGCGCGAATCGAATAAAAGTCGAAGAAGCACATCTTGTACGAGAGTTACTCGGAGAGTCACACAGAACGCTCTCGCGCGAGCGAACGAGCGAGCGAGCGAGCGACGATGGCGCTTATATACGTGTGTGCAGAGTGCGAAGGAGTGGTTGGCCACCCCTGGCCTGGATACCGCGGCGTGTTGTTCACCTCTCCGCGTGTGAAAGTACTCGCTGCAGCGCAAGCGCGTGTGGGCAGTCGCTACGCACACACACACACACAATCGCGCGCGCTGCTATCTGTCTCTCTTTCGCTGCGTGTCATAACGAGATGCATCGGGCCGGCTGGAGGAGAGGCGGCCAGTGTGTGTGTTTGTGTGTGTGTTCGTGTATGTGACAAGCGGATAGATAGACACCGGCGCGGCGGAGACAACGAGTAAACACACTAAGTTTAACCGACTATAGCAAGAGAGAGAGAGAGAGAGAGAGAGAGAGAGAGAGAGAGAGAGAGAGAGAGAGAGAGAGAGAGAGAGAGAGAGAGAGAGAGAGACAGATAAAGCACTGCTGCCGCTGAGAAACAAACCGCTCGCGCGCGCACTACGCTGCAGTAGTGCGGAGAAGAAACACGTCGAGAGAGTGAGAGTGCGCCGCCTGCGAGCGGCGGATAATGATGAGAGAGCGACTCGTGCGTGCGCACACGAGGAAAAAGAGCGACCCATTGCCTGGAAAATATACGTTTGTTTTTTTTTTCAACGTACTCCTTTCTTTTTCGGACGAGGAGAGGGAAGTACGACTTTTCCTCCTACGTTGCTGGGAAAAAGTGATTATTTTTCTGAAAAAAACAAACGCGTATCACACATTGGATCAGCTAACGCCGTAGCGTACGCGTGGACGAGAAGAAAAATGTAAACACCGCCGTAACAACTTTTGCCGCTTGCGCAACATTTTCTTCTCATTAGCGGTAACAAATAGTTACGAAAATTTTGAAAGTAGAAAACTGCCAACTCCACGGCGTTCGGTGTATCTATACAGGCACACCACACACGGACACACGGCCACAAAGCTCGAGCTAGCGGCTATAAATAAATGATTGATTATTACCTGACCCGCTATTTTTACACCCAACACTCTATATCCGTATTCGCCCCGAGAAAAGGCTTTAGAGTGTGCGCCGCGGATACCAAACTCGGCGGCTCACTCTCTCGGATTATAAGATAGTCCTATCGATAGTCGATGCCGCGAACAAAAGAGAGAATACAGCTGCCTACGCGCGCGTTCTGGAGAAAAAGGGACGCGTGATCCATCGGCCGATGACGTCAGGCTTATATAGTTTCGCATTACTGGCCTGCATATCGTCACCTGCGACGGTGGTCGCGCCTCCGCATAGGTGACCGCAGGACACTCGGCTGCGCCTCGAATTCTCGTGGGAACGATCTAGTTGCGAGGATATCTGTTCTTCTGAAAAATAGGTCGTCGGTACATTTCAATTTGAAAGTGCGAAGTCGGAGCTTGCGCCCGCGAAGTCTTACAGTGCTCGGCTTTTTCTACTGCGAGGTGTAGTTTAAGCAGACCTTTAACTCTCTTTCTTTTATCGGTGACTTATGACAAATAGCGGGAACTATGCTGCTATTAATTTTTCAAAATACTCCAACAGCAATCGAACTCGAATTCGAAATCGTTCACCGCAGAGAAAAGCGGCAAAGAGCTCAATACGTCAAGTCGGACGATCAATACAGTATAGGCCGTATTCAAAGGAACACACACACGGGTACACAATGCTCGGCGTGGAAAAAGAGCTGGAACGAAGCTCGACTTCTGCGGGAAAAAGCATAATAGCGGCGCCAGCGTCGAAGGAACAGCCGTGGTAGTGTGCTGCACGAGAGCTCGGAGGCGCGCGCGCGGATGTACCGTTAGGGCAACGCCGCTGCAGCGGCGCCGGTTAGTGTGGCAGTGTGTTAGCCGAGCTCGGTGTATACCGCCGCTGCTGCTTCTCTTTTCTCTCGCTCTCGCACCGTCGAGTCGTGCGGCCTTTTATTCCGCGGTTTTCGTGACGTTGCTATTCGGTCTTTGGGTTGTACTGTGGAAGAAAGTTTTCTTTTTATCGATTTTATTGGGAAATGTGTGATAACTAAACGCTTGGATCACTTCTTTTTAAAGTATCGTGGATTTAATAATCGAGATAGCTGCAGGAATGGTTAATAACATAATAACAGTTAGTCATACTCAATTATGCGTGATATGATTGTTTCACAAAATACTGGCCTTTTTCATTTTTCGAATATTTTTTTGCAATTCCAGCCGTACGAAGAAAAAAAGGCTGACGACTAGTTCACAATGTTGTTAAACACAGCCAATACTGAAAATAATTTTAAAAAATTCAACACAACCAATAATGAAGATTTTGAAGCAGTCGAAAATATAACCTTTGCTTCAGGTGCACACCAGGGAAAAGGTGCAAGATGTATTGCAGTATGTTCTTGTGCATTAAATGCGTTTATTTCAACCTAAGGAACCATATATAAAATTAGACAAAGTGGCCGACATTAACTCTGCAGGCAACTACAGCATAAGCGGCTGAAGCGGTGTATAACAAAAGGCAGTTTTGGTATAGGTGACATACCGCTATGTATAAACTAGGTTTGCCAATAGCGATGAGAGAAATGAAAAACCGCTACTGCGCCACCTGTCGTCAAAGATTCAGACTCGGAAAGTTAAAGCGTATCGGGAAGGGATCAGTTCCAAACTATACTTTGTTTTGCAGTGTATCGCAGTCTCCCCACAATAAGCACAAATCCAAATTATCATTAATCTTGAATAGCATTTTCCTACGGTTCACTTCTAAGTGACCTTCCTAAATTTACATTTCAAATTTACATCGTATACGCGACCATCGAAACGCAAACAACATCTTTTCATCTCAATACAGTAGAGATCATGCGCCTATCGAGTGAAAATCGAAGAAAAACAAAGTCATTGCGCTCGCTGGACTCCGCCTCTCCAGCAGCAGCTTATAACTCAAGACAATTTTTCCGCGTGCACAATAGTCTCGTCGAGATTTTCCTCCTCTCCTCCTCTCTCTCTCTCTCTCTCTCTCTCTCTCTCTCTCTCTCGCGTGCCAAGCTCCGCCGCCGCCGATCATGGCAACGCTTGGATCGTCGCGATTGACACCGTGACACAGCAATGTCACACTCGCACGCGCACACATGACCACACAGATCTATTCTCTATCCCCTCCCCTTTGATTCTCGACGTTAAAAGACAATTAATCTGAATAACGTGCGTCGCGGCGCGGTAGCCTAGACCCGCTGCTGTGGCCCAATGTGGTTACTCACACCGGCCAAAATGTGTCGTCACGTGCGTGCGCGCGAGCGTTCAGTAGAAAATCTCTGTATTTGTGTATAGAGCTGCGGCGCTCGATTAGAACATTTTACGAGCGCGGGGGTCCTTTTTATTGATTCATTAGGCTGAATTTTACGAGCGTCCATTAGAATATTTTGTTGCGCTAATGCTGCCATTGTGCGATACACACACTCACGCCGCTGCTGCTGAATGGCCGGATTGAAGTTTATTGCCCGCGGCTGATTTATGTGGCGCTAGTTGACTCTATATAATACACAACGCGGCGGGGCTTGCTGCAGAAAAAAATTTTGTCTTTCCGTTAATGGATTAGCTCGTCACCTCGAGCCTGGCTTTTATGACCGGCTTTGTTGCGCCGAGCTGTGTAATGTGCCGGCTTTTCTTCTCGCCTCTGATGATGCCTGTGTATTGTGCGTTTGTTTGCGCTACTGCTATATGCCGTCGCGGCTCGTCAAAGCATGAAATTAACGAAAACGCAATTGAAAATCTTGAGTTGATGAGTTTTTCTATACGATTCGAACCAGTCTCGCGTTATACGCCGACAGAATTTTCCACGCACCGCAATCTTTCCGAGTAAAATAAAATTGCGCCGCGCGAGTCTACGTCCGATAATCCGATCCCGTTGCTGCGCGGCACTCGCTACTTCCAAGAAAGAAAACAAGCTAAACGCTGCATCGCGCGGAGCCTATGCGCATCTGTGTTCTAGGACTGATGCTATTGTCGCATATCTTATCGCAAGCTAACAGACATTTCCGACGACGCGATCATCACTATGACTTTGAATTCCTTATGCGGTGTATGTACAGACACACAAACATGTAATAAATTGCCAGCAGTGTATTATCAGAAGTATATTTAACGAAGCTTCCTATTCGGCTTCTCAGAATAACTCGAAGAGGAGAGATATGTATGCGGAGAGCAGAGGCCGACCGCGAGAATAGGCCAATTCATTGTCCTGCACTACTGTATCTCATTCAATTCAGTTCGACCCTTATAGCCGCAAGTCGACGACGCCAAGCTAGCTCGTCGCTCGTTGTCGAGCCGATTACGTCACTTGGGGATCGCGAGCGAGCTTCCTGCGAATGTCATCCCGCGAGAGGACAATGATGCCATTGCTAATACCGCGGTGTGTCTGCACTGAGAAAAATTTGACAGTAAAAATTACTATCTCGGATGATAATTTGGTAACAGAATCGGAAGCTAGTAATTTTTCCTATCTTTTATAGTAAAATTCACTATAAGAGATATTAATCTTTACTATCTCAGATAGTAAAAATTGTTACGGCTTTCAAAAGACTTAATTTTTACTACCTAAGATGGTAAAATGTGTTATAAAATGTGGGAAAAATTATAATATTCTCAGTCGGTAAGGTTTGAATTTAATTTTGTTATCTGTGCTAATCAGTATTTTAGTTGACATTTCACGTTTATTTTATTATAATAAGTTTCTGTGTCTATTGATTTGACTTTATTATTTATTAATCTTCGTTAATTTTTATTAACTTTAGTTCGCACATCAATTACTACATCAGATAAATCTGAAATTTCGTACGTAACAGATCTGTTTAGGTAAATAGTCAGCGCACGCGATGACATCGCCTACGTCGGCGGAAAATACCCTAATGAAATCAAGCCTAAGCTCGAAGAGCTTTGTAATAAAATTAATAACTACTACAAGCACTGGCTTCTTACTATCAACCCGGATAAATGTGAGACCATCCTCTTCAGAATACCAACGAACAGGCTCTCCAAAAAAGAAGTAAAGGGCTGGCGAAACTTCGAAATTAAGATACTCGGCGATTCCTCATAAACAAACGGTGAAGTATCTGGGCATTCATCTCAACCAACGACTACGCATCAATACACACATTGATGTACAGCTTGAAAAAGCCTCCAAAGCTTTCAAAGCTAACTCCAAACTCTTCTACAGCAAACACCTCAACAGCAGAGCAAAGTTAATCTGCTACTCACTGCTTGTTCTACCCATTCTCACATACGGAGCCCCGATCTGGTACAACACAAACGCCTCTACCATGGAAAGAATGAGAGTATTCGAACGCAAGTGCCTTCGCACATGCCTTCTTACCTGGCGTTCCCAGAAATCAGACTTCCAAAAATACGTCAAAAACAAGACCATCTACGAGAAGACTAAGCTACCTAGAATCGACAACTTCATCCTAAAAATATGTCGCAACTACTTCGCCTCCACTATGCACAGTAGAAACCCGGAGATCAAGAAATTCGCTCTCACTAACACCGAGCAGCTGATAAAACTCAAGTACGGCAACTACCTGCCTCCAGAAACCTTCCTTCTTCTGGATAAACAAGGATACCTGCAAAACGAAGATGGAATTCCTATCGTCTATCACTGGAGCCGATCTAGAGCTGTTTGTGCAAATCAATGCCAGCTAGAATAAAAGCGCATAAATTAATTTATGCAACAGAGATTCCGCACAGAGATAAAATAGGCAATCACCGCATCCAAGAAAAGTATTGGTGGCTGGCCGACTCCAAAGTAGTTGCTGAAATCCGAGGGCGCACTCGCCATAAAATCAGACGTCGCAGGAACACGCCAGAGAACAACCTACCTCCAACGAATCTTCACGAGCCTAGAACACCGTCTCAAGCAGACACTTCATCCTTCCCAGCTGTGGTCAGTGACAGAGCGTAACTAGTACTATAGTTATCTGTACATATGTATATATCTTACTTTAGCATTAGGGAAACTCAAAGGGAATAGGTTTTTTTTTCTCTACACAACACACTATCTTTTCCTATTTAAACCACCTGCCAATCAGTGTGTAAAAGTTAACATCTTACAGTTAGACTTAATGATCAATAATATTACAACCCCAGCCTAAGTTTGTATTTGAAAGCCCAGACAGGGCCATTTATACTATCACGATCAAAATGATGTACCTTTCTATTGTATGTATTTCTGTACCTTACTCAACAAATATGTAACATTTAAAGAAATAAAACGATTATATAAAAAAAATGGTCACGAAACACACTGGTGTAAACATCAAGCAATTTTTCATCCGCAGAGTATTTTTTTTCTGCTACAATATTAACCCATAAAATCGTATCTCGATGATTTACGTCGACTCTGCACGAAGAGTAAGTAGAAGGAATAAATATCATCGCTCGCATGTAATGGTGACAGTCTGTAGACCCTACTTCGACCTGTAAATCCGGCCCTCTGTAGACGTTGGCTTTTCACGAAGCGCGAGATATCCGGTATCTCGGTCATTCGAGGGTTGGCCTCGTATATGTATATACAGCCTGGCTCTACCGGGTTTATCTTTATTTTGTGCGCGACCCGGAAGCTGCTCTGTATCAGGCTTCTAATCGCGCTGAAAATCTAGTGCGCGGACTTGTACGTAAAAATTATTAGTTTTATGATACGTAGGGTAGAGTAGTGTCTTGAAAAAACATACAATTGCGTTGAGAGAAAATAATAGCGTATAAACAACCATATACGAATAACTTATCTCAGAATGGGCTTTGAGTAAACTATACTGATACAATATTCAAATGAAAATAAATGAATTGATCAACTCAAGCTTATTTAAAAATGTTGGCCAGCTCTACTACAAGTTTCAAATATAATAGAAGAAAGCGTAAAATTAAAATAAAAAGAAAAACACGCAAGTCCAACAATTGAATTGTAAATCCAGACTTCCGATATGGGACTTCACCATGACACCTGAAGACAAAACGAGAAATCTCGATCATACTTCGTTTCTCATGCACTGCAGCCTTAATTTATAAAGAAAACGTACAACATTCACCCCAGCGATTTTCGGATATGAAGACTCGTCGAAAGATCTCTCGTCATTTGATATATATACACCGGCTATCTCACAGTACGAGCAAGCGAGGGATTATTCAAAGATGCTAATGCGTAGTTTCTATGCCGAGATCCTCGCTCCCTTTTCGCTACTCGGAATAGGCGACTCGAATTGAAGTCGCAGCGCAAGTCTCAATCTCGCTCGCTCTCTCGTGTTCCCTTGTACATTCGCCTTCGTTAGTGTTTCACGCTGAAAAGAGGCCGTAGAATACATGCACTATTGAATCGCTGATATTTTCCTCTTGAGAAGGAGTGTAAGAGCATGTATATCCGGAGGTAAACAACGAGAACGAACTTTTTCACTTCCCAGCTGATACGTCGGATTCCGAGCGCGAGTGTGTGTGTGTGTGTGTGTCTATATATATATATATATATATATATATATATATATATATATATATATATATATATATATATATATATATATATATATATATATATATATAAAATAGCTGTGTATGCTGCAGTGACGAGCGCACGGCGCATGAATAACACAGTTCCACGTCCTTATCTCCGGACTCTCGTGTCCGATAAGACAGCTCGAGCTTTTATTTCCCATTGACTGCACCGCTCTGCCCCGTGCGTGTGTGTATTATCTCCCTATATATGACTATCGCCTCTTTCTTCCTACTTCTTTCGTTACGCGCTTCTCTCGCCCTACAGCGCTGCGGAGCTTTTTCTTTTCTGCTACTGTGTGTACCGCGCGAGTTCTTATCTCGGGCGCAAATAACTGCGGCGCAAGCGATGTAAACAAAGAGAGCAGTGTGTGGCTTGACTTCTTTTTTGTACATCAGCTGATAGAAAAGTTTTTCCATTTTTCGAACTAGATTACGTCCCTTCACTGCGCTCACTAGAACTGGCGATAGTAGAGACAAGTCTCTCGGAGAAAAGTCTCGAAAGTATTAAGAGCGTAGTTTCCCTCGAGCCGAGTGACCGAGTATATGCAAAGCGCGAGCGAGCGAGATTTCATATTCAAACACAAGCTCGTTCGTATGTGTGTGCGCGCGTATGCGAGTGCCTATATATAGGCGAGAGCGTTTTTCGAGTTCAACGACCCGGATTTCCTGTTGGCAATGAAAAGTGTATAGCCGCGTCGCAGCGGCGATGCTGGCGCTAGCTTTGATAAGCGAAAACTATGATATTCGTGTGGATGAATCGTGCGTATAGAGCTCCGAGATAAAATAATAATGCAGTGATAAGAGTGAAAGGCAGCAGTCGAGATTTTCAGCAAGTATAAAAATCTAATGTGCTGCGCTCTTGTCAGCGTGAATTTGAATTTATAATTTAAATAATCATCAAGGAACTCGTTATAGTGTGCTATGAAACAGTGTTTCATAATTGGCCATAATTGTTAATAATTTCGCAGTGGTGCTTCACCTTCCGCTCAAGTCACTTAATTTTCCATGTACACAAGCCTGTCAAACTGCTTTTTTGCGTATTAAAAAAAAAACTTTTAATCAGTACTTTGACACACTATCGCGATGCAAGGTAATTGCTCATAATCTCGAGCGCACTATAAGGACGTAGAGAGCAGCGAAAAAACCGCGTACTCGAACTTCATTAAGCTCTCTGCCACTTGTCAAGTCTACATGCGACTTAAATCAATGATTTTGTCGCGCTCGCCTCTCGATGATAGCCGGCTCCGGCGATCGCGCGTAATTGCGGGCAATAACGAGGCGAAATTTAGCAAGCCGGAAATCGCCCTGTGCGCACAGCCTCTCTCTCTCTCTCTCTCTCTCTCTTTCTCTCTTCGGTGCACATGCACTTGCACTGACACACACATGCGCGTGGAGAGATGTGCACTCGCCGAGTTTGCGCGGCTGCAGCCGCCGCCTGGCTCCGATCGATTCGCTCGGACTATGCGGGTGCAGGAGAGGAAGAGAGAGAGAGAGAGAGAGAGAGAGAGAGAGAGAGAGAGAGAGAGAGAGACGCGGATGAACGATCTCGTGAAGATTCTTCGTTTTTTCGTATTTATTCAGGTGGTTTTTGAAATTGCTGGGAAGTAAATTTTTCATAAGCGAACGGAATGTTATTTGCCGTTGCGCTAATGGCCGAAGCAGCGCTTGCGCGAGTCATAAAAAACGAAAGCTCGCTTAAGTGCTCTCTCCGCGAAAAAGCACGCGGAAAAGCTCTCGAGCTTTCGTATAATAGATCGTCTAATGCCCGCATCGGTTATGTTATGCAAACTGCTCGGCTGCGAACAGAGATAACTAATTTTAAAAGCGTTTCCGCGAACGACTGCAGCTGTGAAAAACACAAGCCGTATAGCCTTTTTCTCCATAGATTAGAGCGAAAAAGCTCGCATTGTATAGAACAGAGAAAGAGAGGGTATTATTACCAGGCGGACGTGTCGGGTGCCTAATATCGGCCCCGACGACGACTTAATTATTACTGAACGCTCGCGCGCTAGCGCTCGCACGTCTAGACTTCGTAGCCGAGATTCCCACTCGCTGCGCTGCATTATTTAAAGGATCGGCTTTCCGCGCGCTGCGCGTCGAGCTTATCTTCTTCTACAATAATGGATGCAGCCGCGCGCTCGCGGGATTTGGTAAATATAAGGCTCTGCAGCTCTCAGAGATTCTCCGTATGGAGTCGTTTATATGCATTCGCCGAGGGTTGATGGGCCGCCGGCTTGATCATCTCGTACGAAAGAATAAAGTATAAGCGACGGGTCTATCGTTGTCGAGTGAAAATTTCAATCTTCTATGACGTAGCTGCGCGAACGGAAAATAAACGGATAGATAGAGAACGGGAGACCGAGTGGATGAACAATCGGTGGCCGACGGATCTCGTCCTTTTCTACTTAGCAGCAGCGTCACACTGTGCCTCTACTGTGTGTACGTGCGCGCTTCTATAAGTACTCGCAATTTCGGTTCGCCGAGCGAGACGAGAAAAAGAGAAGAACGACGTTGCGTCAGCTCGTGCCAAAGTGCTGTACGGCAGAGCTCGGAAATAGTGCCGTTTATTTAACGATGAATACATAAAAGTCAAACAGTGAAGACGCGGTGGTTGATTCGATGACGAAACAAAGTCATAAGCTCGTGAGTGAACACACGAGCTTGCAAGTTACTAAAAACAGACATAAAAACCCGTGCGATTCGCGGGTGCACTCTCTGCAGCAGCTATAGAGCAGCGTCGGGGCGGGAGGGCGTCCGCGAAGCGGGAGAGAAGGTGAGAGAGAGGGAGAGAGAGAGAGAGAGAGAGAGAGGGCGCGAGCGAGGTTGATGCCCGGGTTTACTTCCTCGTCTGGTAGCAGCCTGTATCGACCGGCCGGCGTCCCGACGCCCCTGCCGCCACCGCTGCCGCCACTATATGTACACGCTTCTCGCTCTTTCTGCTCGACCCGCCGCACATTCGCCAATCTCTCTTCTCTCTCTCTCTCTCTCGCTCTCTCTCTCTCTCTCTCTCTCTCTCTCTCTCTCTCTCTCTCTCTCTCTCTTTCGCTGCATCCAGCTACGATTACGAGCGTCGCGACGCTTATTATTTTTCTCGGACGACGATCGCTCCAGCGTCTAAATATAGAGGGAGAGTGTGTGTGAGTGTGCGTGGGGGGGGGGGGGGGGGAGGGTGGATATGCTGATGTAGAGACAGACACCCGATTAGTTTCCAGATAGACAGGGGCGTAGAGGGCTCGAGATGCCGAGATGTTTTCGAAGATCGATAATCGGTTATTTCTTCGCGAGACCTGTAGCTGCAGAAAAGTTTTAAAAAACAAACGAACACCTTTCGCAGAAAATCATCGGTGCATCGACTATATAGCATACCGGCGTACCGTGCAGCGGCGCGGCTTGCAACAGTGCCACCGCGCCATCCCACACGAAGCGAGAGAGAGAAAGAGAGAAACAGCGTTGGCGCAGCAGGAGGACCGGTCCGGAGATAGGGTTGAGCCGGCGGTAGGGGCGCCGCCGTCGTTGCCGGCGCGCTTTAAAAGCAGCGCTATATACATATATACATACGTACACAAACGGGGGTGCATCCGCACGTAGACGTGTAGGGGGAGGCAGCAGCAGTAGCAGTAGCAGCAGCAGCAGCGCCGGGAGGTGGAAGGTGACGGAAAGGTCGGCGAACCCTGGGTCGATAGCCGCGCTCGCGCGTGTGCGGCAAGCTCGCCGACGGAGAGAGCGAGAGAGAGAGAGAGAGAAAGATGCAAGAGAAGAAGGTGGCTGCTGCAGACGGAGGGACAGATATGTGTTCGGATATACTGCTGCAGCAGCCCTGATGCATCTGCACCCTTTACTGTGCTATAGTTTTCTTGGCGGACCAGCGATTTTTTGGTTTTTCGAGACGAGAAAGCGTGAATTTAGTTATAAGCGTTGTAGACAACTTCCTGTATACAAATTTTTCATTTCGGGTAAAAATGATCGAGGAAAATAAATTAAAAATTCAAGGTAAAAATAAAAAGCTCGTAATGCAAAAGAGAAAAGTTGCGCTGCTTTTACTTGTAGTTTGTAACAAAGGTATTGGAAAGCAGGATAAATCTGAGATAAAAGCCGGCCTCCAGAGAAGTCTGACTGCAGTATGTATAATACGTATTTGCAGTATGTGTATGACAGACGACTTGGCATATTATGTTTAGCAGAAGATGACAAAATAATGCTCAACGATGAGAATAATAATAATACAAATATTCGAAATTTATAACCGGTATAGTAGCAGCTGTAGGTATAAAAAAGGATGGAAGGAATAGAGAGATAGTGCAACTGTAGGGGGGAGGGGCAGAGGTCAACGGCACCACGTATTAGAGATTTGTTTTTCTCTCTCTCAGGCTGCTGTTTATGCGCGTTCACGCGCCGCGGATGCTAATGAGCCGTCGCAGCCGCAGCAGAGAGAAATCGCGAAACCGTAAGTAATAAGTATCGAACATGAGATTTTAGGCCTACAGCACTACCATATACATTTTTCGCAAAGGAAGATACAATTCGTAGCACCGCCGCCTGTTGGAAAAATTCAAAACAATTTTCAAGGTTTTAAAACAATTGAAACGTTATTACTTATCGCGACACAAAATGAACAACATAACCGCATCCGAAATTGATTGGTATACGACAGGGAGCAGCGTCATTTTCACGTGTCCTGCACTGCTGTCGCTGCTGCAGTTGGGCACGTGACCTAAACGAACTGTACCCCAGTGCGCGTAACTTATCGTCTCCCCAAGGACGTAGTTATGTCTCGTACGGATATATCAGTGGGGAGACAGCAGCTGCGTACACGTCGTTTTTACGATTTTTTTCCTAAATCATGAGCTAGTAATGTGTAACGAAAGAGGTGGGATTTATGGAATCGGGTAATAATATACATTCGTTGAAAAGGGTCGGATGATTTGAATTCACTAGGTAGAGTTACAACCCTTGTAAAATTTAATCAGCCTATCTCGATAAGTTTCTATTTTATTAGCTCTAATGCGGTTGAGACTATTTTCAAACCGATGTGCAAAGTTTCTCACTATCGATTAATCGCGAATTTCAGTTGGACAAAACTTTGTCTAGGGCTCAGACGTAATTATCAATGACGACAGATTTTTCTCTCCGCGTTTACTGCTGCAATTATGCAAGTATAAAATATGTCTTCGCGCGGAGAAATAAATATAATTTTAATTAATATATATGATAGATGTAAGTACGCACACTAAAAACTTACACAAGACTGTGCAATATTGCAAAACGAATAATTTCATAATAATATACTTTATGTCAGAGCGCTTAACTCTACACCTACAGCGCCGCGCAGTTCCACGAAAGCAAAGCTAATTTAATCATTTTCTTTTTCATTGCAGGTAAGAGTCCAGTTGTAAACAAACGCTTGAGTATGTAGTAGACCGAATGTATCCGGAAACCGAGGGATCTCATAGTGAGTAACGCCTGTATAATAGTAGATTGTATAAAATTATGAGTATGCAAAACATTTCGATCCCTTGGATAACACGGGCAAAGAGTATACACAGCGCCGGGAGGACTGCGTATTAGAATTATAATTTAAGTAGTATTAGTCGACTCCGGTAAGACGCCGACGTCAGTCAATCTTCGTCAGCCGTCCGCGCAGCTTTTACCCTACCATGTTTCCGTCACTTGTAAATTGCGATTAAACATTAAAAAAGCTTCTCTCTTGTCACACGCGTTATCATGCAGCTCCTCGCGATCGTTGCGCATAGGGGAACCCCTTATACACAACGCGGAATCTTGTCCGCTCGATTTGGCGGTAAAATCCGCTCCATTACACGCGGTAGCTCTCCCGCGCGCGAGAGCCCGGCAAATAAGGAAGTTCAGACGGACATATAATCGGGCTTATCTAAACTTGACTCATTGCATTATCTCGCTCGCGCGTCCGCTGACTTCTTTAAGCGAGATTCCGCGTCGTCGCGCTGACACGGAACACGTCATTTTCCAATTTAAATAATCTAATGCTCTCCGATGTGCTAGAGAGAGCGAGCGAGAGAGAGAGAGAGAGAGAGAGAGAGAGAGAGAGAGAGAGAGAGAGAGCAGTCCAAGGGTCATGCAAAAGTTTACGAGGCGGATTGTTGACGTTGATTGCTCCAGGCCGATTGTCGATTTTTCTCTCTCCCTCTGTGTCATTTCCTCTATTTCTCTCCGACAAAGAGACCGCACTTCTTCCCAGAGAGCAAATTCCTCTTGGCTTCGATTGCATCTACGCTTCGCCGAGCGGATCGTTGTCCCGGTGAGGAGCTGCGTAGAAAGATCGCGCATGTGTGCGCGTAGCCGCTCGTCGTCGTGGTCGTCGTCGTCGTCGTCGGGTAGCAAGAGGTTTCTGCGCGCGCAAGGAGGTCAAGGCCGTGACCCAGTGAGAGGTCGTTGGCACACGCAACGAAGGAGAGGACATTCTCTCTCTCTCTCTCTCTCTCTCTCTCTCTCTCTCTCTGGGAGCGAGTTACACACCCTCGACTACTGTCCCCTCCTCCCGTCGCCGCTGCTGTCGTCGTCGTTCACTCCTCCTTCTCCGGCTGCTCTTTCTCTCGATGCGAATACGTGTACGCCCGCAGTTATCGTGTGCGTATCGGTGGAATTCAAATTTTTCGCGTCAATAACATCGCACGATTCGACTTACAGTGCGAATAACGCAGTCCCAGCGTTTAGCTCTTCGCGCTCATTAGCCGCATTTCGCAATCCGCTGCAGTTTCCACGTGTCGCGCGTTTTCTTCTACGCGTAATGCACACAGGCTGTTTACACGGATTTCGTTGCTTCGGAATTTTCGCCGCGTACTTTTCCGTTATTGCCTTCGCGTTCGCGAGAGAGAGATTTTTCTGCTCTTCCTCTACACATACGCGCGCCTTTTTTCCCAGGGATGTGTGCGCGTGTGTAATGTTTGCGCCGGGTTACGTGCACGTGATGTAATTGGGTTTCGCAAGGCTCATTTAAGTGTTTACCGTACGTGCGCAGCGCTGTATACGCGCCAACGAGCGGCTAACGGTCGGAGGATGCGAATTTTCCCGATTATTCTCCTGCATCTCTAGCTTCTCCGTTGGAAAAGTCAGCTATCTGGAATTGCAAATGGCGATTTTAATCGATCGCGACAATAATTCGATCCTTGCGTGCGTCCGCTGCAGTATACTCTCGACCAGGTATGGAAAAAACAGCAAGTTGTAAACATGCGCTCACGGTGGCCGCGGCTTGGAAAAATAGCGGAAACTCAACAAGAACAACAACAACAACAACAACTCAGCCGCGACTGGCTTTATATCCCGAGAGAGAGAGAGAGAGAGAGAGAGAGAGAGAGAGAGAGAGAGAGAGAGAGAGAGAGAGAGAGCGAAAAAACGGATAAAAGCTCGCGGAGTGTACATAAAGAGAGAGTCGGGGCAAGAAAACTCGCTCTTTTTCGCAATCTCTCTCTCTCTCTCTCTCTCTCTCTCTCTCTCTCTCTCTCTCTCTCTCTCTTATAGCTCCTTTATTTTGCAGCGCAGAGAACACCCGTTTCATGAATCACGACGGCGGCGGTGGTGGCGGCGGGCTTGTTTGCGGCTGAAAAAGCGAGCGGGCGATAACGAAAGAGCTCTGCGAGAGAGAGAAAGACGCTCGGAAAAGCCCGGGAGAAAAAAGAGACGCGTGCGCTGCGCAGATTAGCCGGTGTGCCGCGCGGAGAAACTGGGTCGCGCCGCGGTCTCTCTCGATATCGACTCGCTCTCTGCTCTCGCGCCGGCGGGTGAAAGAGTCCTAATCGCGAGAATAATATTCATATACATTCGCAGGAGCCGGCGAGAGTCGCAGTAGGTCGTGCGCGCGGATCCGAATAACAAAAGTCGACGTAAACCTGCGGTCGTGTGTTGTGCCGTCACCCGGGAGAAAAGCTACGAGTGTGCGGTTGCAGTTTGCGCGATAGTAGGCGCGCGCGAGGAGAAAATCTTTTACGACACGACGCTCGAAAGTTTTTCAACTGCGGAAGATTTTCGTTCGGGAATTTTAACGCGCAAGTTGAACGATGCGTGTTCACGGATAGAGAGATGGAGGGAAAATATACCGCGACCTCGATATTTTTTTTACAATACAAGCCTTTGAATGCGGGGTGGGAAATAAAGCTCTGTATAAATATTGCGTCGTTAGCTAGCGCGTAACATTTTTCGAATCAACGTTTCGACGAACCTGCATTGTTCCTGCGCTACACGCGATATTAAATTTCTTTTTTTTTCTCGAAGCAAATAAAACGGACGGATTCGAAAAATCATTCGCCGCGGTAGATCAATTCTATGGTTCTCTTTCGGGATATCAAGCTCCAACTTGGAAAGCGATAAAAGCTCGGCTGCGGAAACGAACGAAGAAAGATACGGGGCCGTAAGTAGATTAGCCGCACACAGTGAAAGGGACGACGACGGTACGTGGATGGAGGCACGATCACGGCGTCTATTGAATTCTTAAAACGGCGCTGCATCAGCGGAATAAAAACAAATGATCGCGACGACGAGAGAAAGGCGTAGATTACTGTCACTCGCGCGGGGCCGGTAACACACTTGCGGCACTGCACACATGCTGGCGATCACGCAGCCGAGGTAATTGCCGGCCGATCTTTTCTTTCGTAATCGCGGGATATACCTATACCTTTTCATCCAATCTCTTGAATCGTCGGTTTTAATATTCATTTTTTCAAAACGAATCATGCGCGCAGCTGCGTAATTTTTCAACCAGGAAGCACCGAATCCAGTTAGCCGTAGATGTAACCCACCGCTAGCTCTAGTGCGCATACAATAACGCGCAACTCGAGTTCTTTTGTCCGCCCTAACGGGCGAACGCGCCTCGTAATAATTGGCGTATGTCTATGTACATCCGTTACCTCGTCGTAATATTTATGAATATTAATCCCACACGTACTCTCCGCACTCTTTCTCATAACAATAATAATAATAATAGCAACAAGCATTGTTTTTAATCTCAGCGCGTATATACACGACAGCGAGGAGTGCAATCACCCCTAGAAAACGTATACACATAGTTGATTCCGTTGCAAAACATCGCGCGCATTATCTGGTCGGAATAATAAGTTTATTGAAGGTGATAAAAGCGTCGAGCGACGTATGTAAGCCTTAGTCATCTAACCGCAGCTCGCTGATGACTTAATCTAACGAAGCGTATATAGTGTGTTTATACGCGAGCATAAAACGATTGAAAACGTGCGATGCCAGCGGAGCTCTTGGCTTCGATTCGAGGAGCTATACCTATATGAAAATTAAACGCTCTTCAAGACAATGCGGCGTCTAAAGCAGAAAAACAATAGGAACACGCATAGACGACGCGCGCAGGCACGCATCGGAACGCACGCGAGCGCGCTGCAGGTGTCGGAGCGACGCACGGCTATATATATATATATATATATATATATATATATATATATATATATATCTAGAGAGAGAGAGAGAGAGAGAGAGAGAGAGAGAGAGAGAGAGAGAGAGAGAGAGGAGCGAGCCAGGAAAGAGAGAAAGGAAAAGCGTAGTGAGGTACGCGCGCGCGTGCGTGCCTGGATTGCGCGCGAGGTTCAATGACTCGCGCTCGCGGGGAAAAAAGAGCTAGCTACTGCAGCACGAAAAGAGTTTTTCAATCGAAAGCGCCCGCATCCGTCGCTCTGCGTGCTTGTGTGCGTGTGTACTTGCTCGGGACTATTGTCCTCGCACGATGACGATCGAGTGCCTCTCTCTCTCTCTCTCTGTGCGACGGGATGCAGTTTTGGTGTGACGCGAATACAGAAGAGCCAGTGTTATACGTGTAGGTTGATTTTAGCAGGGTTATTCTTAGCGCAGAAGTAAGCTCTTCTCTCCCTCGCGGTATGCGTGTAATAATCGAGAGGAGGGCCAGTTGTTATTACACCGCAAAATCGTAAATATGCATCGATAACTCTCGCAAGCTCTCGCTGGGAAGACAATAGGTGCACGCGCAGGGGGAGAGAAGGAAAGGGGAAAAATATATAGCGCAGAGAGAGATAAACTAGAAGCAACGAGCTACAGCCAGAAATTTACGAAGCTCTCCCGAGTCGAGGTTTTCCGTTTGCGCCTGTCAGTACACACTGCGGGCTCGTTCACCCCCCGCGTCGAGCTCTCTCTTTCTCTCACTCTCCGCATCCTGTGCAGCAGCAACTCCGTCTATATCATACACAGGGTGCAACAACCTGACTCTGGCTCGCCGTCGGAGCCGAGAGCACGGAGATAAAGTATCTTTGTGTGCGAAACGTTTTCTCTCTCTCTCTCTCACTCTCTCTCTCTCTCTCTCTCTCTCTCTCTCGCCGCGTGTTAGCTGATGTAACGTATAGTCACACTTTGTGTCGCGTACTGTACACACGCGACAGAATGACTCGCAGGATCGACGCAGCGTGTCCCGTTTCGATAAAGTCGTCGTTCGTGCAACCGTCGTCGATTTACACTTAGGTATATACCCACACGTTATTTTCCGCGAACAAAAAGCGAAGAAAGCCCACAGGGCTCGGGAAGAGGGGGGCGACGAGCTGCAAAAGAAGGACTGAAATAAAGAGACGAGCTGTTGCAGCTGGGCGAGGAATGAAAAGCGAGAAGCACGAGAGGGAAGCTACCGCGTTAACACATATCTATCTGTATTATATGCGCGTACAGCCGCGCGGGGGGAAGAACAGCGGGCATAGAAGAAGCGACGACGAGAAAAGCGCGCGCGGAGCTCGTTCATCCGCGAATAATTTACGACGGGCTGCAGAGAGAGAGAGAGAGAGAGAGAGAGAGAGAGAGAGAGAGAGAGAGAGAGAGAGAGAGAGAGAGAGAGAGAGGCCAGTCGGATTGGAAGCGACCGACAGATTGGCAGGAGAGCGCACGAGAGAGAAAGAGGAATTACGGCCTTGCGCGCTGTCGGGGTACAAGGAGCGAGTGGAGAGAACGAGAAACCGAAGAAAAGTGGCCTTACGCTGGCTTCGACACTTTTTTGAATGCGAGTAGGGGTCGTTGCGCTTTATCCCATGCTCCTCGACTGGCAGTAGCGCTTTGTGTGTAATAGCATTTTTCATCCGCCGCGAGAGAAGAATCGCGTACAGGCGTATCGCGTGAGCAGCCGGCTGTGCTATCTGTACGGTATAATCCAAGGTTGCGGCGGTGCGCGCGAGACGTTCCGCCACGTGTGCAGAGTGCGGTATAGCAGTGCAGCCTGTCGTGCAACCTTAACCCTCTCTCTCTCTCTCTCTCTCTCTCTCTCACTGCGCGCTCGTATACTGCAGTCTCAGCTCTCGCTCTCACTATCAGCGCGAGCTCGCGAGCAAGAGGGTGAAAGAGAAAGGAACGGCTAGACGAAGGGCGCGCTCTCGGGCCGGAAGAAAAAGAATCCCCCCACTGTAGTTCCTTTTCATCGTGCGCTCGAGGGGCTGTGCATGTGTAATATACACACAGGCCGTACGTACGTCGCGTCGTCCACGTGTGCGCGCCCACGAGGTACTCGCGTGCGTGTGTAAGCGCAAGCACGCGAGGCAAAAGAGAAAGTCCGCCACGGCTGGCTGCTATTATCTTCGGGCTTTCGAGGGACACTTCCGGGTGTATTAAGCCCTCCGAATCGGATATTACGTACAGTTGAGCGTCCGGGGAAAGCCGAGTTTTTATATTGCGCAATCGCGCGAGTAGGAAGTCGATAATGGTCGAGTTTCGCGCGATTGGTAACGGTATTATTACACGATGACAGTTTTAGGTTTGAATTTCTCGAGGAAACTATACATCCGCACGTGCCGGACGACGATCCTTTATAACATAGGAGAGAAAGTTCACGAAGGCCGTCTCGGGCGCCAGGTGAAAAGAGGGTGCGCGCAGCACACATAGGGGTAGAGAGAACGACGAAATAAAGGCAAAAGGAGAGGCACGAGGGTCTGCTCGCGCGCAGCAAGGGTGGAAAAGCAAGAAAGAAAGCCTCGGCGTAACGAGCGACGAAGAGGGGGAGGCGACGAGAGAGGAGAAGTGTACGAAAAAACGCGCACAAAGGAATATGTATACGAGGACGGAGGGATAGGACGGAGTCGGACGGAAAAAGGGTGAAATTTAAGAGGAAGCGAGACAGAGCGATGCGCGCGGCCAAGGAACTTGTACACACTGTGTGCGCGGAAAGTCGAGAGAGGAGGTAATAGAACGCGCTGCTCGCCCGATGGCTGCTGCGAGGAAAAAGAGGAAAAGGGAGAGGGAGAAGAGAGAGCTGCCAAGAATATCTCGGGGGCAACGACACGTGACACAGCAGCGGCAGCAGCACACACATACGTATACACTATATGCACTCGCGCGCCTAATGCAAAAGAGAGATGTGTGCCATATACAGAGTACGCGGAGGAGAGAAAGAGAGAGAGAGAGAGAGAGAGAGAGAGAGAGAGAGAGAGAGAGAGAGACACTACACGTTGAGATGCAAATCTCTCGCGCTGCTGCAGGCGACGACTCATGCTCCTCGACGAATTACACGGATTAACGGGCTTTTATTTGCTCAAGTCGCGCTGCTGCAGCCCGCACGAAAGCTACTGCATCGAGTGTGCACGGCTCGATCGCTCAGCATTGAAAAAGGCTTTAAATGCCGATTGCGCAATCGCGCTCGTTTGGAGAGAGATCGTCGTGTGTGCTAAACGCTCACGACGATAGCTTGCTAACCAGAAAAATATCGCTCGCTGTATGTATGAATTCGTATTCAAAAGGCTTTTCTCTCTCCAGTAGCTTGGGAGAGTGCATAGCGTAGCTGTAAACGTCGACCGCGAATTTCCGAAAGCAGCAGCTATCTTCGAGACGCTACGAGTTGCTTTCGGAAAAATATCACTTGGCTTACTGACCTTAAACTACGCGAGATCGTAAAGATAATTTTAACCATTTCTCAGTAGAAGACGCCGACTGCAGCTGCTTTTACAGAGACTACGTGTAAATATTTCGCTGGGGTATGGACGAGTTTGTCTGCCTATAACGTGTATTCCTTTATTAGCGTTTTTTATGTTGATGAAATTGTTTTGAATCCTTCAGCTTTGGATCAAATATTGCAAATTTTCAAAATGCATCCTTTTCCAGGCCAATTTTTTTGTTTTTCATATCAATAAAATATTTTAAAAAATTAGCTGACACCCATCTTTGCTATTTCAATTCATAGAAAAATAATCTATAGAAGTATCATTCTATTCATACTCCGATCGGCTGTTTATTTTCGCGCCCGATCTCCACAATTGTCAATACTAAGAGTTGATCCTATGTTATATAATTTCAATCAAAATACTCTTAGTATTTCTTAAATTATTTCTTAAAATAACATACATCAAATGATTTACGATAAGAACAAATTTACTCTATACTGATATGGACGGTAATATTATATACTTAAGAATTATATCAAGACAATTTTTTGATAGTTCGACGATGTTGGTATTGATGTTAACAAAAACTGAGTTCTGTTAATCTAGTTTTTTTTATATCACATTGTTTAAGAGTGATTGCTCTTCACTTCTTAAAAAGCTCAGACACTATACTCCAGCAGCTGTTTCTCATAGCTGCGCAATGTTGCGAAAGTAGTCTCTCTCCTCATCAACGCACACACATAACACTGCAGCGGCTGCACTGCATGACTCAGAATCACTGAATTCAATTAATCTATCTCCCAGATTTCGATGTATACGTTACACGCCACAAGTGCGCTCATGCCGTTGACCTCTTCTCGCCGCGCGGCGACGTCGCCGCTAACTGCAGCAGCAGCAGCAGCACACGTATAATAAACAACGGTGTTACTTACTTCCTCGTCGTGCGTCGAGAAAGAGAGCCGAGTAAAATCGACTCGATATCGCTTGCGCGAACCGGGTCACTTGAGACCGACGCTCGCGATAAACGCTCTCGGGAGTAGTCCACAGTATAGGTGCACGTTCTCGCTCTCTGAATATTCGCGCGGGGGTGTATCAGAATCGTTAAGGAATCCTTTGATGCTTCGATCGAGCTGTTTGTTATTTATTTATGGGACACGATACGTCGGCTATTGCATTATAAAATATAGAGCCGGGATATATTTACGCTTGAAAACATCCGGGTGTACTGCTCTCTCTCTCTCTCTCTCTCTCTCTCTCTCTCTCTCTCTCTCTCTCTCTCTCTCTCTCTCTCTCTCTCTCTCTCTCTCTCTCTCTCTATGGGAGAGATGCTGCAGCCGGATATGCTACTGCGGCGGCGAAAAATCGCTCGTTCACCGTTATATCATAAATGCGGCTAGCTCCAATGGAATAATCGACGTGTTTTATGATTGAGTGTTATGTTATATGCATAAAATGCATACGGCCGAGCGAGAGTCCAGTTAAGATATTCTAATTACGAGAATTTTTAAGTTCTCGATAGCTATGATAAACGCTAATTAATATATACATAATAAACAATTTCCCGCTTCTCTCCGGTGTAGAGCGTATAAAGTTGCGAGTTTTACGTCCATCGCGTAAACAGCTATGAACTTTGAATCGATAGATTCCGCGAGTTTCCAATTATAATTTTTCCCCCGAACGCGCGATAAAGACCGATTAGTCATCGCACTGCCTCTGCCATAATAATACGGTTAAACAAAAACACTGCACTTACATCGCGCATTTTCGATTTCACCGTCTCGAGGCGCACTTCTGACCTCGATACACTCGGCGTACAACAACAACAACACCTGCTCTCGCAAAAATACAGCCCTTAACTGTAAACTCGCCGTCTAGACACAACGGAGGCGTCGCATCAGATACGCAGAGTCAATTTAACGCCCAAGACGCCAGTCATACTCGCCGCTGCATCATCATCGCCGTCGCGTCTCGATGCGACGATCCGGAAGAGGCGTTCTCGATCTTGACGCGATCGTGCATAAACTCTCCTTCGTTTTTTCCCTCTCTCCTCTCACCGCTGAACTCGATTTCGCGCCACATGCAGCTGCGCGTCCGCGTATTTATACACGTATAAGAGTATTATAATGCAAAAACGCCCGATGAGGAATGGCATCGGAGAAAGAGCGGATGTATAGAAGGAGAGGCGGGGCTGTGTGTGCATCTATTACGAGAAGATTGATAGAGAGATATCATCCCAGATTGCGGATATAGATTAATGAGTGCGCGCCGCTGCAGCTCGTTAAAGGTTGGGATAATTAAAGGTAAATACGGGTAAATACGGGACGCTGCAGCTGTTCTCGGTACTCACACACAATCAAGGTCGAAAAATCCACGGCGGCGGCAGTGTTTCCCTTCGATATTGAATCTCTCTCGCAGCGCGGATTTCTCGGATGGAGCCGCACTCGCTCTCTCGTGAGACGCGATCGTTATCCTTTTCCCTGCAGCTCCGAGCACGTCCACAGCGGATATAGAAGGCAATATAACAATACCGAGAGAGCTGTATAGAACGGGGTCAGTGGAACAGAGCAGACGGAAGGTGGCTGTGTCCGAAGGGGCTCGTCGTCGATAATGCCGGTTGTATTCTTATATTTGCGCCGATCTTGTTACTCGCTGCGCCGGTGGCGCCTGTGACGTGCCGCCCGCGTAATTGCCGGCAGCAGCGCCGGCGCTTCCTCTTTCTTTTTCCGCGAGAGACTCTTTCTCTTTTTACGCGCTCGCGCGCGGCGAGCCTTTCATTGTCGCCGCCGCGTAAGTAGCAGTCCGGTTTTTTTATTTGCTGCCGATGGTGCTGCTGGCTTGAAGAAGCAATTTGACTTTTTGCGCCTGATTTTATTCGATCGATTCTTAACGGCGTAATGGGCTGATATCCTTTAAAAAATAACGTAGTTGGATTATAATCGAATGAGCGTTGAGTGCTCTTTAAATTTTCCGCGGTGGAAAAGGAATTATTTACATGGAGTTCTCGTAGCGTATGGTTCATATGATTATACGCATATTGAGTAACCTTGTTTAACGGAGCTTTATTGGACGGATAATGTCTGATAGCGCTATTACCGACAGACAGGACCAATCGGCTCATCATCTGAGCGCAGCAAGCTTGGCACTAATTGGGAGTTAAATCAGAGGATAAATTACACGCGAACCGAACTTTTCTTCGAATTTCTCTCTAAAGCCTTATCGAAGCTTAACTAATTCGATAGCACCGTTATACAGTTCACCCACTTCGCAGGACAACGACTCTCGATAAAAACACCGACGACTTACGTGGAATACGAGCTCGCACTCTCGTGTCAAATGTCAGCTCTGCGGAATCACGACATTTCCCTGTCTCGCGGCGTCGTACAAAAATAGAAGCTACGAGGCCTACTGCGATCCACAATGCCTATAGGTGGGCTGATTAGCATTTAGAACCGCGCCGCGCGGCGAGGAGCACACATTTGTATAATTGTGTAATATCGTTGCGCAATGCACGGCGGCATAGGCCGTGTAAGTATAAGAGTTGTATAATTTCGAGGTGGCTCGGAAGCAGCTGCTCGATATTGTTGTGTATGGTATGTAAGCGCGATGATTAACCGCGTGAAGCTGGTGTGCGGGTCGATAGTGTATTTATTAAATATTTGTCGCGCCTAACGATGTAAGAGTTTGCAGGGTTGATGCCAGTGATTGCGAGGCACACCTATGTAATCATATAATTTTGAAGCGCTCCCAGTTGCCCTAATTGCCCCTATTCAATCATTTTCATTGATATGTTGTGTGAAATATCCTTATATTTTTCCGCACGACTGTGTCTAATTATTGTTTTTTATTTCTGTTACAGGTGAGACAAACGATGACTGCTATTGCCTTAGTTCTTGCTGAATATCACTTAAATTTCTGTTCTATGCAAGTGTAATGAAGTGAGTACGATACCTTACAAGAGCGAAAGACCTATGTTCAAATCTCAATCTACACAAATCTAACGACTCACAACCTCCGCGTTATACTTCTATAATATCTGCACAATATTCACTACTATTGACACAATATTGACTACCGTTAGCCGTGACAAAAGAATAAAGTACAAAAAAAGTGACTCGCCGCTTGGAGAAAATTTGTTCGCGTAAAAACCCAGCAACTACCGGATGATAAATCAACGCGACGACTCTCCGTACGCGCATACACACCGCACGATCGTGCATAAGTAAAGAGCGAGACGCACTTTCGCGATATCGTTCTCCTTCTCGGCGGCGACACTGCGGATATAGGTTAATAAACGTCGCGCGCGAGTCTAAAAAATACGCGTATACTCGGAGCTGTATAATAAATACAGCAGCCGCGACTCTTTTCTTCGTCCTCTATACTACTGGACGAGACCCCCGGAGATTCGCAGTGTATACTTCTGGGAAATCGCGAGCTTCCTCTCTTTGTGGCGCGTACTTTTCTCCGATATGCCTTTTCCGCGAGCAAAGAGAGTCGTTGGGTGTCATTCGCGGTATTACTATGTGCGCTGACCTCTATGTGTATCTTCTCATCGCGCATATTTTTCACGCGCGCGGTACAATAAAATTGAATTTTCGCGTGACCGACATTTCACTCCGCTGTATAACGCATCCGGAGTCGAATCAGCAGCAGCAGCAGCAGCAGCAGCAGCTATACGGCTCTAATCGTCTTACAGCCTTGCGCGATCCACGGATAAGCGATTTCTCGAGATGGATCCGCAGAAGCAGCTTATAAGTATCGCTATCGGCCGATTTTCGCATGACCGCGAGGGTATATAGCACACGCGGAGAGGATTTACGAGCGTGATCTATAGCGGAACGTAACGGGCAAGTCTTTCTGCCTCTCATAGCTATTAACCATAGCCGCGCTGCAGCTGCGAGAGACATGGGCGGCATTCTACCTACGACTTTTCGCGATAAGTCGTCCCGCGACTGGATATGCGGATACCTATATATTGTCTTGTACGTACACTACTGCGCGCACGGCGACGTCTTGGCCGCAAAAATACACGAGACGGAAGTGCGAATAACCGCGGAGGCTTGGGTTTCTGGGTTAACTTTGACTATGGATTTATGGATGCGTCAGAGCGGGTATCGAGGATGCGGGAATTTTTGAGCTGTATATGCGCCGCGTTGCAAGAGAGCTATGCCGTGATGGATGAGCGGCGAGATCTAGCGCGCGAGTGAATTTTGAGTGGTTTTTGAACGAGCTCTGATGGATTTATTCCAGACCGACAGTTAGCTCTCTTTCTGCGTTCTATGCGCGAGTCTTCGCGTTTTTTTTGCTTGTTTTATTGATTCGAATGCCTCCTTATTCGACAAGCTCGGGGTGGGCCGTAACCTGTTAGCGATTATATTTATTGTTTCCTTTCTCTGATTTAAATACATTACAGAGAGGCGACTGTGTCGAAGAGATGCAGTTTTTATATTATTTTTTTTTTTGAAATTTTTTACACGACACGACTATGCAAATTTTCGGGTCGTTTTTGAAATAATTGATGATCAATCAAATTTTTATATTTAGAAACCTATATCTATACAAAGCCTTAATTAAGAGATCCATATACGCGAACGAGGTATCCCCTTATTTGAATAATTATATTCGTTATGTTGAAACTCGTAATCCTGCATTTTTCAACTATGTATGATGAATTGTAACCAGCCTTTTTTCGAAAATAGTTTAAAGGCGCTTACCCAGCTATGCGCCGCAGCCTACTCTGCGCCCGGCAGATAAGCGAGGCATGATTGATTCGATGGCAAAGCAAAAAAAAAAGGAAAAAATATCCGCGGACATTATCTTCATCTCGCGTTTAAATTTCGCATACCTATGGCATAACACAGCAGCCCCTCAAAACCCATAAAACTGGCTGCATAAACACCGCACACGAAATTTATCCCCAGCTTGTAATAACGAACGCACTTGACCTCCTCAAGCGCGCAATATTTCTCCGCTCTCGCATGTGTGCAAAGCTGCGCGTGAAAGATCGTCGCCCGTGATACTTATGGCTCTTTCGGCTGCATATATATGTATACATTATCGGGGCGAGAGAGGGTCCGCGAAAAACCGCGGCAAACTGATTCGGCGTCGTCGGCGCGAAACAATCGCCGCGCGCGGCTGACGTTTTCAGGGCGAAAAAACAGCGACGGCCGGAATAGATCTCCGCGGCGTATGTAACCCGGAACCGGCTCGCTTTTACGCGCGGGCAATCTCTCTCTATCTCTCTCCCCCGTCGGGTGTTTAATCGAAGTTGCTGCTGCTGCACCTGTCGCTGTTTTCACGGAATTATCGTTAATCGAGAGCTTTTTTTTAGGTTTCAGCGAATACATATGAAAATTAATAAATGGAGTTTATACAGTGACTGTATATTAGCCCGGAGCCATCACACAGGTTCTCGCGACTGCAGTGCGGCCTCGCCTCGAACTACTTTTGCGGCCCGCGTCGTTGCATTTTTCGACCTACCCAGCGATCACTGGCCTCGTCGCTTTCCTACTCTGTCTCTCTCCCTCGCTCTCGTCCTTTTCCTCTTCCTTATCCTCATCTCGGTGAGTGGATTCTCTCGACTGCAAGGAGAAATCGCCTAGATTTGACTCGAGGACGGAAATAAATTCTACTTCGTTGAATGTTTCTTCCTCTATACTATATAGTTACGTATCATATATCGTCGATGAATCGAAGGACGCTTTGAGGTCACGGGAAATTGTTCGAACTGTGCCAAAAATAATTGCCCACGACGTAAAGTTACTTCCAGCTCGATTGCGGGGCGCGCGACTATTATCATCGCGCTAAGAAGCACTGGAGTATGCGGCGGCTTTGAAAACGACTCGGTCCTCTTTATTTGCCGTCATCGGCAGAGCACAGCGTCGATTCAATTTCATCATATTCATATTTTCTACAATCCTTCTCGTACCGATGATGTCGATGATCTTGCGCCTATATGCAGAGTCGAGCAAGCATTCGATTCGATATATTCTATCCTGTCCGTAACAGTTGTAAAGTTGAGCAGCTACCGCTTCTTAGTTATCGGTCATTTCGCTCGATTGCTTTCCATTATTACTCCGCGCGACGCAGCTCTCTCCACCTCACACAAATGACGGAATAAGAGATCAGCTCCGCTTAAACGACTCGATATCTCTCCGAGGAATAATCGAAGAACTCGGTAAAAAATCATCCGTGGCAGTGAAATAAACACACGCGGCATTCAGTGGCGTATACGACGACTGCGCGCGAACGCGGAAGTGAACGGAGCCTCTCTCTCTCTCTCTCTCTCTCTCTCTCTCTCTCTCTCTCTCTCTCTCTCGGCACAGCTGCATTTTTCGGCCCAGAAAACGAAGCGGCAGCCGCGAGGCGTAGGTGTAGCTTACACAGAGCGTCTCCCGGCCCCAATACTCTCGGCTATCTAGCAGATAAACGTGCCAATGCGCGCAGCTTATGCATGCCGCCTCGTCATCGACGAGGGAGAGAGAAGCGGCGCGGAGAGATAGAGATTTCTAAAAAGGCCCCCGCACTGCACACGGGAAAGCTTCTTTATGGGCCCGGCTGTCGAGCGGATCGATGCCCGTTCCCCTTATTCACTTTATTTATCATCGCAGCGCCGGTGTATGCCCAGGTGTATATACTGTTACTTTACTATATCGCCTCCAGCGATGTCCTTTTTAATTTCTCGCTCGAGCTAGAGAGAGAGAGAGAGAGAGAGAGAGAGAGAGAGAGAGAGAGAGAGAGAGAGAGAGAGATGCTTATCGCGCTCTGTACTCCTACTCCCTGCGCGGTTTTAATATTCGAGATCCTGTGCGCGGTACACTGAAATAAAAACACAGTCGTTTCTGCTGTAAAGTCCGGTAGTTTTAACCGTTCTGCCACCGTAACAACTGTTCAGTAAGAAAAACGGTGTGCCACTGGTAGTTTTGGCGAGTCGCTTTAAAACTGCTGAACTCTACGGTAATCTTGGCGAGTCTTCGTACAATGACGGATTACTGGTGCGAGTTCAGTTAAAATAGCTGTGTCTTCTTCAGTGTACATGTATGTATTATATATCCCTGTGTATACGTGTGTATAGAAGCGCGCGCGGAGCCGAGCTATCTGTCGTCGCGGCGACTCGCGGCTTTCTCCGGATCCGCGTGTACCGAGAGTTCGTTTTCTAGGACATCAGGATTTTTCGCGCTGCTTTATGAAACGTGAAAACATGTTTTTCGTTCTCCGCGCGAGCGCTTCGTCTTTATGGCCGCTCGTTTCAGGGGAAATGCGCGTTTGTTGTGATTAATTTGTTTGCTCGTTTCTAATGAAAACTACGCATACACACAAGCTGAGAGTTAGAGTTGCAGCAGCGCAGAGTGAGGTGAACGACCCTTTCCTGTTATTGATATTTCCATCGTGTTTTCTAACGCGACTGTCGACAGATATACACATGTCCGTGCGGTTATTGTGAGTATAGGTATACAGCCATTATACTTATGAAAGTTACTTTTCAGGTGCGTTTCGTTGTTGCCGCGAGCGCGAACGGCTATAGCTCGCCCCGTCTATTTTAATCCGCCCTTTAATTGCGTTATTTTTACTGCAACGACATATCGAACGCCGCTAAACCAATTACACGCGCGCTTATGAATTCATCAGCTTATAGCTCTCTCTCTCTCTCTCTCTCTCTCTCTCTCTCTCTCTCTCTCTCTCTCTCTCTCTCTCTCAGCGTACCCCTTCGTTTATACATACTACACACATGAGACTTGCATTGTTTGGAGGAAAAGTACATTACAACTCATGCTCGCGTCGTAATTATATTCCCCTTAATTTTTCGTGTACACACAATGCAATAGTCGCGCTGCAGTGGAGGCCGCATCGGCGCCTACTCGAACGGTACATAATCCCCGCCTCCGCAATGGCGGGAATACAGTCTCTCTCTCTCTCCCTCTCTCTCTCTCTCTCTCTCTCTCTCTCTCTCTCTCTCTGTGTATGCGCATTATCGCGATCGAGGCTTTCGCAGCTCAACGTGTCACTGTGCCGGTGCGGCCTGCAGTTGCACGAAGCCCGCACTGCTTTCTAATTCTCTTATCAGCGCCGCGCGCTCTTTCTTTTCTTCTTGTCTCCGTGGGATGATATACCGGTCGACTGTAATAACGCCTTGTGTGTGTATGTGTGTGTATCGCGTTGATAAGTGTAGGACGAGTTCTTTCATGTCGAGAGGAAGATGATGATTATTCTAACCGATAGATTCAGTATGGAAAATATTTGAATTTTTGAACTATCTGCAGGAAGACTTTGAGTTTATCGATATAGTACGCCGCGCGCGCGCGATTACCGTAATACGTTTATCTCGAGGCTATATATACAGGAAACATCTCGGATCGATAAGAGCCGCCACGAGGAGAGGGATCAATTAAAAATTACAAGACAAAAGAGCGTCGCATTCTTTCCGCGCGCGTTTTAATAGAAATTGACACGCGTGAGATAAGGCCGGTGTCTCTCGCTTTTTTTATTGTCTCTGTATAAAAAGCCGTCGTCGGCGCAGCTTATCACCGAGAGAGCGAATTTCGTAATATAAACACACTCAAGATCCGCGCTGCAATCTTTTTTCTGGCGCATACATACATAGATGCCTATATATACGTATAAGGTATATTCTTCGTCATGAGCGCGCTTAAAATACCGCCGATAAGATGCAGGAAGAATCGCGACTTTTCTTTGTTTCTTATTTACGCGTGTTTTCGGATTTTTCGGGCACAAGCATTTTTATTCTCTCTCGATTACTGTATCTCAAGCAAGTCTAACGAGAGGCCAGTCCAAACTGACTTTGCGTGAGCGCACCGAATCTTTTTTCTCCGTCTTCTCCTAATCAGCGAAGCAAAAAGCTCGCGTTTTATAAAGCTCACGAAAAGGCTGCTTAATTTTTGGACACGCACCGGGCGACTCTCCCCCGCGCACATACGAGATCCGATCTTTCGCTTATCCAGCCGGGCCATACATACATCAGAGCCCATTAGAGGTGGCTAATAAAGAAATGAAGTCGAAAAAGAGAGAAACGAGTATACGGGACGTTAAATGATGCATATCGCAGGGAGAGACCGGCCGAATAATCGCCACAATGGGCGATCTACGGCGATTCGCGGGAGAAAGAGCGACCGTATAATACACGTACGTTATACACGCGCGCGCGCACACAGTCGTACCCTATTTTTGGCGCACATACACACACGCATACACGCGCCTGTACCGACGCCTGCGCGCCTGATAGCAGCGGCAGCGTGCGGTGTGTGCACCAGTCTCTTTCCCGACTGCAGAGGGCATTTCAGCGAGATTACCGGTGCATTGACCCCGACGACGACGTGTCACCCCTTCACCGTCGCTCGCGAGCGCTGGAGCGAGAGGAAGGGAGACGTCGCTGCGTGCGCTATACGCGCGCTCGTACGCCCCCACCTTCCGACCTCCTCCTCCTCCTTTTACAACTCTCTCTCTCTCTCTCTCTCTCTCCCTTCCGCCCCCTGACCCCGACGACGACGGCGCGCGCGCGCTCGTTAAACGCTGTATATACTGCACTTCTCTCTATACACACACACACACGCACGGATCTCTGGCGCAAAAAATTTCGCCGGGCCGAACGACATTCGATTCGTTGTTTCTAATGAACCGCGCGCACTGTTTACGTATATACCTATATGCGTCGTACAGCTCTCTGCAGCGCTTAATCAATTTAGCACACACACACCAATATTATCGCGCGCGGCAATAAGTAATTTTTTTCCTCGTCTCTCTCTCTCTCTCGTCTTAATTAAAATATATGCGTCGTTTCGTAATGTCCATTCGCGGCGCATTTATATGAACCGATGCATACACGGCATCTGCACGTATACGCCGGCGATTTAATAAATAACTCCCGCTTCGAGCTGCTGTCTGGCTGTCTCCTTCGTCTACCGGGCGCTGTATATGTTCTCTTCTCTTTCTCGTCGCGCTCACGAGGGCGTTATACACAGGCAGCAGCAGCAGAGGAGATGCACCGGCATAACCGACGAGCATTATGACACGGCGATTAGAGCAGCCGCAACTTGCGGGTGTTGCTCTCTCTCTCTCTCTCTCTCTCTCTCTCTCTCTCTCTCTCTCTCTCTCTCTCTCTGTCCCTGCGCAGCTTGCGGTGCACGCACTTGCTGTGTGTGTGTGTGTGTGTGTGTGTAACGAAAAGGCCTCGTCGTTTTATGTCTCTGCAGCTTGTATGTGTGTGGATTTCGTTAAACGCTGAGAGGATCTCGCCAGAGTTAATTAATAAAAATATGATTATTTTTAACCGCAAGGAATTATCCTATAAAAGACGAGCGTAAAAGCTCAGCAGGTCAATTAGCAGCTATACTCTTTGGGTTTTGCAACTCCCTCGCGGCGGTCGAGTCCTTTTAAAAATATTACACGTGATTGAGATCCGAATGATCTAGGCGCTTGATGCAGGCGCATCACGTTTTCTTACGCAAGTTGATTTTTCACGTTTGGTGCGTGATTATAACGCATGAAATGCCACCAAAAGCTTCGTGTATTTCCTCACGCGGTCCATCAGAAGAGAGAAAGTCAATCAAGATATCCCACGTGAGTAAATCCAAAGGAAAATAGGTTAACGAAAACAAACAACACACTTCCACCGCGATCCCGGAAGCAGCTCACGAAACAGCGTCATTCCTGGCACTGCAGAGCGCCTGTGTAATAGGTGTGCGCGCGAGGAGCTCCGCGGACAAAAACACACGAGTAGAAATAAAAATAGCGGCGCTCGCGCGCAGGTAAAGAAGATCGGCCGAGTATTAGCAGCGAGCGCGTGCTCGTCACGTGACTAGAATGTTACTTTCACTTTGCACTTTGCTCTCACGCGCGCGCGCGTGCGCGAGTCGCTCGCGATCTATGCAGAGCGCCAGCCAACGCGTACCGCTCATTACGGGCCGGCGTGTTTTTCACGCTGGAATTTTCTCGGAAGAATCCTCCGCTACTGGCCTCTTTCTTTTCACGTCGATCGCCGCGCTCGCGATAGCCATTGCTGCCTGCGCGCGATTGCGGATTTTCTGATCGATTGAGTGAGCATTATATATAGTGGCTATTCGTATGGGCCGACGTGATCGATGATTGTTGAATTTTGCTATTGAGGATTTTAATTATTATTTCACGATATTATAATAGATGACAGTAATATGTTAACCGAATGACGCAAACCCTCGAGAGTATTTTTTCACTATAGTGACTTTACTATAGTGACTTCACTATAGTTATAAAGCATTGACACTGTTTAGCTATCGCTCGAGGTTCACTATAGGTCGAGACGATGCCGAGACTGCTAGAGCTCTTGAACTCTGGTTTGCAATAAACAATTTTGGCCAACTGAACTGTATATAGATCAGCTGTTTCGTTTTTGCCCTAAAAGAAAAGCCTTCAAAGGAATTTTTATTCACGATTATAGAGATATATATATAGGAAGTTATAGCATGAACGGCTCATTACAGAAGGCAGTTTTGCCATAGATTGCCAACCGCTATTTATATACATTCTGCGCGCAGATTAAAATGAGGGAAATAGAAAAATGTCTATGCGCCACCTAGCTTCACTAGCCAAAAACAGAGATTCACAATGTCCGGGCGATAGGGGATAGGCCAGTCGAAAATTGTCCATACTCGGATTTGCTATAATAATACTAACGTACAACCAAGGGCCGATTATTTTTCTCCGCTTAAATCTTTCGAAGCTCTCTTTTTATGCACCCAAGGGAAATCTCTCGAGCAATCCCCGAGTACTTCGTACCTGCATATTAGCGTATCGAAAAAGTGAGCTTGCAAGCACACGCGTGTGCATGTGAAAAGAGTAGAGAAAACGAAGCTCCTTTTTCCCCCGATGTCTAGACTCTATAGGGATATTCGAGGAGAGAGAGAGAGAGAGAGAGAGAGAGAGAGAGAGAGAGAGAGAGAGAGGGTGTCGCTCGCGCTCCGAGGCTAGCCACAAACTGCCTCGTAAAACGCACTTTACACCCGCGAGGGAGAGTCGTGTGTATCTGGCATAGAAAAGTACGAGTACTTGTGTGTACTTATTAGGACAAGTGTACCCATCGATTGCGACTATATCCCAGCTTGGTTTTCTATTCGTCGTTTTTGGTTACATCGCATCTATTCTGAGATGCGCAGCGTAATACAGCATCCGAAAATCCCCTACACGTTTAAGCGGCCCGTTTCCTGCGCTTCGCTGTCCGCCCGACTCGTCTCTGGAATTTCCAGAGAACGGCGTCGGCGGCAGCGCGGTTCGAAAATAGAATGTATAGCGGGTGGCGCGACGAGTCGTATAGAACACGATCGATGCTTATTGGAATCGCCGTATCGCTGCTGCTTTCTGGGCAGACTCGGATCTATAACGATGTGAGCGATTGTCTTATTGTAATAAAATTTTTGTTCACGTCTCTATTAAACCGCCCATTATTATTATTAAGCCGCCCATGGGACGAACGCGACCCAATGACGAAAAATCGCGAATAGCTGTAGACATCGCAGCGTTTAGTATCGCAAAAAGGGCTGTATATTATATACGCGTGGGTGCACCGCGACGGCTATCCACATAATCCTTTGCCTCTACCACTCCCATAACATCTCTTTCTCTCTCTTCTCTGCCCCTACGGCTCCCGATACCCACGCGCTGCATACACACACGATCCTCCTCACAAGCCTTTATCAAGGTCATCGGGTCTCGTCGCTGCATTTACACGAGAGCCCTATCTCGTAGATCAGCGACATACGCGTATGCATGTATATGTATCGCGCGCAGCATTAGAGGCATTAGAGCAGGGAGACGACGACGACTCTCTGCACATCACCGTTAGGTTCAAAGTTTCAAATGGTGTATACGAGCGCGCGTGTTTGTGTGCGCTACCATACAGACGCGTATAACGCGCGGTACGTAACAGGTTCGATCACCTTAGCCCGACTTCAGGGGTTCAACGAACTCTCGCGAGTCGCTCGCTCGGTTTCTGCAGCTTTTCGCGCGCGCGGTGTATATAGCTGCAGCAGGAGCTGTGACGCGCTCTCGTTCTGCTGCACTGCTAGCTTAATTAGTCGAGAAGTTATGGTGTCTCGGGCTTCCTTTTCGTCCCTGATGCGCTGCTGTTAACTCGAGATTCAGCATGATCTTGTAGTTTCTTTTGCGTAATCAATGTGTGCGCACGCACTTGTATCAATATTGCGTGGAATCGCTCGATAACTAGATTCATTCATTCGTGATGCGCTTTGTTGTTGTTGCCTCGCCGTTATGTATGTATATTTACATATATATGTACCGACTCTGATGCTCTCTGATGCTCTTTATCAAGTCGTCGGATGTCAGCGACTTGAGCACTTTGGTCGCGCGTCACCTATCAAAAAAAATTGCGGCCTTTTTATCTTTTTATCTTGTTTGGCCGATTCAGATTATATTTGTCTTTTATTAATTTACTGCACCACGCGATTCGGCTGTCTCTTTATCATTCCCAGACGTTTGCTCTTTTAATCTCGCAAATCAACTTTGGTCTCGTATACGCTGCACGGATGACAGTAGTATGAATTCGCGCGAATAGCCTCTCTCTCTCTCTCTTTCGGCTCGTAAAAACTAACTCACGCGGCGATGAGTATAGCACTCGCGCTTTCACTTTTACTCCGACAAAAAAAAAGCAAAATTTTTCTTATCGAATTGATTTTAAGCGGTCGCGTCCAAGAATTCACGCTTTATTGTTCCCCCCGCAACGGATAACACACCAGCGAATTCAATAAACAGCGGAGAATATCGAGCCGGCGAATCAATTAACCCGTTCCATTATTCATCCGAGAAAGTTTCGAGTTTGGTATGGAGGGTAAATGTTTCTTTAATGCCCCTCGCCGATGATAGACAGTGTCAGTGCACGAGGAAGCGCTTGGGCACGCAAACTACTCCGGGGAAATTTTATGCATCCGCGCGCCGAGGAAAACGGAAGCTCTCGGCGCCGTGTCTATGTGTGTACACGTATAAATCGATATCAGTTCGATTCCCTCTTATCTAACTCCATCATCTTTGGCTTCTGCTTCTTCGACTAGGCTTTAAATATAAAATACGCTCAGTATGCGAGCAGTCCCCGAAGCTCATTATATTGTTGATAAAGAATCGTTATTACAGTTCGCTGGCGTCACAGTAACGAACGGAAATCATGAGCGGTTCAGCGCAGCTGCCTAATAGCATGCGACACACATCGAACTCATTCGCGGATACTACTCTCAGCTGCGGGCGATCGCATCTATGTAGCCTGATGCTTGTATATAGATATACGCGATACACACACACACACACACACACACACACACACACGAGTGCAGAACACCAGGCGCCGCTCGTCATCGGCTTTGGTTCAACGAACCCGAGATGACGTGATACCGCCGCATGCTGGGAATTTATTATCCGCTACATACTCTCTTTCTTTCTTTCTTTCTCGCCGTAGCCCGGCCCGTTCTTCTTTCGGCCTCTCCCCGCCGCTTTCTCTCCTCTATACGGTGCATCGCACTTTCTGCGGATATTCGTGCAGCGGGTGCTGCTGCTTTCTTCCTCTCTTTTTCGCAGCGAACGGGCCGATTCTCCTTTTATTTTTTTTACGCCGCTGACTGACTGGCTGACGGTTGGATGCAGTTCGTTGATTACGTGCGCGCTTGGCTTTTCGGGACGCGCGCGCGCGCGCGAGAAAGACGGGGCAGCGAGAGGCCCGATGAGAGACGGGAACGTCGAGGTTTGATTGTGCCCCGCGCGTATTCGAGCGATGAAGGATTGCGGATGGAGATTGTTTTTTTGTTCAATCTTTTGTGTAGAATTTTCGGTGCTGCTTTTTGGCGGAGGTTTACTTTTAGTGCGACGTGTGGATTGCGTTATAACGAATGCAGCGTTGACTCGATAAACGGTTGAATGAGTTTCGCGAGGAAAACGTTATTCAAACAATAAAAGCCGAGTGCGTATCGAATTTTCATCAGCGCCTGTCGTCGATCGATAAATCAAGCAAATAAAGTCGAGGCTCTGCTGCAGTACTCGGCTCTCTCGCGTCGCATGTCGCTCTGCGAACTTTGAACGTGGTGGTCGACACTGAGCAATGTTCCACATTGGGCGCATCACGATGTAATTGCGATTCCCATGCGCGAACTCGGCTAGACAAATCGACGCCTCTCGTTCACTTTCCCCGTCTCTTCCGCGGCGACCGAGTGCGCAGCGTATCCGCGAAAAGGAAACTCACGTATAGTTTCCGACGAGAGCTACCGACTTACGAAGAAACTACTCGACGTGTTCCATATATAAGGCGCCGTCATCAGCTACTCACACACACGGAGAGCTAATGCCGCGACAAGACCAGCCACAGCGCTAGAGCAAGAAGAAGGAAAGGCACGCGGGGAAAATGTCATCGGCGGAGATCGGAGAGTACGGGTATAAGGGGGAATTTCTCAATTTCCCGCTTCTCCGAATCCTTACGCTGCTATTTACGTGGCGCGCAGCCGAGAAATTCACTTGCCTTTTTTTTCCCCTCTCTCTCTCTCTCTCTCTCTCTCTCTCTCTCTCCCTCTGATCCCTCTTTCTCTCGATCCGTGTGTCTCTCCGTATATCGTACTCATTCGCGCAGCGGCAATTTTTTCCCCGCATCGCGCCGTTAGAAAGTCGCGGCGAGCCAAAGATGCGCGAGATTGTTCCACTATGCGACCGGTCGAGCCTCTTCTCGCGCGCGACCTTGAACGGACGTTTTCACGTCTTGTTCCTCGCTTTCCATCGTCCGTCATTTCAACGCTGCTTTCCGATCGCGAGCTTTTTTTTCTCGAGCTGCGATCATCTGCTCGGGATTATGTCAAACGTCTTTTCTCCCTTGCGCCTCGGCGAGGAGAGAGAGAGAGAGAGAGAGAGACTCGTTGATTTGTCGACACGTATTAGAAAACTCGTTTGCGCGCGGAGAGCAGGACTTGAGAGCGCGGATCGAGCGATGTCGATTCGATCGTGACATTCCTTTCCGATACTGCGTGACTTTTTTCACGCGGATTACGATTAATTGGCGTTTTTTTTTATTTGGAGAACTCGATGACCCTTTATCAGCTGCTTGGACGAAGGATGATTGAGAATAACGAATATCGCGTCTGTTGCAGAGTGGAAAGTTCAGCGCTACAACTGGTGTGTCCGCTGGATTCTCGTCCGGTGCAATTGGTCTTCCGAAACCTGCAAGTTGTCAAGGACAAGCGATCCCTCCTCCGAGATGTTTCCGGCGTCGTCAAGCCGGGCGAACTTCTGGCCGTCATGGGCCCCTCAGGTAAAAATCATCGATTCACATCAATAATTCATCTCGAACGTCGAGAGTAAAACACGCGTTTCGGTGTTCAGGCTGCGGCAAATCCACACTGTTAAACTGCCTGTCCGGACGAATCGGCCTGGACGGCGGTGAGATTTGGCTGAACCGGGAGAGGCTCACAAAGAGATGGCGGCGAAGGATCTGCTACGTTCAACAGCAGGATGTCTTCTTCCCCGATCTCACCCTCCGACAGACACTAGAGGTGAGCCTATTTTTCTTTTTTTTTCAACTTCGAAAGCATCGCCCGGATTCGCGTGTGCACCGCAAGTATGAGCTTCGATTACACACTTTCAATTTTCCTGCAGCCTCGCACCAAAGCCATCCCATAAATCTAGAGAGTGCGCGAGAGAGAAGGGATTCTTTCTAGAGCGCGTTTTCTAAGAATCGTCGTTGGAGAGCAACGCGATTGCGTTAGATGTACACAAGCCGCTATATACTGACACACGATACTCTCGCATAGGAAAGGGATCGAACAAAGAGCCCCCTTCATACGGTAACCCGAGTGCGTTAGACTTATAGCTCTCGGTACGTGTATATAAATCTCGCAAGCTTTTCTCCGATTCGTTCGAGCGGCTCATTTTTAAAATCTATCGCCGCATATGCACGCAACGAAGAAACGCGATAATCAGCGACGTTCAAATGGAAATCACGCCTCGTCGTAAACAGCAGCAGATAACGACGACTTTTTCTCTCTGTCATAGAGATAGAGCATAAATATAAATGCATTACTTTTCATTCCGACTTTCGTGTTCTACAAACACATATTTCTACGCGTTATAAGATGTGGCCTATTGCGAGTGCACAGTATCCCGGTAAATACATCCGCTTTTCAGTCGCTGCACCAGGAAGTCGATTAACCCGCCGGGCTGCAGGACACGTGGATGCGCTTATATCCTCTGACCCATAGTCGCCCATCCGGTGAAATCTCCCGCGCACGTGACGTAAGTTACTCGCACAACTGTGCCGTCGTCGTTTCGTCAATTCCGCACACGAATCCGTGTACTTACCTCCGAAGGCTTACACTCGCGTACACTGACTCGGTAGCCCACATTCGGGGGACTCTCCCGAAAAAGGAAAGGACCTCGGCTGATGCTCTTGGAGGAGGAGCCATTAAAAGATGAAAGAGAGCATCAAACTCGCGCATACAGTATAGCGGAAACCGCGAAAAGTGCAGCTGTGTTTGTGGCGCGAGGCGGGACACACAAAGGCGCGCGCGTAATAATAAAAGAACGCGAAAGCAGGAAGGAAGGCGCACCGCCAAGAATGGCGCACACACGCACACAAGCATGCACGAGAAATTACGGTCACTGTTACATTTTTTTTGTCCTCGTCGTTGTCAAGCCTTTTTTCGCCCTCCTCGCTCTCGCTCGCTCCTTTTTTCCTCTGTTTTGGCCGAACTGGTTTCGGTTTATATACCGTTCGAAGTTAAGCGCGCGCGCGTTCTGCTCCGACCTTGAATTCCTTGAATTTCAAGAAGGTCGAAGTAGATGCGTCCCGTTATATTCGCTCGCGCGAGCGCGCGTCCCCTCTTTCTTTCCTGATGATGGCGTCCAGCACGCGTCGAGCTCCGATGTGTGTACGTGTGTACCATAGTTGTATTATAATACGCGGGCCGCTGTTGTGCGTGTATTATAAAAGCGCGAGAGCGGCCGAAAAAAGGCGAGCCGGGGAAGGGGGTTCTCTTGCTCTCTGCCCCTCCCTCGCTCGCTCTCATCCTCTCTGGCGTTATAACGGCTCTTTTTCGGGGGCCCACGATGCTGCGCGCAGGCTTTTTCTGATCCAAAAATACACGGGCCCTTCGATCACGCGCCGGCGGCTTCTATATCTTTTGTTTTTTTATACGAGCTCTCGGGGGCTTTTTTTCGCTCATTCCTTGCGCGCGTGTTTTCGTTTTTATAACGCGTGCGTTGCTCTCGCTCGCTCGCAATGAAGTTGTAAAGGTGAAGAATGGAATGTCGACTTGAAGTCGCGCGTTGGGTAAGAAGTTACGTGGAGGCGTAGTTTTGTTTCTTTTTCCTGTTACGGCATCGAAGTTACTATACACTCGGTACACCGTAATGTTTTGGTTTCGGCAAACGCGCGCGGTAGAAGAACAAGCTTCATTCTAGATTACTTTCGGATTAAAACACGACGTATTTAAACACATTCCCTCTGTGGATCATCGATTTTTCAAACGCGAAAAACGCGCGCTTGGGATTTCCGTCCTTTCGAAAATACGCGCATTTCTGCGGTACCAGCTCACGACACTTGACGCCTCTCTTGCTTCAAAGCACCGCAATTGGAAGCGAGCCGCGACCGAAATTAGGTCTCCGTGTGTATCGCATTTTCGTGAAAGTGTCGCGCGCTTCGTCGAACGACGTCGCTTTTTCTCCTTCTCTCTCTCTCTCTCTCTCTCTCTCTCTCTCTCTCTCTCTCTCTCTCTACTATATCTATAAAAATACGTACACACACGTACCTACACACCCGCGCTCGAGAAAGAAAGAGCAGCATGTAGAGCCGTGTATACGGCGCCGAATGTTTTTCAAAACACGTAAGAGTCGCGCGGTTCACTGACCGAGTTATGACGTCACGCGCGCCGCGTATGTATTCGTATACGCACAAAGCGCGTTATATAGCTGCTTCTTCGATACGTATACGCGCGTGTGTATCCGAGAGAGCTACATTTGCATGTCGCGCGCGCGAGTGAGCAAAAAAAAGCGCGCGAATTTCGTTCTGGATTTTTATTGCCACAGCAGCGCCTTTCGTTTTCTCTTCGCGCGTGTAATGGCTGATGGTGTGTGTAGACGATCGAACGCCGAGATATTATACGCTGTGTGTGAGGCGCCTTTTATAAATGTATAATCTCTCCCGGCGGCACTGTCGTAAAAAATTATTGCCCCGATTTTTATAATACGCCGAGAATTATTTTCGCGAGAAGCTCGCTGGTGGGTTAGAAGAAGAGTCGAGTAACGCAAACAGAGAGATTCATTTATTCGAATTTAAAATTCCCGCGTTAGAGTCCAATTATAATGCTCGAATGAATATTTCCATCAGAATGCTGTAACTACTGGCGTAAAAGAGCACTTTATCGCGATACGTTCACGTTTGCGCAACAAACAAACGCGGAAGCGTAAATACTCGAATTTATCGTCGATCCTCACGAAATTCGGTAATTTGGCCGGTCGAAGGCAGCAGCAGCAGCCGCAATCTGTCAGGATCTCTCCGGCGCTTGCTTGGACTTTTTCTCTTCTGCGCGAGCGCGCTCGAGGCTAATGAACCCGAGAGCAGAGCCGATGGATCGTTGCGAAAGAAAGAAATACGCTCGTCTTGCACGCGCACATGTGATGTGTATCCATAGATCGTCTTGCCCTCGAGCAACGAGGAGCACGACGCGTTTCTTCAAGAAAGTCGAGCTCTTCTACTCGTACACTCCCACCAGTTCCCGGCTCTCTGCTCCAAAAACTTTCGGACGCTACGTGCGCCTCGACACGCGGATACTCCGCTCTTCTCTTTTTAAAGTTCCTTGTAACGAGTTGCCGCTTTCTTCGTGATTACAGTTTGCCATTAAAATTGCAGGATGCGCCGGGCTTCTTTTATTGCGATGTCGAATTAAACGAACTCGCCTTTTTTATAACAGTGTAATCGTGTGTCTAGTAGCTGACGAGCGTCACGCGTCCGACATCGAGAGCTGAACAAAAGTCACGTCGACTCCCATATCGGCTACTAGTAGAAAAAGTTCAGTACCGATCAGACGCGCAATTACGCTGCATACGCGAGCTTAAATTTAAATGACGAGCTCCATTCCGAGCATCGCAAAACGAACCCTGCAACAGCTGTGTCAATTTACTCCTTCCCCCCGAAAAAAGCACTCGCGTAACAATTATCCGTTGAGACTTAACGATCGTGTATTACGCAGTCGACATAATTAAACATCGGCGCACGCTGCGAGTGCGTACTTTTCGTGCAAAACTCAAAACCCGTAAATGTACAGTTACACCACTCCGCGCCAGCCCTCGGCCCATCCTCTCTGTGTCTCTCAATACGCATTCAAGATAAATGTTTTCATTTCTCTCCGCTGCCCCAAAAAGGAGAAAATAAAGAACATACCGGCCCCCGGCAAGAAAATCGACTCGAGCCCTCTATTAGCAGGGCCGCTCCACCGGTGTGCACATGCACTCGCGCTCGGGCGCAATTAGAGGCCCAGCAGCACGGTTTCTCTCTCCTGCTCTCGTAATACGATTCGTCGAACGGGACACATCTCTCTCTCTCTCTCTCTCTCTCTCTCTCTCTCTCTCTCGCGCGGAAGGAGAGGAGACGTGTAACGGGGCCTTTTGAGAGCTCGCTCTCTTTAAAGGGCCCTCCACATTGTGTGTGTGTGTATAACCGCGCGCACGAGATCTCTCGCTTCCCGGAACTCTCTCGCTCGACGGTACTTTTACATCCCTTTTATTTTTTCGCGTTCAGGGAGAGAGGGCTTTTTCGGAGACGTTGCGTGCGCGCTCTTTTCGACGGTAAGATCGTCGATGCATCGGAGAGAAATAACGCGCTGATGGGATCGATCGAACGAAACAGCTATACCGAATGCATATACGCGCATCTGGCGCGAGTTGAGAAACTTACAGCTGCTTCAGCGCGCTTAGCGTTCCGAGAAGATGAATTAGCTCGAGAAGGAAAAAAGCGTATCTAGGTATGTGGCGTGTGCGCGCTTGTAAAGATCGCGGCGGCCGATTTGTGATCCTCGACGCGTCCGTAACAGTACACGCATCATAGATGTGTGTATAGCTAGGCGTCGAAAGCGAGAGTGAATCGACTATGTAACTGCGTATACGTGCGAGGCGGTTTTCAGGCGCTTTGAACGCGAGCATTCCTTTTTGTTTAATAATGTTTTTTTCTCTTTTTGTACGGACGTAAAAGTTGTGGGCTCGAGTTCACTGGAACAGGTGCACCGAGTGCATCAGGCGATTGCTTTTGTTTCCCTCCCCGCGCGGTATACTTACATTTCGCTCAGATTTCGCTCTGGAGTCTCTCAGCCGAATTGCTTTAACAAAAACCACGTGCGCCTCGGCTATCTCTGGCGCCGCGTGTATAGTTAACGTAACACGAGCAACTCGAAGTGAAAAAAAAACAACTCGACGCGCTCTTCTTATCTTGGACAGCTCGTGTCCCATTATCGTGCGCAGCACGTGCTCGTCGCGCGAAATTTACTTACATCCGAATTTTTGCAACGATTTACGCGTATAATACTTGTATACAGCCTCGGCGAGTTGTTTATTCGCAGTGCATACGATCGAACGCATAAACATTTCTTCAATTAAAGGCGGAAAGCGATAAATAACGGGGAGTAAAGGAACAAAGAGACAAAGGCTCAATTACCGCCAACCGAAAAAGAAAGAAAAACTCACCTCTGCCCAAATACGCCCAACGATCGACTCGACGTTTTTTCCCCTTACTACCTCCTTATCTCCCCGCAAAGGACAGTGAGCGATACACACAGCGCGCGTCTCCGGGAAAAATAAAAACGAGGGCCCAAGCGATGCTTTCGAAAGTTAATGAGAAAGATCGGAGGGCCTTGCCTCTCCCTCGATTGTAACTGAAACCCTCGGTTGTAATTGAAACGAGCGAGCCCAGCAGAGAGAGAAAAGAAAAATAACGATGCACTCGTTTTACAGTACCAGGCGCGCCTCAGGCTTCCGGATACACTTTCTCATTCGCAGAAGATGCAGTGCGTGGATCATATCATCGAGGTTCTCGACCTCGGGGCCTGCCAGGACACCAGTGAGTATAAACGCTATATCTATATACATACGTACAGCGCACGTAGGTGGCCACCCATTGCCCTCCTTCTATTCTCGGCTCGCGCAGCAGTATAGAGAGAGAGAGAGAGAGAGAGAGAGAGAGAGAGAGAGAGAGAGAGAGAGAGAGAGAGAGAGAGAGAGAGAGAGACTTTCGGTAGATTATCGGCTCCAGTTGTTGTTACGTAAATGGTGCACGATTCTCGTTGTAACGTCGCTGATCGTTTTTGTTTCTTTTACAGTCGTCGGTGACTACACGAAGCGAGGACTTTCTGGAGGCGAGAAGAAGAGGACGAGTATAGCCTGCGAATTGCTTACGAATCCTTCGTTAATGCTCTTGGATGTAAGAGACGATTGCGTGAAAAATTATTCATCGTTCGAAACTAATATTGGTAAAATGTAACAAAATGTAATTGATCGTTTAAAGGAGCCAACGAGCGGGCTGGACTCGCATTCGGCCCAGGCGCTGATATCCCGACTGAAGAAGTACGCCGAGCAGGAGGGCAAGAGCATCGTGGTGACGGTGCACCAGCCGAGCTCCCGCATGTTCCACAGCTTCAACAAACTCCTGCTGTTGAGCAGAGGCCAGGTAGCCTACTACGGCTCGACCGCCAACATCGGCAGGTTCTTCTCCACCATCGGCCTCACCCTACTGCCGCACTATAATCCCGCCGACCTCATACGTGAGTTTTACTTTTCTCTTGCCTCAATTTTTTAGTCCAGCTGCGCTTGCGGTTTCTTTGAAAATTTTCAGGGTAAAAAGAAGGAAACGCGCTAGTGAATTTTTTTTGTCAGAGAACCGTATCTCACCACGGCTTCCTCTTCCGCGTTCCATCGGTTATGCACATGGTGCAATTACCGAAAAAATAATATAATAATGACAACGATGGTTGCTTCGCAGTGGAGCAGATCAAGGGCCCGGAGGAGGTGAGGGAGCGCATCGTGGCCGCGGCCCGGGCTGCAAGACAGGGACCTGACTGCCCGCCGGAACTGCGCCCGGAGTTCAATCCCAGCCAACATCCGCTCTGCGACCATCTCATCCATTATCACGAGCACCACATTACCCACAATGGTACGTATTACAATTTTATCAGCCGCGCATCATGGAGAATAAAAAATTGCCCAACCTCCGAGCTTTTTCGGTCCAGCGAGCATCCGTGTGCAGCTTCTCTCTCTCTCCCGACGCCGCCGGAAACGCTCGGCCGGCGTCGGCAGAAATGGCGACGGATCGATACTGTACAGCTGTACCTGATGCTCCTCCCGGCGTTACGCTCTCGCTCTGCCGGCCGGTTCCTCCCCTCCGATAAGAATATTATTTTTTTTTAATCGTCGACTTTCACCGGCTGAGCTTTAGGCTTGTGTGATGGATGCAATGGCAAAGGGAGAGACAGTTTCGAGTGTGTAGCGGAAGCGCTTTCACGCAGACACGTATGGCAGAGAGAAAAAGCGGAAAAAAGTTTGACAGCTCAAAAGGGCGGACGGCGAAAATTTCGTTGGGTTTTTGCACTTTGTATGGCACGGCTGTTTTTTTTTTTTATTCGACGGTGACAGACAAAAGCTGCGTTTTTCGATGAGCTACGTACAATGGCTCGGTTTGCACGTAAGGAAAAATTCGACGGAGGGGCGCTTTCTCGCCATCGTCGTTGAGCTGAATTATTGTACAGAAACGTGGGTTGTCGAGAATAAATTAGACGTCGAAATTAGACGTTGAACTGCATCTAGTGTAGCTCGCGAAACTGCCCAATATGATTATACCGAGACGCGGAAGAAGCTCGGACAGGTATCAATTTGTTTAGAATGACAGTCTGCGGGTAAACATAGAATGTGTGCACACAGTGCGACCGACTACGCTCGGCCCTCCTAACCCCAAGACACACATATTATATACAATGTAAGTCGGTTATAGTGCCCCAATTAAGGATGCTATTTTATTTATTCCATGTCTCGGGCACACCTGGCGCGAAGCAGCCAAGGAGGACGAGGGACGCACACTCTGGCTGGACACGCAGAGCCACGCCAGCAGCAACGCCAGCTCAGCCGACGACGACTACAGCTGGCAGTGGCCAACGAGCTTCTGGTCTCAGTTCAAAGTGAGTTTGCTGATATTGTATAATAATTATAGGCTCGATTGAATTTCATTGATATTTTTTACATAACCTGTGCTTTCCTTTCGCAGGTATTATCGGAGAGGAATTTCCAAGAGGCGAGACCACGAATGCTCTCGCGCCTCAACTGGCTGCAGACGATAGCGTTAGGTCTGCTGGCCGGTCTACTCTGGTTCAGACTGCCCCGCACAGAGGCAGCTCTCCACGACATTCAGGGCTGGATGTTCTTCAGCACGACTTACTGGATGCTCTTCGCGCACTTCGGCGCTCTGTCGAGCTGTGAGTATACAAACGGAAACTTGCGAAAGGATGGCGATGAAATTGACGTGTATTAATGCTGTTCTCTTTTTTTACCTCTCTCGTGCTCGTAATTGCAGTTCCGCCGGAACGGGAGGTCATCAATAAGGAACGGTTGTCGGGCTCGTATCGTCTTTCGGCCTACTACCTCGCAAAGATGGTCGGCGAGCTGCCGTTGACGATCACCCTTCCTGCGGTCTACCACATAATCAGTTATCCCATGCTCGGCTTTCACAGCCTGGCCGTTTTCGTCACGTTACTGGCGTTTCTACTTCTCAACACAATAGTCGCCCAGGTATACATATATAAGTACGCACGCCATGCGCAGCTCTTTTTTCTCGCTGCTGCGCTGGCCTCTTTTTATCTGCTTTCTTTCGGCGGCGCCCGAGCGGGCGAGCTTGCGAAATGGTCGATTTTATAATAGGAGAAATTACATGTTTTCGGTAGTTTTGCCTTAAGTATACAGCCACGAGCTATTTACCTCGGACGGGAGAGAAACGATCACTTTGTCGTACCGCAAGCGCGCGCGCCTTCCCAATAATCATCGTCGAATTAGCGAGTTGCTTTTGTGCGCAGCAGCACGACTGCTCGCTGCTGCTACAGCGGGCTCTCGCAATTCGAGGATCATTAAACGGAAATGACGAGGGATGCATAATATTAACGCCATTGTCTAATGTCGCCCCATTGAATTGCAGAGCGTCGGTTTCTTTGTGGGCGCCTGCTGCCTGGATCTGCAGGTGAGCATCACCGCCTCGGCGCTATACACGCTGGCGACGCAACTACTGGGCGGCTACCTGGCCACGGCGGTGCCGCCCTGGCTCGCTTGGGCCCGATACGCCAGCATGGTGCACTACGCTTACCAGAACATGCAGATACTCGAATTCGGCGTCGGCGAACCCATCACGTGAGTATATTTATGCTATACTATATGAGTGTGCACGAACGGCTATTACAATAACGAATGATCACGCTTCTGTCGCAGGTGTTCGCAGCCGAGCAAGTTCGCCGAGTGCAAGAACGGCACGACGATACCAGTGACGGCGATCCTGGAGAGTCAGGGTGGTGCCAAGGGCTACGGACTGCCGCTCTGGGCCAACACGGCCGTGCTTCTCGCCTTCCTTGTCGTCTTCAGAACGATGGGCTACCTCGTGCTGCGCTACTATCGCGTGCCCAAGTGAACGAGCGGCACCGAACCACTGCCACTACGATCATCACGAATCGGGACGAATGAGAGCGATTGCGAGCGCGAGTGTGTGAGCGAGCGAGCGAGTTTTAGGGCGCGATTATGCGGAGGAAGAATCACCACGACCACGTAGTATGCAATTTTTTACACTCACGAGAGATGAACACACATACACACACATACACACGATTAATTTTGTCCACGGATCTTTATTTTCTATTTGCTACCTTTTATTGTTAATTATTTTTTTTTCTGATTATTATTATTATCATCATCATTACTATTATTACCGATTATCGTTATTATTACGTCTATATGGTTTTATTATTATATTATTATAGCTATTATTATTATCATTATTATTATTATTATTATTATTATTGCCTACACTTTATTATCACGCTCATTATTATATAATTTTATTGTTATTAGCAAAAAGCGCCGTCGCGAGCGTATTCGACGCGTGAGTCGTTCAAACTCCTCGAACCCTCTGCGAGACATATTTGTGAATTTTCACGAGTATTGAGAAATTGACGATTTACGCACACGGTGTGGACGGAATGTAAGGTCGATTAGCGGGGCGAAGCGTGGACGACTCACGTGGCCGCTCAATCGACAGCGTGCCACCGCGAATTTGTATAGCAATACAGTGTTAAGCGAGACTAAGAGACTAGGCGGAGAAGACTATATTGTAAAATTTTTTTACGAGAGAACGTGAGAGATGACGAGAAAATGCGATGGAGCCATGCGCGACAGTGTGAAAACAAGTGTTTAGACACGAGAGTGAATGCGATTCGGGTGTGAAAGCGTTAAGATACAAAAAGTTCGAAAGAGCGCGAGTGTACTGTTGCATTTTAAATTTGAGGTGCGTCACTTTCACCGATTTTTTTATAGCGCAGGATCTTCAAAAGCGTGTGTTAAAACACTTTATGAATAAAAGACTTTAATGCTACGACTCCTGAGGACGATTTTAATATCGCCGGAGCCTTTATGGCGCAAAAGCGTTTATAAAATGTTGAAAATATATAAAAATAATGACGACAAGCAATTCTGCGCACAAGCGAAAAATGTTGCAAGCGGAGTCTGAGAGTGAAACGCCTCGAATCAGAAATCCGATAGTGATATAAGTGATATACGATTTTATTTTGTAAGATTCATTTAATTGTCTTTTCTCATTATATGCGGCAAGAAGGGTACGCGAGAGATACGATTCGAAATCAGCACTCGACGACTAACTGCCGGATTAAATCGACTGAGGATTTTTTCAATGTAACCCAAAACCCTAGGTTAGGCAAAGATTTAAGGTTAAACAAAAATGACAACAACAAGCGTATACATGTTCATTTTGTTTTTTTATTAGTAATTTTACATGTTAAAAGAATCGCGAGTAGTTGTCACTTGAACTTACACATACACATATATATATACATTACGATAAATATATATGAAAAATAAAAAATACATGCATACACAACTGTTTCGTGAGCGCGGAAAGACGAAGTAAGAAGATTTGACGAAGAAATGAGAAAAAAGTAGGATGAACGCTAATACTGCCATTTACAATTTAGGAAAATTGCGTTAGGACGTGTACGTGTATAGAAGTACGAGAGAAGCATAGAAGAAGCTGAAAAACCAAGTATTCTCTTGCGTAATGGGCGATAGCGAAGCTTCTACGATGACATTCGAATGTTCAAGATTTATTAGAAATAACAAAAAGAAAATAAAGATACTGCCAAAAGAATTTCGTCGTAGACAGACTCCCCAATCGTTATGAAACAAGGATGAATGTGCGAAGAGAAGAATGACGAACAAACAGATGAGCCCAATTTACTTGCAACTACACGTACACGTACTTTGTACATTATTAGATTATTCATTATCAAATATACCTTTATATGCGTGTTACAGGCCGTACGAAAGGCGTATGTTTTTGTCGCTCAGACGTATAACGACGACGAATGTTGACCGATTAGCAAAAAGAATAATAATTAAAAATTAATAAAAATAATGATAAACGTGTACGCGGTGAAGAAGGAAAATGAATAATGGAAGAGACAGGTATTAGCCAGGATGAGTTGGAGGCATGTGTCGTAGGCGCGTTTGTTAAAACTCCCCGGGAGGTAAATTGTATGTGATTCGCTACGTATAGTTTACGATTCGATCAAATAACGCAGCATTCAAATGCTATTAAAAATAGCAACTTAAATTTAATTTGTACATTTTTAAATTCCTCAATTGCTGTGATGTAACTTTTATAATAAAAACTCCAATGCTTCGGAACTTTCGTGATCTGGTTTTTGATTTGAGAAATCTTTTTATAACAGTGAGTATATAACTCTAAGAATAATAAAACAATGAGTTGCTTACCGTTTGAAAGTAAATTATTGTGGATAATTGCATATGATTTTTTCCGGGTCCTTTCCTCTCCCGAATTACGGCAGAGTCAAAGGATGAAAAGAGAATCGATGTTTGTTACATAAGATAGATAGTTGTACTATTGCAATTATTTAACGAAAGTTGTATCAATCGCAGTTGATTAATGCTGTATTTCAAGATGGAGAGCGAGATCGATTATATCGCCCGCATGGACGTTTGTGGCAGATGGACTTCAGTTTTATATTCAAACATATCCTTTGACTTCATGCGTTGTTACTTTTGCTTTTCCATCAATTTCTACGAACTTGTTTTTAATTTATAAAATGTATAAAAAATATATATTAATGATGAATGAGAGAAGGTAGTCCACACTACTCGAAGAAAGAGAATGGAAAAACAAAATTATTACTACATGATTGTTTAATCTTACCGTTATTAATAAAAAAAAAATTAGGAAAATTTGTTATCCTTCTAATTGTAGACAAAAAATTTAGACTAAGTATTTATCATGGGGTAAAGGATGTTTCTGAATTATGAGATTGAAGTTAATCTTACGTTATCTATAATTGATAGATCCACCAAGTGTTCAATGGAGTACGAAGTGACGAGAAAGGAGAGAAGTTTTAAACATAAAGAAAACTTCTCGATATGCTTAGTGGGAGGCAAAAGATGAAAAAGGAAAATAAAGAAAGAACAGATAGATGATGTGTATAATACAAAGTATGTACATCTGTATAACGTAATAACGCTATAACGTCTAACGTTTAAGAAAAAGTCCATCATAAAGAATGAAGAGGGAGAGAACCATCGCGAGTAGACAAGTGTTTTTTAACAAAGATTTGGCTGTGTTAAGGTCGTAAATACTATTGATTTTTATCACTTTTTTTTACTTAAATATTTAGAAAAGGCAAAGAATAATATGAATAGTGCGAAAGTTGAAAAAATAAATAATAATATATGTTGCGTCCGAAAGCGAGTGTGAGAGAACCGTAAGAGTGTGTGATTATAGAAAGGGAACGAACAGGAGAGCGAGAATCATTGCAGGGATTAAGAGGGAAATGCATTTCTTTTTTAAATAATAAACGAACGGTCAAGGAACATAAAATAATTCAAGGGTTTACAATAAAGCAGGCGAATGACAGAGAGCAAATTAAACCGCTGATAAAAACTGAGCAACACCGTATACACGATTAAATTAAAAAAAGACTAAAGACGCGCGAGAACGATCGGCATTCGTTCGGCGAAGCTAGTAAGACGTGTGCTCCTAAAGCTTTTTTACTATGTAGGAAGAAATAATGAATGTCAATTTTTTAATTCTTTACCCATAGAAAAACTAAACACGCGTGAGGAGCTATTATACTTCGACGAAACTTAGCAAAACCTTTTCTAATTTCTTATACGAGTAAAGTAACCAATATTCATACAATATACAACTGCGTAAATTAAAAATAAGGATAAACAATGTAACAGACAAACAGAAGAAGAAAAATAAGATACAACAACCGAGTAGGAATGAATACGTGACAGCATTATATACACAAAATCATACATACACCGATTCATCCTTCACGCGACATCTTTGACTTCGTACATCCTGCATCAAACTAAACTTTAAAAAAAGAGAAAAAATAAAAAAAAAACAAAAAAAATATAGACAGATCTTGTCTCTCGGTCCGAACCGAAAACGCAACAGTGCGTCGACTACGACGCGTTGATGACTGCAGCGCGGAGTACGAGACGAAGGGTTTGAAAAAATGGACTGCCACGCGACATAAAAGCGGTTTTTCTCCTATAAAAAGTGAAGTTTTGATATTTGCGTCTTGCGCGTTTGTACGTTTTTACAGACTTTTGCAGCCAAACTTTTACACTACGAGAGATTTACTAATCTAGAATTTTCGATTTCGATGGTCCGTCGTGTCAGGACAAACACACACTTTAATCGTATACTCATCGACTCGATCGGTCCGATGCGTCCCTTGTCGAACGAATAACGCAGTTCGTCAAGGGGCAGCAGCGACGTTTACGAATCTAATTAACTCATCGGAAAGGACATTTGATACAAACACTCACACTTCAACTCAAGCTGATACATTTTTTTCGGAAAAGTGATCACGTTGATACTTAAGGGAATTCTGTCATTCAATTTGCTCGGGAAAGTCGCGAGAGCGCGTTCTATCGTGGTATCGAATGATTATTAGAGATCGTCGCGGCAAGTTCAATGACAGAATTCTAAAATACTTAGTGGACCAGGTAAATTCAAGAACCAGAAAACCATGAACTGGAAAGACTATTATAATCGTATTATAAAGAAAAGAAAACTCGCGCAGACTGCGGGGGCGTACATTTGGAGAAATTACGTTGACGTTGTCTCGCACTCTGCAAGTCCGTATAATATATAGACATACAATGTCATTATTGAGGGAAGGTCGAGGGAAGGATCGATGGAAGTTCGCGCAAGTGAAAGGGAATCCTCGTAGTAGGCTTTTACACGATTCTTCAATAGAGAAGGGCATAACACGATTAAAGCTATAATAAAAAAAAACAGTAGTCTCACCCGAAGCTGTCACACACGTAGACGGGATGAGAGAGAAATCGCATGCTTCCTGTTTAGAAAACCAATGATACACAGAATACAGATTGTAAACGATAACTGTATCTTTATTACGGAAAATCTTGTTGATTGTGCCAATCCGAATTAGAGATGATGAGGGAGAGGGAGAAAGAAAGAACGCGAAAGATTGAGAGCGTGGAATGTGTACAGGGGGAGAATATTTTTTCTTAACGACCATTGTGCGTGTATGTGAAACGACGACAAGTGTAAAATTTATATACGAAATAAGTACTATACGTTAAACATTAATAAATTATGCATGCGTACATTCTTTATTGTTTTACAGTTATAAGAGAGAGAGAGAGAGAGAGAGAGAGAGAGAGAGAGAGAGAGAGAGAGAGAGAGAGAGAGAGAGAGAGAGAAAGAAATGTAAACTTCATTTGATATACTCATTAAAGTTTTTATATTGAAAAAAAGGTAATCAATCTATTAGTGTGTATTTAATAATCGATTTAATATGGTATCGCAATCAATCGACATTTAGTCCTTTCAACTAATCGCTATAACTGTGCAAGAAAATCGAATGATCAAACTACCGATATAATCTGTCTATGTGTGTACGTGTCATGAACAATCTTATAGAAACTCTGTAATACGAAAACCGAATATGAAAATTTCTCCCCGTGTACATAAGCATCCGAAAGCGAAAAAAAGTAAAATAAAGTGTAATGCGCTTGAGCTCAGAGACGATACCGGAAATCGAGTATATGTATAAGAAGAAGGACGCGAGAGCGATGGGTTTAAGTAGTTAGTGAAATTTAAAGAAAAAAGAAAGAAAGTTGAACGCGAGAATATATTGAAAGCAAGTAATAAGAAGTAAAGTAAACAAAATGTACATATCGCATGATGCGACGAGAAAAGCGAGTGCGATGCGGACTGTGTCGATGTACCGTTGCGGAAACGAGCGCTGCATCTCCTGTGTAACAGCATCAGCACTGACACCGTGATCGAAGCGTCGAATTCCTTCGTTTGTTTTTCTTTTTGTTTTTCGTCAACGCGTCCTGGAGCAAACCTCTCCGTATAGGTACTTTGTACGCGTATACGTATTTAAAATATAGTATGCGATGAGGAGATGTTTTCTCCAGGAACGAGCGTATACATTATCCACGTATATACATAAAACACATATGCATATACACATATACTTATGGGCGTCATGGAGCTATTTATTATTTATTTCTCGAACCGCCTATATAAAGATCAACTTTTTTTTCTTCTTTTTATATACATAAATATATATCTATACATACATGCATAAACGCGCTTATTGCATCTGCACTCTATTGTGTCTTCTTACTTTTTCTTCTTCGTGTATAATTTATGCGTCGAATGTATTTATATATCTTTTATCTTTCTGACTTTTGATTCCGAGGAAAGTGTTTGTATAAAGGACTATTCTTTCTCTTTTTTGTATGTCGTTTGTATAAGAATTAACTCTCCCCGAGATAAGCGGAGAAACGCTCGATTTTCTTTGTATAAAAATCTTTTTCCGTAACTGCCTTGTATAAAACCATTCGAATAAAAACAATACTATCTTATACTTCAGCCAGAAATTTGACAAAATTTTATCCATCCCCGAGATTCATATAAAAATCTTCTATCCTTGAAAAGAACCAATATAATTAAGACTGATGCATCTGTTTTTAACACTTTTATTTGTTTATACATAACTATATACTAAAACTATTGATAATTGCTGAACAATTGTCTAGAATATTTTTATTTTTCATTTTTCGTTTTTGATCAGTTAAGAACAAAGTATTTTAAAGAACGATAACGAATGAATTCCAGCCGCTTGTTTCTCGTCGCAAAAATTATCTAAATCGTATAAATACACGATACAGAATGGAATAATATATACTTACATAGGAAGACTGCATTATAGGAATATTGCATATGGATGCCAAAAGGTATAAGTGCGTATTCTCTCGGCCGCATCCCGAGGCGGACTTTATAAAATATTCGTATAAATAATAGACGAAAAATAAATACGCAATGCGATATTAACGGAGTAACCACACTGTCAGTGTTCATGAAGTTGCTAACATAGTTCAAGGAATTCTTCTCGACACCCGCTGCATTACGATGGCACACGCATGTATGCACATAATAATTATTTAATATGATCAAGTGATAACGTTTGTAATGATTACCGAAAACGCGATATACGAACGAGTATGTCAAGTGATCAAATTCTCATCTAATTATATCTCGTAAACAAAGTGAACGGAATCATGGGCTTCAATCACGCGTTAAATTCTTCTCGCAAATCCTCAATTGTTCCTTTCCGCTCTAAGCCCTTCATCAGCGGCGATCAATGTGCATCATGCAGCGCTCAACGCAATGTATGTATTAGCGTTGATTGAAAAATGTCATCACGATTATGTTGCCGACATTTTTTTTTTAATTGCAGCGAGCCTCGTTCGCGCGTCACTGCGTTTGCGAAATGGCAAAATTTATGATTGCTACACCTTGTAAATATAACACGATATAATAGTATACTACATCGCATAAGCATTAACCATCAGGAGCAAACATTAATGACGAACTATAATTACGCTACTATTATTTTTATATAATTATCTCATTACTATATAATGTATTATGATGATTTTTATTAAATGTATATACACACACACACACCGCGATATTAATCGATTAAATGATAGTATTATCCTGTTGTCTGTTTGGAATTGATAAGAACCCGACAGATTTTGGACGTTTTACTTCATTCTTTTCGCCGTTTTACTATGCATTTTTTAAAATAAGCATGCGATACTATTCCCATAGTATACTATGATACTGTTTGCTTATTTGATCGCGAGATAAACTTTAAATATTAATTACGAGCTCTTATTTTGTGTCACGCACTATAATTTAATGATCCTTACTTCTACTATCTCATTACGATCTGATGAAAACTTAATACGATTTTTTATATATTTACCATATTAATCTTATACAGTCAGTTATATTTTATACGTTTGAACGGCAATGATTTTTTGTGGGGAAAAAGTTGTACACGAAAGATGAGCACGATTTATTGTGCTTCTATTATATATAATATACTTCAACCGGTTCACTTTTAAGAACACACAGTTGATATCTTGTTACCATCATGTTGCAAATCCTCTACCAGCGCATACCACACGCACCAGTTCTTCAATTCTTCAGGTCGATTACTCAGAACTATTTGCTACTAGATTAAAAAATAGCAATATAATTTGGTTGATCACTATATTTAAAAAATCCCTATATCTTAAACTTACCGATGCTGAACTAAAGAGCAGTTACCAAGCAGCGTAAGGTGCAAATGTTATCGAAACTAGTGGTATATTCGAAACTCAAGCTAAATGCTTTTTTAATCAAATTTCCACATTATACTTTTGTGTATAATATACCAGACATTATTTTGTGCGTAATAGAAAATTGTCATCGTCATGCCTACACAACACATCAACCGATTTTTCTGCGATTTCGAAAGAAAAAAAACTGTAAAGTGAATAATAACTTATACGAATAATAATCTAAAACTGAAAAGGCTGAAACAATTCGTACCGCATCAATGTGACTATAGTAATAAATAACTCTCGTTCATTTTTGCCAACTATCGTGTAGAAACTTGCATGTGTTATATACATATACACACATTATTAGCGTTTCTAATACAATATTTTTTCCGAAAACTTGTAGAATTTTTTGTAATACAAAGCGATGGGCATGGAATGTTTTTTGTACTGAACTTTTGTACTACTCGATATATCTCAAAGTCGATTTGACGCGAAAATCGTTAAGTTGCGCATCTACGTAATAATAATAAAATAAGCGATGTCAAAAGAAAAACAAAGTAATAAAAGCGAGTATATAACGTGAAGCAGAGAAGGAGAGAGAGAGAGAGAGAGAGAGAGAGAGAGAGAGAGAGAGAGAGAGAGAGAGAGAGCAATGTAAGTTATCGTCACCGCTGGCTGTGTTGTACAACTGTACATACACAATAAAATAATGAAGTAATGTCCATAGTCCATAACGACTCTTCGATGACCAAAATCATTCTATATTCCTGATCGTCCTTTTTTCCATTTCTGTATACTTTGCACGCGTATCTATATACTTACTTCATTGTGCTATGCCTACCATATAAACGAGTAGAGCCAAAGTCGAGATGAAACAAATCAAATTTTATGCTACCTTCGGAATAAAAGAAAATCGTAATAATAAAGACACAACAAGTGAAGTTGCTGGCGGCTTCGGCTGTATATACAATACGTATTATGTCGAGAGCTTCGTTTCGAGTATATGCATATAAACTACGCCGACAAAGAAACTTGCAAGTGACTTTAGATAACAAAGAACTGCGTACTTTTGTTTCTTTGTAAGAGTCGGCTATGCATTATTTTTCACTGCAATAGACATATATTTTTGTTTGTATACGATTAATTCACGACAGGAAAATGACTACACCACATGTAACGACTGTTTATACACGATGGACACGAACGAAATAGTTATCGCGAATAAATATCGAATACTGATAAATGAAACGGATCATGCATTCTATATGGTAATAAACCGATAATGTATATACATACATCTCGACGCGAACCGTCGATGCCACGATATTATTGTTTCTCCGTTAAATACGCTTTCTCGAAGAGAGAACTTTTGTTCTACATATAGATGTACAACGATGCATCGTCGGTCCGCGATCGCGCCTGTAAGTATATATAAGCCGTTTTTTTCCATTTTCGTTGTTGAACGAAATTAGACGAATATGAAAAATAAACGTATAATAGAGCAGAATAACAGCGAGAACCATTTGTCCTAGTCCTAGTACTCGAAACTCATCATCATAATTTATAATCCACTTATCACTTTAAGTACAATAGAGTAATGTTACCGTAATACTCGTCGGTCTTATTATTTATCAAACTCACATCATCGACTCGTCGCCACGACCTATCCCGTATCCTTTCTCAACTCTGTACAGGTATGTCATATAATTATAGACTACAGTAGCCGTAGGCAGATAACAATTAGAGCACCACTATTTTGAAACGAAATAAATTTTATTTACAAATATAAGAGAAAATATAGTCGGGTTTCATTGATCTTAATATTAGATAACGAGAATTAATTAATACAGAGTATAGAATAGAAGTTTTTTGTATGAGAATTTGAATTTTCAGTATGAGAAACTTTAAATTGTTCGTTCTCTTTACAATCTACATAAACGACGCGTATTCACATAAATAAATATATCGCAAGAACGCGCTTGCACCATCTCTCGAAATCGTTAAAAATACTCTCTCTTCGCTATACGTCATCCCGAATGAAAGTAAAACAGAGACGTATGTAATTTATACAAAAATATGTCTCATCGCGGTAATACTCGCGACCGTCGTCGATCGCACATATCCGCCCCTTAATGATTATCATAATTGTAAAAGCGCGGAAAAAATACATCGGGTGCCTCGCTGCGCGAATGTATACATATGATTATTCGTTAAGATCAAAAAAAGGCATCAATCGAGGATGTTGAGCTTGCTGTTGGTCTTGCGGAGCTGCGCCCGCCAGGGAATGATGTGTACGTTGTCTGTGTCCTCGCTCGAGTCACGTCTCTTCTCCTCGTGCTGTACCACCACTGGTTTGGAGCTTTCCTCCACTGATTTAATCGGGGCAGGAACTGGGATAGCTGGTGGCGGGGGTGGGATTTCCAGAACGGGCTCTTTCTTCGCCAGTACCGGCAGCTCGATTTTCGGCGAGACTACCGGCGTCGCCGCCGATTGCGTTGGGGTCGACCTGAGAGAAGTGTTCTTTCGTTAAAATCACGAGTCTTATTTTTTCGAATTACATAGAATTCATCGCTGCTCACCCCGATGGCGGCTTGACGTCGCTGTCCTTCTTGGCGAGCAGCTGTCTCTTCCAGGGCGGAATCGCCTTCTGTCGCTTCTCCTCGTTCTCGCGAGCGATTTGCTCCTCCAGTTCCTTCTTCGCGCGCTCCGCCGCCTTTCTCGCCAGCATCTGCCTCTTCCAGATCGGGATGACGTTGCCGGAGCTGTCCTTCTCGGGAATCTGAGGAATTTCACGCGGAAAAGTCAGATCCACCGTACGATAGAGAGATGAGAGAGAGAGAGAGAGAGAGAGAGAGAGAGAGAGAGAAGAGTAAATAAGGGCGTTTCTGATTACACTAACTTGGTCTACGAAATTAGAAGCGCTGAAGGCTTTGCTAATTTCGGAGATAAGGTTCTGCTCCTGCGACTTCTCCACCTGGGCGCGCTGGACCTTCAGCTTCTTTATGCCGGGGATGTCCTTGGTCTTCTTCAGCTCGGCTATCAGGTCCGTCTTCTGGACGAAAAACGCCTCCGACACTGCGGGAAAGTAACACCGTCATATATGATAACACCCCACAACGAAACTCACGCACACACGGCGACGATAACTCACCATTGGTCATGGAGACGCTGCGATTGGGCGGCGCGGAGAAGGTCTTGGTGGCGTGCATCTTGACGTTGGTACGCCTCAGTTGCACGCTGGTCAGGTCCTGGATGCTGATCGTCGCCAGCGGCTGCTGGAGTTGCTGCTGAGTCTGCTTCGTCGCCGGTTCGCCTTCGGTGGTGGAACAGCTCGTCGGCGTTTGGGGGCTGGAAGCGATTCCGTTGATCGGCGGTGGCGGCAGCGGAGGCGGCGGTGGTCCGGAACTCGACTCTCGCTTCTCCTGCTCCGGCTCCTCGGGCTCGCTCTTGTGCGACTCCTCCTCACTGCTACCGCCTCGACCCTGGCAGTCCAAGTTGTCGACCGACCTGCGGAGAAACTGACTTTAGACTCGTTTTATCTATGTTACAGCCAGCGGATGAAGACGAGGGGAAAAATAAGCACGAAAAATATCCTTCGTGTCGCTGGTGCGGCTGTACAACACGTATGCAAATCTGAACACGAATAAATTAGAAAATGCCTTGCCCTTGATTTCACGGACCGATGCGCGCCGAACTTTAAAGACCGCTGCTGCAGCGTCGGGAGATTTATGCACATATGCATATGACACGCGTAGACGGACATGCGGAGTGTGCGGGTGAGTTTTTTTTTTTTTTTTTTGCAGATCAACGACTTTTACCGGACAAAACGCATATAAAAAGCTGCCCGCGGAAATGGATGTACGCGATTATTCCACGTATGCGCGTGCGCGTATGGCACAAAAACACTAATTTTCGAGCCGGATATGATCGTACAGCGGAACGTAAACAGATAAAAAAGGAAGCCGCGCGTTTGAAAGGCAATAAAGTGGCATAAGGTGTACGAATAAAAAAGAGGAAAAATCCTCCAAGTCGTCGATGATTATCTCGATATTGCGCGCGAACTTAATTCGTCATTCGAATAATTTATTGTTCTGCGTACTTTCACTGCGCGTAGCGAAAAAGGTGTAGATATGCTTTTGTCGATATCGAACGATCTCGGTTTCACCTTATGAACGGACTCGTTTTTTTAACATCGTCGCCGTGAACGACGCAGTTGTTAATCTCCGCGCCAATAAAACGATGCAGCGCGGTTTACAGCGGTCGTCAACCGTTATCACCAGCGCGGAAGTGCATCACTCAAAATATCTCGCCTGTATTAAAAAAAAAATAATAATAATAATAAAGTTCAGCCTCCCAATTGGTGCCGGATCTCTACCCCCGCTTCATTTCACGCGCACCGATGCGTCGCGCACACACGCTTGTGCACTAGAAACGTAATGAGCGGGCGCAAAAAAAGAGAAATCAGAGCTGATGCAGCGCGCACCAATGAGGAATAAAACGAGACAAAACGAAAAAAAGGCTCACCTGGCTTTGGACAAGCTGCTGGTGGATCCGGGCGCGGAGGCCTTGCAGATGCTCCTGAGGTACTCGGACGGCTTGAGCAGAGTGTCGGAATCGGCGGCCTGACTGGCGAACTTGGGCGGGATGAAGGGCAGCACCATGTGCCTGTTGACCAGGTGGGCCGTCACCTGGCAAGCCGTCGTCGTCGTCGTCGTAGTCGTGCAGACGCCGTTGCTGCTGCTGCTCCGGTTGTGGGCCGATGCGCCGATGGAGGTCCGCCGCTGCTGGAGCTCGTCGTCGGTGCAGTTGCCGATCGCCGCCGGCGGACTACTGCCGACTGTTACTTCCGCGGACTCGCCGCCGCCGCAGGACGTCGACGCCGAGTCTTCGTCCTCCGCGAGCACGGACTTGTTGGCCGCTGTTCCGTTGCAGCAGCGCCGCAAGGCGGAAGAAGAAAGAAGCAAGGAAGAAGCCTCCTTTATTAGCCCGTACGTGCATGTATGCGCGCGCGACTCTCGAGTGAAATCTAGGTAAGTGTATTATATGCCCGCCTGAGCGCCATGGTCTAGTAATGGTCGCATATATATCCATAATCGCGCGCAACTGCCTCGGCCCAATTAAGAGCCTTTTCCGTCGAGGCTTCTTACACGCGTTTACCCCCCTCGCTGCAGCCTTTCTTTCTTTGCTTCGGTTTCTTTCTCTCGCGCCGCGGCAGTGGCTCGTTAATTACGGGGCTTCGTAATGTGCTTGTAACTTGTGTATGTGTATATAGGAGGAGGATGTGCGCGGCTGCACCGCGGCACTCGACTACGCGCTCTGATAATGGGCGGATTATCTGTCTCGACACGCTGATTTTTGTTACGTCAAATTTATGGCCTGCACGACTGCTGTTTAAATTAAATGTTCGCCTTTTTATTCGCCAACTGCGCGAGGCTCGCGGTTTTTCTGTTTTATTAAATAATTGCGCTCACGCGGAGAAGAATGCAGAGTGAAATTTACTTGAGACGATTAGTACGATTTACGGAGCAGCAAAATTTACTCGCACTTGCAGATAAAGAAACGATAAACAACAACAAGTAAATTCTGAAAATTCGGTAAAGTTCTCAAAGAGGATGCGTCAAAATTCCTCGCCGGGCTCCCCGCATGAACGGAAGACGATTACAGTATATAATACGCGGAATAACCTGCGGCCATACGGAGGCTAATACGAGGCATTATGTTATGTATAGTTGCGTGAGAGAAATTCCTCTTACCGGAAATGGTGGTGATGCTGGACTCGCATTTCTGCTGCCGCGTGGTCGAGTGGCTGCCGTCTTTCTTCTCCTCCTTGACGCTGCTCTCGACGACTTTGGAAGTCACGATTACCACTTCTTCGATTTCCGGAGGAGGAGGCGGGGGCGGCGGTGGCGGCCTGAATATGCTGTTGACAAGCCGAGGATCGACGTTATTTTTCCGCGTGATTTTTTCATCGCGTCGTTGTTGCGCGGATCGCGATTACTCGGAAATCAGATAACAGTTGTTTTTCTCGGGCTTTGGGCTTTTATTCTCGGCTATTGAGCGAAACCTAAATCCTACACTGTAAAGTTTATCTCCGTATTTGAGAGAATTACCGCGAGTACTGTGCAACAATTTTCGAGTGATTACAGGGTAAATAAGTTCTTTGCTGTATACTTATTTGCTTCATGGAAATTCGTAAAATAAAATAATAAAAATATTATTTTTAAGTTAATTAGTTCAAAGAAAGAAAACAAAAGTTCGCGATATCAAATTTCCAACCCAAATAAATTTTTCCTACTCTAAAAAAGAAACGGTAATCATTCTATTCGTTCTCTACTGGGTTGTTCGTTTTTCCGCGCGATATCTGCTATCAAGATTACTTACGCACCTGCAAAGATTTTCATTTTGAAAACACTGCTACAGAAATAAATTATCAAAGCTCAGCAGTTTTGAACTGGCCCATTTTTCTCCCCCTGTCTCTGGCAGGTGAAAATAGATGGCGCATAGGCTCTTTTCATCTACCGCATAACAATTGATCATGTCGGTTTATTGGATTATGAAGGATTGGTAAAGAACATATCGATATACTTCAAATAGAACGGGTTTCACACAATAAAACCGAAAACAAGGCCATTCGAAAAAAATCAACTTCCTTGCTCGCCAGTGGAAAAAATCAATCGAGCAAATTGAAGCTAACAAAAAAAAAAAAAAAAAAACGCACGATTACAAAGAAAGCCGGTCAATTTGTATCGCGGGTTCTCCATTATACTTTTTCTCTTTTCTTTTCTCATTCTTTTTTTCGTGTAAAAACGCGTGTTTGGATAATCGCTCGGCCGCAAAAGCTGTATCGAACTCTCGATCTCTTCTTTACACTCGATCGAGTTGGCCTACTTGCCTGGGTCCGTTGATTACCGGTGTCTTCGTCTCCTTTTCACTTTCTGCCCTCGTCGAGCTCGTCGTCGAGGTTTTCCTCTCTGAAAAATCAATTTACACGCATAGCTCAGTCTCCGTCCTCCAATAGTATAGCTTCGCGTTTGAAGAATGTAAGGGATTTAAAATCGACCAAACACGCGCTGTACGAGCTATTCGCACACAAAGAAAAATTAAGCCAATCTCGACTATACCGCTGTGATTTCATGTGGAACCGCTACCAAAGTTCCATCCGCGTATATACAGGTATACGCAGAGACGCGTAAAAGTGCGCGCGACAATCGAACGGCACGCAGGAACGCGCTCGTAGCTGCGCTTTCACTTCCGGCGCGGGTTTTCCAATAGAAAAAATAGCCATTACTTTGCGCTCTTTACAAAGTTTATCTCCTTTTCGACTCGAGATATTGCGACTTCGTTCTCGGCCGTATACATCGCGAGGATATTTATAATACCAGTAATTCAATCGAAAGCCCGCGCGCAGCGAGTCCAATCTCTAATCGCGATGGACGATCTTCGCGAGTGAGTCAATACTTTTTAGTTGAGCAACATTGCAATTGTTTGAAAAGCCGTTAAAAGGATTCTAATTAGAAAGCAGGGTGTATAACTTTTTTCCCCGCGGAAATTATGGCGTATTACGATACGGACGATTATTAATAGTTAATCTATAAAATACGACCTTGCGCGGAATAATAAATGCAGTGTATAGAAAATCGCTCTTGCAAAACGCGGTAAAGTAACTCACGAGAATGTTATTTCAGTTATACGTCATACCTGGCATCAGTTCCGGAACCTTCGGGCTTCTGCTCATCCGCTCGTTGCTGCTGTTACGCGAGAGCGAGGGTGTCGATGTCGTGGACGAGTAACACTGCACTTCGCTGCTCATGTTAGACGACTCGCTGGCGCTGCTGGACCGGCTGTACCGTCTGTCGGCTTTCCGGGACCGGCTGGAAATTTCAATTTAACAATCGCTTATTATAATCTCCTCGGCAAACAAAGAAAACACGCGATGCAAAAAAAAAACGGAAGTAGATGTAATAACAGCAATCACCTGGCATCGGAGCCGGCATTGTCGGAGCCGAGCTTCTTGTGCGAGGCTGCGTACTTGGGACTTGCCTGCTGCTGCTGCTCATCCTGCCTGATGCAAATCTGCTCGTAGGCGTGCTCGCTACCGCTGTCCTTGGCCAGCTCGGACCTAACGCTTCCGTTGCCCATCGCCGGCTTGAACGTACCGTTATTGATGTGCACGTCCACTTTCACTAGGCACGGAATAACAGACGAAAAGCTGAGTCACTTGTTTTCTTCTGCTTTTTATCGGCTGTGTAGCGTGTGTGTTGTAATAGGTTCTGTCGGTGGGTATTGGGGAACATTTCATTGCTTTGCGAAAATTGTGTATTGCGAACGCCTCGATGTTTGAATAATGAAGAATTCAGATTGTACTGAGGTGTCGGTAGAAAGTATAGAATGGTATAGCCAGACGCGAAAGATGACGTCATCACTAAACGCATCTTTATCTTAATGGACTGTTTGTAAGATAAGGGTGATGATAGAATATTAAAAGTTAATCGTGCGTACATCTATTAAATTCTGTAGTCAACAAACAATCTCACACATAGTTAGATGCATATCGGATAACAAATTTTTGTAAGCAATTCTGACCCTTATTAAATTTAAGAAAAATAATAGAGGTTTATTAGTCTTAATCAGTCATAATTTAGTTTCGATAAGGATACATAGGTGATTGTTGTGTCTCGCTATTGGTTCCTTGAACTATACTGGACGGTGCCACAATCGTTAACTGATAGCCATTCGTAGATGCGCGCAAAAGCGATAAAGTTCAAAATTTCAGCACATAATTCTGTACGGAGTGAATACCATCTAGAATACCATACTAGTTTCTCTAATAACTGGTGTCTATTAGACAAACGAAGTACCGCGTCGAACCGGGTCACGACGACGGAGCCTAATAGAATCTTGAGGAAAAAATTGTTTACTTGTGTCTTGCCTGCATCGAAGCGCTTTTCTACACCTCGATATTTTTTTCTCCAGTCGCGACCTAATGGCATACGTCGAAAAAGGACGCGTCATGGCTCATTTACTATTTTCGATTAGCCCGATGCCCGTGCAGCCGCGAGGATTCGCTCTGCGTTACGAGTTCTAACGATCTAACGGGCTTTTCGGTAAATCGCGCGTATGACGCTTAACCCGCTTTTTTCTCGCACACAATATTATCATCAGCATAAAGACTATCCATTCGCGAATAAATCACACTCCGCGCGCTTATCCTCTGTTTAATAATTTAGCAACAGTGCGGGCAATTTTCGTTCGCCATAAAGCAAAAAAGGATTTAAAAAGAAAAAATCGGTTCGGCCCACTAATACACGCAGCGCGCAGACTTCCGCGTCCGCGTCCTCGGACGCGGCCCGAGGGAAACGAGGCCATCCGTGAGTGCCCGAGAGAGAAAGATCATCATCTCCGCTCGGTAAACTCTCTACCGATGAGATAATGTGGGACGCGCCACACTTACCAGTCAGAGTCTCGTCCTTCCTCTCGGATCGGCTCGAAACGATTCGCTCGATGAGCGGCGGTGGCGGTGGCGGCGCCGGGTTGTTCTCGTCGAACAGGTGGGTGATGCGGGTGTACACGAGGTCGTTAGGGCTGTGCAGGTAGAACGACTCGGAGCCGTTGCTGGCGTTGCTCAGGCTTCCGTTGTTGTTGTCCTTGACCGGTATGATCCGAGGCGGCGTCGGCGAGAAGGACGAGCTCATGGGGTTGATGTAGAGCCCGTCGCGGGGCCGGGAACCCGGTGGGTGCAGGAAGAACGGCTCCTGGAACATGCTGCCGCAGCTGCGCACTGAACACTGCAAAGGACAGTTGTTATTTTAAATTTTTTTTTCCATTGTTAGGCATATCACAAGGATCGAGTGTCTGACTCGCTCACCTTTTCGATAGAACTGGTCATGCAGCTACATGATGTCGAATCGCTCATAATCTCCGAATAATCCGAGCTTAGTCTGTCCCGGGCCATCGCGAGCGTGACATTGGTACGCGCTCACTTCTACCTCCTTCTGGAACGAGCGGAGTGAAAAATTTCGTATAAAGTACATTATACTCGCAAGCGAAATCCGTGTCACTGCGCACACAGCGCTGTCGCAACCGATCGGCACCGATCATCGTCGTTTTCATCTTTCCCGCGTACGATTGTCCGGCCATTGTAATGATCGTAAAATTGCGCATCAGCTGCTTGGGCAATTCTCTTTATTTTGTTTCTATAAAGAACTTCGCGGAAGCGAATCTTCGATTCGTTTGCGTATTTCGCTATATACTATGAGGGCCATTGTGCGCTATTATACTATTGCACGACGCGACTGCTGATGAGCCGCTGCATCGCGCGCGACTCTATATGAATTGAGTCATTCTTTTCGCTGCTATATAATTGCTTCTGTATACATAATGCCGCTCGCGGTTTGTTATTATATGGTTGCGAGGTGCTTGCCGCGCGGCGTATAATTGACAGCGTATACGACATCAATTGCGAAATGCTAATGTTTTTCGGTATACAGTTATGTGCAGCTTGTTAATGTTGTGCCTATGGTTGTGTAAAGCTAGCCCGAGATTGGAAGTAAGTCATTGATTTTGCGTTTACAATTAGCTGCACGTATATGAAAATTCATGAAATTCGTTACGGATCTTGTGTTGTTCGTATAACATTCATGCATTTATTTTCAGGCTTGTTTCATACTATACAGGCTAATCATGTCCTGTTATTTAATATAAGAGTTGTTTATCAGTTGCAGTCAAAGTGTGGGCGGCCCAGACTGTGACGAGGGAAAATCAAAATTATCCGTGCGCCACCTATCTTTGCTCGATAGGAACTAATTGTTTTGCTTTACGGCAACTATGACTTGAGACCTCTCGACCATAGCTGTATATAAATAGTTGAAATTGGGCTATGAAGTACGCAACGGGAATATTGTTATGCACAGAGATGTTTGGAAAACTTTCAACGTTCAATGCAAATGACTTATTTTTACATAGGTATAGTGTCGAGAGGTGTTCAGAGGATACCGCAATAAATCAAAAAGTTTCAAGAGCTCAATCCTTCGCAGGCATAAAACACCGGGAAAATCAACAAGTCCAACAAGCCCATAGCAAAAATCTGCAAACAAATTATTACGGACTCCCCGCGTTCAACTTTTACCGTAAAAACAAATTCCCCTTAAATATTCCAGAATCGTTGCGTAAGATTCAAAAGGTCGTTATATCCACAACTTTGAGCGGGAGCAAATCGCACCGATCAACTTTCCACCGGCATATCGATCACTTCTTCATACACGTCCCAAACAACCGAACGATAAATATATAAATACATACATAATTAATAGCCGATCGTAAAAATTCTACAGCCGAGAGCTTCAGCGCCGACGATGAAGTCGTCACGCTCGTCCGAGTCGTATACATACAAAAGTGATATGATGCGCCGGTCTCATCATCCCATAATAGAAAGCTGCGCAGGTGAAATGAAAATTTCGCGCGGTCTCGCGCGATCGATCTCGCGGAGGCGATTAATTAGAATTCTCGGGAAGTCGAGAGCGCGCGAGAGAGATGTGTGTTTATCTTTGCGCTATGCAGTGAAACCGAACGCCTATATACCGCTCGAATTTTCGCCGAGGTTGCTGAACTCGCTGAGAGAGCGTGGCGTGCTTGGCTGTTTATTTATGGAGGATTATTGATGTTACAATGTACATTTTTTTCACTGTATGTGTCGAAAGGAGGTGATTAGTTTTCATTGAGAAATAAAGATATTAAAGCAATTATAGTAGGCAGTGCGTACAATACAGTGTAACGAAGCACAGTTGCAGAAATAGAAAACACGAATCGCGAACAGGAGTATATTGCAAGAGGAAAACTTTAGAAAAACCATGACGTCAGTGTGTGCTTGTTGACGCACTAACAAGTGTCTTATTGGAAGTCTCTAGTATATAGATGACTGTGGCGTTAATTACTGCGCGTAAAGATGGATTTATTTAATTATTGATTTTGTTGACAAACCAGTGCGTTAAATTAACCGCCTTGCCTATAGTAGATGCTTGTTAAACGAAAGCCCGTCCTTGCACTTTCACTCGATAAGAAAAAATGAAGCAAATTGTCTAGTATACTCGTACACATCATCAGTCATTACACTTACTTTGATCTCGTTTTTCGATGATATATTTATAACTCCATACTAAGTATCTCGACAAGGCTTTCATCAATTTCCTGTTCACACATAACTGTCAAAATAGTCTTGCAGCTACTGTCAATTAATCTAAAATCTCAATACCAAAGCACACAGCTATTCCGAACACCGTCCAACTTAATCGCTGCGTATAATCACAGACGTGTCAGCATCGAGGATTATTAAAAGCCCGTATAACAGCCTCACAATTTCGCCAAACGATCGCCTATACTCGGTGCAGCACACTACACACCGCAAACTTTTTCTCTATTGCCGCCGCAGTGAAAATCGAGAAAGGCTGCGCGCGGAAACGAAGACGAAAGAAAAAAACATCGGCCGGAGCCAGGCGTTTATTAATACGCGCGAATATTCACGGCCATTGGCGTTGAAAGCCCATAACGACTTCCTGCGCGTAGAAAGTCAAGGCGGGACGATTGCTTTCGACTCGCGAAAGCGTCCAGCGATGTATATAATAAGTACATGGTATGGGTATTCTGATGCGCCTGAGACTAGTTTTAGGGCCGATTAGCGACAGCTGTCCAGTGAGCGTGTAACGCGAGTGTCGTTCTTGGACGAGCTAGGGATTAGCCGTATTACCACCGGCTGGAGAACGGTAGAAGATGATGCGCGCTTAGGCTTACGGTATATTATTCTTCCGAGCCCTTGACTCGCTGCAAGCAGCAGCTCTGTCCATTCTTTTCCTTATTGCCGGGGGCAAGGACGTGATAAAGCCGAGTTAGGAGATTTTTATAATTCGTACTTCCTGATTGCGTGTGCGTATATAAACAAGTGTTGGAAATGTTTCGAATTTTATTTATTTCTCTTCTAACTAGCTAGAAAGTTTGTTTAGTGCGACTCATGAGAAAGCAGTAGTCATAAAGTGACAGAGTCGATAAAAATCATCGGCCGCGCGCAGTGTTTCGCAACTCTGCTCGAGACCGAGTCAATTTGCATGACACGACAGCTGAAACTCGATTATGATCCAATTTAACGCAACTATTACAGCAGTCGACCCTCGTAAAACTTTCAAATATTCGGTTTACCGCGTGTAATATAAACTTATATGGCTATATGCGCATAGTCGAGTGCATAAAACTCTGCAAATGACATATCGCCACGTGCATATTAGCGAATTTACTGTTAGAATGTATGAACATTTTAATGAATAACGACGAATTAAAAAGCGCCGCGCTCGAGGAAATACCAGACACTCAAAGCAATAAAACCGTCTACAAGTTTCAAAACAATGCCTCATTGGCCACGTACAGGGCGTCGAAAATTTCAATGCGCCTATATATCCGATTGTTATGCAGTCAACGAGTGCAAGGTCGCGCGTGACGAGCCCACGCTCCTGTACATTTTTATCTCTTCCTTTCCCAGAGCTCGTAGCGCGTAAACTTGACTCTATATGCATGTACGCGTACGGACTCTGTGCACTATAGCGACCTTTCTCAAAGCGCTCTCCGGCGCGGCTAATTAAACTGTACCGCAAGAACGGCGTAACTCCCTTTCTATATACGTCGTCCCGGCGCGTAATTCAAAGTCGCGCTCGCGAGAAAGATGCGACTATGCGTGTACGTCGATGAGGCGCGTTCGTGACACGAATGCGGCCTCGCGCGGGAATAGCTGACGTCTCGGTGAGTATAGCTAGCGGTCCTTTAGCGTGTAATGCGTTTGTCAAAGTTACGCTCGCGGATGGATGTACCGGTGGGGTTTTTTCGTTGTCGACTTTTTGTGAACACTTCAAGGTAGGTATGATTAAATGTTGGTTAGTTTGTTTAAAAGGTGAGATGAGGGCAGTGCCTGGCAAGACACTCGAAACTAAATTGTGGTTTTGAGCACAGTTAACTCAGCATTGCAACAGCGTAACTCGCTGAAATTTCAACTAGAGAAGGCCAAGGCTGTTCTTAAACGTACAGCGCAAAATACGTCAAAAATGTTCGTCTAAGTGACATGCTGCATCTTCTCTTGCAATTTTCCCGACATCCCAACAACGCGCGGAACGTCCTCGCTTATTACGGCACGTTTTTTTTCGAGGGTAATTTGCGTGCTGGCAACGGCGTTACGAAAACGCTATTTAAAACGTGTGTGCGCGCGCGCTTTCGAGATGAATGACGACAAAAAAGCCAACGATTCTTTTTGCTCTCCTTTTTACTCTAGTCGCTAAATTACTCGTTTTCTCATGATTGATTCGCCGAGACACCGTTTCGCGAACTGCTGCGAGAGAAAGACGTTTCTAATTGCCAAATAACGGAGGAATTCTTTTCGAGAAAAAACTTACTTACGGTCACATCTCAGCATTGTAAAAAAGAGCATAAACACGCGCGTTCGATCTTGACTTTCAAAGTAAAATTTATGTATTTTTGAATTTCAAATAAGTCGCGCGCTGACCGTAAAAGAAATGTCTTTACTCGCGAGTGGGCGAGCGCGGGCTTTTTAAAAGAAAGTGAAAATGCTTAATTATTCAGGTACACACCGTCGGCGTAGAAATTTCGCGCGTGCGCGTATGAAGAGAAAGATGCGGATAAGACACGAGAGAAGCGAATTTCGCGACCGCACGTCACCGGCGCAGCCGTAGTGAAGCGAGGTGATTCGCACCTGACAGAGAGCGCGCGAAAGTCGATGTAATTGCCTCGTAAAATCCACTTCTAGCTTCAGCCTACGAGTGAAACTCTCCTTTGCCCCCCACAAACATTTAAAGGAGAGAGAGAGAGAGAGAGAGAGAGAGAGAGAGAGAGAGAGAGAGAGAGAGAGAGAGAGAGAGAAAGAACGTGTTAAAAACTCGCCGTGCGCAGCACGTGCTGGAGAGAATATGCGCATTGTTCGACGCGTATGTAATTTGCCGTAAGTTATAGGTATATTGCCGGTTTCGAGATGGAGCGTGTAATTGGGTTCGAGCTTTTTTTTTCTGAAGGAATGTTTTTGAAAAATCGACGATCTCTCCAATAGACCTGGCCACGCGGATCCTCTCTCCGGTGCGCAGGATAAACGTCGCGGGCATCCTGTTACGTCAGGAGGATCGTGTGCGTGGCCGACGCGCGACATGCTTATCGCCCAACTGGGTGAAGGACGCCTGCGTCGAATTTGTCGCTTCCTGTATTATGTCCGTCGAATAATCGCGAATCTCATAGCGCATAAGGATCTTATTCAACGGACAGCAAATCACTAGTATAATATTCTGGTGAAGCGTGTATCGGTGTACCCACGAAGTGGAGCAAGTGCGCACAGGTGTCCTGGTGGAAAAATGGGTTAGAACACTCTGCGCAGAGCCGGTATAATTAGGCGAGTAATAAAAGTGTCTCGTAACATTCTGAATGCGCGGCGGCATTTATTGCCGACTTTTTCCTCCCATCGTCTGCAGCTCGTACGTTTATGGGCATTTTCAACTTCGGGCTTTCGCGTGTTGCAAAGAGGGCGGATTAGTTAATTATAATAATCATCATCGGATCGAGCGGCTGTTTTTTCCCTCTTTTAAAGCGGTATTGCGCTTGCTTGCATTGTTTATTATATTACAGAAATTAATTTTAAAAAGAGACTCGATAAAGTCAACCTCGTCAGTGCAGTAGAGCGCCTGCCCCCCTTTCTCCCGAAACGCGCGTCGCGTCGCGTCGCTTCCTCTCCGCGGCGTGTACTTATATACATAAAACGCGTGAATCAAGCGCTGATGGAAACAATCCACGCAACGTGGAATCCCACACGAGTCTGTGTAGCGAGGCCTACTTACACGCGCCTGAAAGAGAGAGAGACTGTCAGTATACAGCGCTGCACGCACCATTTATGACGCGCCGCCGCAGCGATCTTGCTCCGTTTTTCCTCTTCTTATATGCACGCGTGCTACACAGCTTTCCTATAGGCGTGTGTATGCGCGTAAGCGAATCACAGAGGTTTTCTCTCCATCTGCTTAATTGTTCGCGACGGCTAAGGATTTATGACTTATTCGAACGATGCCAACTGAATCTCGCCGCGCGCGCGTGATTGAAAGTCGTGGAATTATTTTCGCGAGTATAATGACGTATTTGGGAGTCACAGTTATAGTTTTTCTCGGCTCGATAGAAACCGTCGCGGATTATTATAATATAACGACTCGGCGAGTTGCAGGATCTAAATACGACAGTTTCCCACGGCTCGGCGAACGTTTTTGCGTGTACCTTTCGTCGCGAATATTTCGCGGAGCAGTTTATGCCGTGCGCGATATGAAACGTAGGGAATTTATCTCATTAATTACGAGCTTGTCTTAATTGAACGAAGGAAAACGCGAAATTTTACACAATTATCTAGCCTCATCAGACAATTAAAATGGCTAAGATCACGATACGAGTCGTGCCCGACTAGCAGATTTTCGGGGGCTGAAAATACCTGGACCTCTTACGATTCTCAAATATTATCATTACACACGTACTGTTCTCCCGGCAGGCTCGTCTAATGACTTTAATTAATAAAAGGAGAGGGAGAGAGAGACAGAGAGAAAATCAAGCCTCCAACTTTTACCGCAAGAGCATGCAGCGAGATAGAGAGAGGAGTTGCTTCGCGCATATAATTATCCGGATAATTGGTGTGACTTTCATGAGCCGCGAGCATCTTTTTCATTTTTACTCCGGTCTAGGCCGCGAATTATTCTTGTCATTTATCCGTGCGCCAAACGCGAGGGAATTACGCCGGTGCACGCCGGGCAATTTGAACATTTAAATTGTACCCCTCGCGCGCATAAATTCGTGTCTGAAAGTCACTCCGTCGTGTTATACTCTCAAAGTGTTTCGGCTAGAAACTTTGACGCAATCATTTCGTTTGCGTGCGCTGTCTGTCGAACAATTTCGCGTCCGGTATATAAGTAAAACCTTCGAAAAGGGAACGATTGCGGTATTGTTTTAAGGTTCACTAGCGATGCGCGTCGCGGCTCAGCGATCGCGAAGGGAGCGATGAAAAAAGCATGTTCACGATCGTGAAAAATTGGCTTCGACGCAAACAAGAGCGTTTATTATTACGACGAACGCGTTTTTTTTGTTCCGAGTGGTAAGCGCGCGGGGGATATGCGATTATCGATTAACCTTGGGGATAAAAATATGAAAACTCCGCGCTAACGCGATGCAAGAGGTGATTTTAGATTGAAGAGTATACGCTCATCATAACTGAACAAAGAATAGAAATACGCAAACTGCAAACTGAACGTTCGAATCAAATCCTCATTTTCATGAACAGCTGCACAGCTAAAAACTCAATTACGATGCGTCGCTCTTCCAGCAGCCGATTTTCTCTTCCACAGCGAATACAACTCGTGAATATGCAAACGAGCACGTGCCCACATACGTACAGAGGTATATAATAAGAAACTCCAACTTACAAGAGGCAGATCAGCTGGGACTGAATAAGTGCAGCTCTCTCTCTCTCTCTCTTTCTTTCTCTCGCGGAACAAGTCAATTTTCACGGACACTCGGAATTTCTCCCGGCTCTTTGCAGCGCCGGCAGACACTCGTTACCAGAGCTCAGCGCGACTGCAGCCGCATGCAGGTATGAGAAGCCGATGCACAATTGCCCATTAAACATTTCACTCTCCTCACAAGCCGTTTCTCCGCACCAAACACCTCGTCTGCAGCAGAATCGGCACTGGAATCAGCCGTTATATCCTTCCCGTTTCGAACTGCGCGCGCACACTTTTGAAAATCGCCCGCCGCGGATCATCCGTCACCTCTCGCGGTATACAGTGTACTTATGAACCTCTGTCGGAGTTTGAAAATATTTCTCGGCGAATTAAAAGAAAATATCCGGAAATTCTTCCGGGCCGCATAAAAGTACACAAGTCAGCGAGGCGTCAAGAGTCGAGCGTAGCGGCGGCGGCGGCGAGCGGACAACGAACTCGCTCCCGTGAGGCCGACCGACACAACTGGCGCTCGCGGACTCGCGCGCGCGAGAGCTATCCTATCCTGGCGCCCCGTCCACCTGTTGTCGGCGCAGGAGTAGAGAAAGACCGCGAGTATGCTGCTGCTGCAGAAGGAGAGAGGGTCCGCCGCTGCGCTTCCTTGCTCTTTCCATCTCTCTCTCTCTCTCTCTCTCTCTCTCTCTCTCTCTATAAAAGCGGATATGCCGCCGACGAGAATACAACTATGCTCTATGGGCGGCTTCGTCATGGATCGGATTTTGGGCTTTTCATTGGACTTTGTTTGTCGATGTGACGAAACTGCTGGAGAAAGTGGTGCTTCGTTGTCCGGCTGGATTCGATGTTTCCACTGATGATCGTTTCGTTGTTCTTGATTTATGACGATTTTGGTTTATTTATTGACCTGAGAGTGATCTGTTTGTCCAGCGTCTTTTGTAGATCACGAGAGAGAAAATGTAAGAATAGCTCCGGGAGTTCGAAGATTGTGATGCGGCGATTCGAAATCCAATTGTAACTGTAACATTCTAATCTGCATCCGTTATTGCCGAGCTGCTCTTATTGTGATTTCGAGATGACAGTCTGGCAAAATTGTAGACGCTCGGGGCTGTACGATTGCAAGGAGAACAGCTATATGAAAGTCTTGCCTAACAAAAATCCAAGAAACGTAATAATATCAATTCGGATTATTCACAAATATCATTTGTATTCTTATACAGCAAAGCTTATTCAAAAGCCACGTAAAAACCAGCGATCTCTGCTCAATACTAAATCCTGTACAATCCGCATATTATAACGCGAAAGACTCGCCCATTGTTGCTCGAGCATCGCTGTATATCCCACTTACCGGACATGCTAGCAGCAGCTGTGGGACATCATCAGCGGCTGCACATGCGTACGCACACACCATATACACGCGCTCGGTGAAAGAGGTATGCGGGAAATATTACGGTTTCCGCCGCGTTCGCCGGGAGAACCCGTTAAGCCCCGCGCAAGTACACGCGAAAAATCGGAGCGCGAGGAGATTGGGATTTCGAGCAACTTCGGGGAAAAATTATTGCATTATATAGCGCGCCTCGATATCATGCGCCAGATTGTGTGTGTTTGGCTTATCGGAACCCGTTTCGTGTCGGTCGGCCAGGAAGGACTGTCAGATAGCGTATTTCTTCAAACTCTGTAGACTTGTGCAACGATAATCTCCGATTTCGGAGAGAGATTAGCGTTTTTCAAAAAATACATAGCAGGCATATGAGTTCGCGGAGCCAGTCGTTTTTCGCACGTGGTCAGTGAAAAAAGAAAGTTGAAGAATTTTCGAAATGAGCCGCTGGAAAATGCGCGCCTGGAATTCTACTTGTACTCGTATAGGCAATTGCAAAATTCGCGAAAATTCGAGTTGACTTATGTAAAAGAATGATTCGGATATTAATAGTTTCCGCGCAAACTCTCGAGCGATGCGCTTGCGCAATTGCCGAGGCAGTAAATTCTGATCCTTGCGATTGTTGGGGAATAAATAAGTTTAATTTTTCAAGCATCGATGCGCGCGCATAAATTCACGAATTTACGGACAGTATCGAAATTTACGAGTGCGTACGCGCTTATATTTTTGAAAGCGCCGTAAATCATGCAATTACAGCAATTATGAGTGAAAACAAGAGTGCTTTACTGCTGAATAAATTATTTCATTAGATGATACGAGATCAGATCTCCGGGGCGTGTATTTATTTATCTAATCCGCAACTTTCGCTCTTACAGCGAGGAGTATAAAAACGTTTAGTTTTACGACGACTGATCCCGGAGATACGAAACGAAAATTTTGATCTCTTCGTTTTTATGTCCGACGATTATTGTTAACCTTTTCATCTCTCGCGAGAGATGCTGTGTGAAACAACTCAATTTCTTTCAAACGCCTCTTATCAATTATTAATCAAATAAGTTCACGGTTTCTCGAGAGAGACTTTCTCCGCTCGCCGCAATGCAATCGATTTTAACATATTCATACGCACAGTTTCTTCAAAACACCCGCGATTTTGATTTACCTTCGCGAAACGATTAAATCCGTAAAAGCTTCCCTTTCAATTAAACTCACTTCCGCCTCCAATTAGCAAAGACAACGACCCGTCGGATAACCGTCCATCGCGTTTCAGCTTTTACCATCGTTCGCGACTTCACTTCGCCGAGTACGAATCACGTCTCTGATTATACACGTCATCCGCAAGGAAAACCACGTCGTTATCGACCCGCTTCATCTCTCAACTTTCCTCCCGCTCTTGATGTGCAATAACTACTCGCTGCCGATTTCAACGCGCTCCAGCAATTACAAGTCGATTAATACGAATTGTCGGACGCACATATGCGCGCGCGCGTGCGTTCGTTAGATCGACGAGTGCGGAAAAAATTAAACGGCATGTACGAGCGGAAAATTGCACGCTGTGGTTCAGTTGACAGGAAATTCAAGAAAGTGGAAAGAGCTTCGCTTCTGTGAGTGTGTTGTTTTATTATTTTTTCAATATTATAATACAAAAGCCAATCTGAGGAATCAAAAGTTTTACAGCTCGGGCAACAAAGCGAGTCTTATTCAGAAGCGGGAAGTATCGGAAGAAGACTTTCTCTCGAATCGTTATGCATAATTCAGGAGATCTTTTGTTATATACGAATCGAGCCTATAATATTTACAAGAGATATGCGTATAAAATTGAAAGTCGCTACCGCACTTGGCTTCTATGTAAAAACTTTCCTCTAATCCAAACGAAAAAAAAGAACATCTCTATACGCCGGCGTGTTTTTTATTATTCCACCGCCACGACTTGACCCGAATAGCCAAGGTCGTACTGTACGCAGTACATAGACTCGGTAGCAACAGACCAGCATCCTCTCTATCTCTCAATCGCTCGGCTCTTCGAGGATGCCGCACTGGCTTAACTGTACCTACGATCGTGCGTCAACCTGGAGCATCATCAATCCCTGGAGCAAGCAAAAAGACAGACGCGCGTCTACTCTGTACACAATTTTCTTGGCGATGCAGCCTCCTTACTATAGCTGTAACGGTACTTTACGCGGCGGTGGACGCGTCTGAATGATCGGTGGCGCGTGCGCGCACATCGTAATACACGTGTAGTAGAACTAGTTTCTTTCATCTTCCGCTCTTTTTTCCTGTAATGCACGACCCTATGCGTAGACGAGAAGCTCGCGTCTGACCCGTATGTATGGAAGCGTGAGTGTCGAGGATGCTTGAAGTTGTATATGTATGTACTCTTGTACATGACGAGGTGCTTGAAGCGCTGCTTTTTTTCGAGATGATAACAGCGAGTTGTTGTCTTTGTCAACGGTGATCGCGGTGTTGTGGATTTCTTTTTAGTTAGGATATAAGTACTAACTTAAATATTGGCATTTTGATTTCTCGTATATCGTGAAAGTTGGGAGATAATTTAAGAAGGTGACTTTTGACTATTAAAAAACGATTATTTAGGTTTCGAAGGAATGGACTGTAATTTTTTTAAGATAGTATGCAGCATGTATTGCGAAAGAACCGTAAAACTGGCTTGGAATGTTATTGCTGGAGTGACAAACAAGTAAGGAAGATTCAAGTTGATTCGTATTCTTGTTTGCTGATTTATCTGCAGACAAATATTGCTTTAAAATGATATCTGTTAGTAAAAACACGAGCAGATTGCCTGTTCTCTCATGTACATATAATACTAAAACTGTTAGTTTAAAAATTAAATGATATTTGAAAAATATACTATTTGTATAGAGAAGAAAAATTAATTTGAAGGAAAAGCTCATATAAATGCATATAATCAGGTATGCATTAGAAACAAAATAAATTAGATAAAGCACTAAGAATGAAACACTTGTAAAAGGCAGTCCGGTTCAGAAACAGTCGTCGTGTACTATCATTTCGGATACGAAACTTCGTGACTGAGTTATTGCCGCATTCAACAGACGAAGATTACGTTACTAATTGCAGCTAACTTGAGTCCGTTGCACACGTGTTTCCTTCAGACTTTATAACATGCAACGAGAAGTATAGATAATTTTATAGTACAGACAATGTACTTTTTATGATTTTTTTACATGACGATTGTAACGATTTATTATGATACTGGAATTGAAAAGTTTTTATATTTCAGAGAAATATGAATAATACACATTATTTGAGGTTGATAAATTTATTTGCTTTAACATTAGTTTGAACATTAGAATATCACTAGGTGTCAAAAGACCAAAATCCCTACATGATCGAAACTTGTAAAAAATGACACTCCAATAAAACAGTACGAGTAGACATCCTATTTACTTCTCAACGAGGTTGAGAAAAATAGAAGTTTTAGTTGCATCGAGCGCCTGCTGCAGCATCAGCATTGAATCCTAAATTAGCGTTTCCATTGGTTGCAACACCCAATTTTGATTTTCCACCGGCAGATAGACCTGCGTTTCCCGATACTCCAAAATGTGCAGCGTGATTAAGGCCACCGATGATACCAGAAGCTACGTTGCTAAAGGCATGGCCGAAACCAGAAGCAAATTGACCGGCAGTGTGGGTTATACTTCCTAAACCTATGCCTCCAGTATGTCCTGTAAAACCACGTAACAGAGCAATCGATGAGATTCATGTGTAACACTTACTTAACATTACTTATTGTGGAATTCAAGTAAACTACCTGCATTGCCTGAAATTCCAAAGCTTCCTCCTACGCCGTGGTTCCCGAAAATTCCACCCGTGGCATGAGTTGAGCCGCCAATTCCACCTCCTATACCAAAGCCTCCGTTACCAAGGCCTCCAGCACCAACATGAATACCAAAACTTCCACCTAGACCATGGTTTCCAAGAATGCCTGCAGTTGCAGTGCCCGTTGTTGAACCGACAATCTGAGCACCTCCGTTTCCATTTACTCCAGCGTTAAGTCCTCCATTGATACCGTGACCAGCCGAGCCGGATATGCCAAAACTTCCACCGAGACCATGACCTCCCGAAACGCCAGTTGTTGCTCCTCCGTGTATTGAACTACCAAGAAGAGAACTACCGCCTACATTAATACCATGACTACCGGAACCAGAAACGCCGATGTTTCCGCCAAGACCATGACTCCCTTCGATGCCGGCAGCACTACTACCCGATGTTGATCCTCCAATCTGAATACCACTGTTTCCATTTGCTCCAGCGTTAAGTCCGCCGCTGATACCGTGACCAGCAGAACCTGATACACCGAAGCTTCCACCCATACCGAGGCCACCAAGATGAGAACTGCCCTCAACTCCAAGCTGGGCGTTTGTGTTACCGTTAACTCCAGCATTACTGCCTACATTAAGACCATGACCCGCAGATCCCGATACTCCAAAGCTTCCACCTAGACCAAGGCCACCAAGATGAGAACTGCCCTCAACTCCAAGTTGTGCGTTTGTGTTACCGTTAACTCCAGCACTGCCACCAACATTTAGACCGTGGCTAGCAGAACCGGAAATGCCAAAGCTTCCACCAGCACTGACAGTTTCGGAGCCTTCAATCTCAATGCCTGTATTTGCTTTTCCAGTAATACCGGCATGGTGGCCTAATTTAAAGCCATGCCCAATAGAACCGAATACGCCAAAGTTACCACCAAGGCCATGATTTCCCAGAATTCCGGTCGTAGCTCCTCCTGTAGTATGGGTTAAACCACCAAGATGGGAAGATCCTCCAACACCGGCGCTGATTCCGTGACCAGCAGAAACGCCGAAAATTCCCTCCAAACCATGGCTTCCTGAAATTCCACCATGTGTCGAACCACCAAGACTACCTCCTACTCCGGTACCTGCACTACCGTGGCCTCCAGTACTAGATCCAGCATGAATTCCATGACCTGCAGAGCCAGAAATTCCAATGCTACCACCGAGACCATGGTTTCCAAGAATGCCCGTCATAGCACTGCCTATTGTTGATCCTCCAATCTGAATACCTCCGTTTCCATTTGCTCCAGTATCAAGCCCGCCACTGATATCGTGACCAGCTGAACCGGATACGCCAAGGCTTCCACCGAGACTGTGACCTCCCGAGATGCCAGTTGTGGCTCCTCCGAGTATTGAACCGGCATGATGAGAGCTGCCTTCTATCCCAGCAACGCCATTGATTTCAGTATTGCTTCCAGCATTTATACCATGACTACCAGAGCTGGTGATGCCGAAGCTTCCACCGAGACCATGACCTCCCGAAATGCCAGTTGTCACTCCTCCGAGTATTGAACCACCATGATGAGAACTACCTTCTACTCCAGCATCGCCATTGATTTCAGTATTGCCTTCAGCATTTATACCGTGACTACCTGAGCCAGATACGCCAAAGCTTCCACCGAGACTGTGACTTCCCGAAATGCCAGTTGTGGCTCCTCCGAGTAATGAACCAGCATGATTAGAACTGCCTTCTACTCCAGCATCGCCATTGATTTCAGTATTGCCTTCAGCATTTATACCGTGATTACCTGAGACAGATACGCCGAAGTTTCCACCGAGACCATGACCTCCCGAAATGCCAGTTGTCACTCCTCCGAGTATTGAACCACTATTATGAGAACTGCCTTCTACTCCAGCATTGCCATTGATTTCAGTATTGCCTCCAGCATTTATACCGTGACTACCTGAGCCAGATACGCCAAAGCTTCCACCGAGGCCGTGACTTCCCGAAATACCAGTTGTGGCTCCTCCGAGTATTGAACCAGCATGATGAGAGCTGCCTTCTATCCCAGCAACGCCATTGATTTCAGTATTGCTTCCAGCATTTATACCATGACTACCAGAGCTGGTGATGCCGAAGCTTCCACCAAGACCATGACCTTCCGAAATGCCAGTTGTCACTCCTCCGAGTATTGAACCACTATTATGAGAACTGCCTTCTACTCCAGCATTGCCATTGATTTCAGTATTGCCTCCAGCATTTATACCGTGACTACCTGAGCCAGATACGCCAAAGCTTCCACCGAGACCGTGACTTCCCGAAATACCAGTTGTGGCTCCTCCGAGTATTGAACCAGCATGATGAGAGCTGCCTTCTATCCCAGCAACGCCATTGATTTCAGTATTGCCTTCAGCATTTATACCATGACTACCAGAGCTGGTGATGCCGAAGCTTCCACCAAGACCATGACCTCCCGAATTGCCAGTTGTCACTCCTCCGAGTACTGAACCACTATTATGAGAACTGCCTTCTACTCCAGCATTGCCATTGATTTCAGTATTGCCTCCAGCATTTATACCGTGACTACCTGAGCCAGATACGCCAAAGCTTCCACCGAGACCGTGACTTCCCGAAATACCAGTTGTGGCTCCTCCGAGTATTGAACCAGCATGATGAGAGCTGCCTTCTATCCCAGCAACGCCATTGATTTCAGTATTGCTTCCAGCATTTATACCATGACTACCAGAGCTGGTGATGCCGAAGCTTCCACCAAGACCATGACCTCCCGAAATGACAGTTGTCACTCCTCCGAGTATTGAACCACCATGATGAGAACTACCTTCTACTCCAGCATCGCCATTGATTTCAGTATTGCTTCCAGCATTTATACCATGACTACCAGAGCTGGTGATGCCGAAGCTTCCACCGAGACCATGACCTCCCGAAATGCCAGTTGTCACTCCTCCGAGTATTGAACCACCATGATGAGAACTTCCTTCTACTCCAGCATTGCCATTGATTTCAGTATTGCCTCCAGCATTTATGCCGTGACTACCTGAGCCAGATACGCCAAAGCTTCCACCGAGACCGTGACTTCCCGAAATACCAGTTGTGGCTCCTCCGAGTATTGAACCAGCATGATGAGAGCTGCCTTCTATCCCAGCCATGCCATTGATTTCAGTATTGCTTCCAGCATTTATACCATGACTACCAGAGCTGGTGATGCCGAAGCTTCCACCAAGACCATGACCTCCCGAAATGCCAGTTGTCACTCCTCCGAGTATTGAACCACCATGATGAGAACTACCTTCTACTCCAGCATCGCCATTGATTTCAGTATTGCCTCCAACATTTATACCGTGACTACCTGAGCCAGATACGCCAAAGCTTCCACCGAGACCGTGACTTCCCGAAATACCAGTTGTGGCTCCTCCGAGTATTGAACCAGCATGATGAGAGCTGCCTTCTATCCCAGCAACGCCATTGATTTCAGTATTGCTTCCAGCATTTATACCATGACTACCAGAGCTGGTTATGCCGAAGCTTCCACCAAGACCATGACCTCCCGAAATGCCAGTTGTCACTCCTCCGAGTATTGAACCACCATGATGAGAGCTGCCTTCTATCCCAGCCACGCCATTGATTTCAGTATTGCTTCCAGCATTTATACCATGACTACCAGAGCTGGTGATGCCGAAGCTTCCACCAAGACCATGACCTCCCGAAATACCAGTTGTGGCTCCTCCGAGTATTGAACCAGCATGATGAGAGCTGCCTTCTATCCCAGCAACGCCATTGATTTCAGTATTGCTTCCAGCATTTATACCATGACTACCAGAGCTGGTTATGCCGAAGCTTCCACCAAGACCATGACCTCCCGAAATGCCAGTTGTCACTCCTCCGAGTATTGAACCACCATGATGAGAGCTGCCTTCTATCCCAGCAACGCCATTGATTTCAGTATTGCCTCCAGCATTTATACCGTGACTACCTGAGCCAGATACGCCAAAGCTTCCACCGAGACCGTGACTTCCCGAAATACCAGTTGTGGCTCCTCCGAGTATTGAACCAGCATGATGAGAGCTGCCTTCTATCCCAGCAACGCCATTGATTTCAGTATTGCCTTCAGCATTTATACCATGACTACCAGAGCTGGTGATGCCGAAGCTTCCACCAAGACCATGACCTCCCGAAATGCCAGTTGTCACTCCTCCGAGTATTGAACCACCATGATGAGAACTACCTTCTACTCCAGCATCGCCATTGATTTCAGTATTGCTTCCAGCATTTATACCATGACTACCAGAGCTGGTGATGCCGAAGCTTCCACCGAGACCATGACCTCCCGAAATGCCAGTTGTCACTCCTCCGAGTATTGAACCACCATGATGAGAACTTCCTTCTACTCCAGCATTGCCATTGATTTCAGTATTGCCTCCAGCATTTATGCCGTGACTACCTGAGCCAGATACGCCAAAGCTTCCACCGAGACCGTGACTTCCCGAAATACCAGTTGTGGCTCCTCCGAGTATTGAACCAGCATGATGAGAGCTGCCTTCTATCCCAGCCACGCCATTGATTTCAGTATTGCTTCCAGCATTTATACCATGACTACCAGAGCTGGTGATGCCGAAGCTTCCACCAAGACCATGACCTCCCGAAATGCCAGTTGTCACTCCTCCGAGTATTGAACCACCATGATGAGAACTACCTTCTACTCCAGCATCGCCATTGATTTCAGTATTGCTTCCAGCATTTATACCATGACTACCAGAGCTGGTGATGCCGAAGCTTCCACCGAGACCATGACCTCCCGAAATGCCAGTTGTCACTCCTCCGAGTATTGAACCACCATGATGAGAACTACCTTCTACTCCAGCATCGCCATTGATTTCAGTATTGCCTTCAGCATTTATACCGTGACTACCTGAGCCAGATACGCCAAAGCTTCCACCGAGACTGTGACTTCCCGAAATGCCAGTTGTGGCTCCTCCGAGTAATGAACCAGCATGATTAGAACTGCCTTCTACTCCAGCATCGCCATTGATTTCAGTATTGCCTTCAGCATTTATACCGTGATTACCTGAGACAGATACGCCGAAGTTTCCACCGAGACCATGACCTCCCGAAATGCCAGTTGTCACTCCTCCGAGTATTGAACCACTATTATGAGAACTGCCTTCTACTCCAGCATTGCCATTGATTTCAGTATTGCCTGCAGCATTTATACCGTGACTACCTGAGCCAGATACGCCAAAGCTTCCACCGAGACCGTGACTTCCCGAAATACCAGTTGTGGCTCCTCCGAGTATTGAACCAGCATGATGAGAGCTGCCTTCTATCCCAGCAACGCCATTGATTTCAGTATTGCTTCCAGCATTTATACCATGACTACCAGAGCTGGTGATGCCGAAGCTTCCACCAAGACCATGACCTCCCGAAATGCCAGTTGTCACTCCTCCGAGTATTGAACCACTATTATGAGAACTGCCTTCTACTCCAGCATTGCCATTGATTTCAGTATTGCCTCCAGCATTTATACCGTGACTACCTGAGCCAGATACGCCAAAGCTTCCACCGAGACCGTGACTTCCCGAAATACCAGTTGTGGCTCCTCCGAGTATTGAACCAGCATGATGAGAGCTGCCTTCTATCCCAGCAACGCCATTGATTTCAGTATTGCTTCCAGCATTTATACCATGACTACCAGAGCTGGTGATGCCGAAGCTTCCACCAAGACCATGACCTCCCGAAATGCCAGTTGTCACTCCTCCGAGTATTGAACCACTATTATGAGAACTGCCTTCTACTCCAGCATTGCCATTGATTTCAGTATTGCCTCCAGCATTTATACCGTGACTACCTGAGCCAGATACGCCAAAGCTTCCACCGAGACCGTGACTTCCCGAAATACCAGTTGTGGCTCCTCCGAGTATTGAACCAGCATGATGAGAGCTGCCTTCTATCCCAGCAACGCCATTGATTTCAGTATTGCTTCCAGCATTTATACCATGACTACCAGAGCTGGTGATGCCAAAGCTTCCACCAAGACCATGACCTCCCGAAATGCCAGTTGTAGCTCCTCCGATTATTGAACCACTATGATGAGTACTACCTTCTATTTCAGCATTGCCATTGATTTCACTATTGCCTCCAGCATTTATACCGTGACTACCTGAACCGGATACGCCACAGCTTCCACCGAGGCCATGAGCTCCCGAAATGCCAGTTGTCGCTCCTCCGAGAATTGAACCATCGTGATGGGAGCTGCCTTCTTCTCCAGCATCACCATTGATTTCAGCATTGCCTCCAGCATTTATACTATGACTACCTGAACCGGATACGCCAAAGCTTCCACTGAGACCGTGACTTCCCGAAATGCCAGTTATCGCTTCTCCGAGAATTGAACCACCATGATGAGAGCTGCCTTCTAGTCCAGCATCACCATTGATTTCAGTATTGCCTCCAGCATTTATACCATGACTACCTGAACCGGATACGCCAAAGCTTCCACCGAGGCTATGACCTCCCGAAATGCCAGTTGTCGCCCCTCCTAGCACTGAACCACCATGATGAGAACTACCTTCTACTCCACCATCGCCATTGATTTCAGTATTGCTTCCAGCATTTATATCATGACTACCAGAGCTGGTGATGCCGAAGCTTCCACCGAGACCATGACCCCCCGAAATGCCAGTTGTCACTCCTCCGAGTATTGAACCACCATGATGAGAACTACCTTCTACTCCAGCATCGCCATTGATTTCTGTATTAGCTCCAATATTAATACCATGACTACCAGAGCCTAATATGCCGAAGTTTCCGCTTAGATCATGATTTCCTTCGATACCAGTGGTAGCACTGCCTGAAGTGGAGCCTCCAATGCCGACATTTGTTCCGTGATTTGTGGAACCTGAGACACCAAAGTTTCCACCAAGACCATGGCTTCCTGAAATACCATGAGTAGCACTTCCTGATCCTGACCCTTCAACTTCAATGCCATCGTTTGCATTTTCATTAGCTTCAGCATTACCGGATGCTCCATGTCCCGCGGAACCAGATATACCGAAACTGCCACCTAATCCATGATGTCCTAGCAATCCAAGATTTTCTGATAACCCGAGATTTCCGCCAAGGCCATGACCAATTGAAATATGCGAGTGCGACGATGATTTATGCGAAGTGGAAGAATGACTGCTTTTTTCTTCCGTATGAGAGATTTCAATAGTGTTGAATAAATCTGTTACAAAAAAGTAATGTTTTTAGTAAACAGTAGAAAAGTTTATTTATTTACAATATTTAATAATAACAAATCAAAATTTGTTTCATACTGGGTCTAGCCGATACACTATGTGCAGTAAGCGCACAGAACAATAGAGGCGCTATATAGATGAATGACTTCATGGTTACTGCTTAGAGAGAGATTTTTTACTTAAGTTACTTGGCTTTGGGTTGTACAGCTCAAGAACTCAAGTAACACTAACATTCGATCTACGAAAACGTCTTATATATTGGGAAAAGATGCTTAACTTAATGATGTTATAATTACCTGTATACAATTTTTGATAACTATTCTATTCACACTTTCTTAATAGCACTTGTTATCATTTGCTTTTTTAACGACTCTTAATGATACTTTGATGTTAAGAATCATAAAAATTTTGGAGATAAATAACAACATTTACATGTCATAATTATTGCTAATAAGCAGTTTCCTCCAAACTAGTTTATTGTTTCTACATGTATATAATATTGTTCGAATCTACGAATACACTTTTACAATTTTTCTAAATTATTTGAGCAGCCAGTACTTTTTGTTCTCTCAAATGTTATCAATTTAACAAAATCTTCATAAATTCTTCACAAATAATATAAAAAATTCGTAAAACTATAAATTTAAAATAAAACAAATTAAAACTGAATTTTTTCTAATAATACTTATACGAATAAAGAAATATCGTCGGTCCCTATGAAGACTAGCACGTCCCAAATCCCTCTGGAAGAGTAGTACTTTTCATTTTTCGCCGCAAAGACTAGCACTTTTCACAAAAACACTTCCGATTTCGGGGCTTTATGCTTAAACAATTGATGATATTTATGAACGCCAAAGTGCTACATTGTAACATTCACATGCAAAGAGACGGGTAGTACAAAAATTATTAAATCATCATACGTTTTTCTCATACTTCAAAGAGCATTAGTTTGAGCCGTGAAATGTGCTAGTCTTCGCGACGAAAAGTGAAAAGTGCTAGTCTTTGGTGCGAGATCTGAAATGTACTACTCTTCGTAGCGACCGACGATATATAATCGCAAATTTCTCAGACGCAAACGTATGTGTTTTCGAAGCAAATACAAAATTGTATTCTTCATAGCCTGCATCTATACGGCTGCCATTTCTCGTGCCTCTTGAAAGTTTTAACTGGCATCGGAAGAGCATTAGTTGTTTTTTCGAAAGAACCTGTAAAATGGTCAGAGGCAGGTTAAAAAACGATACTTTGCAATAAATTTATAAAGAAAAGTCATCGGTCTATAAAAAGCCATTTCAAAATCGACTTATACATTGTTATGCCGCGCACAGCATCTGTCTTGGGCGTATCCTAGCTTTAGAGCATCGTTCCGTCGGCAACTTCTGACAATTTTATACTAAATGGCTTGCAAAAAATCTTTGTTTCTATGCTCATGCAGAATCGCATGTTTTTTATTTACAAAGAAAAACGAGCTTATTTCGTTTCGTAGCCACATAGACGCATTATATTTTGCAAGTGTTGCCGATGCTTGACTATAATACAGCACAGCATTACAATAAACGATCATTCTGGAATCACTACTCTTGAATTCAAAGCAATCGAATGAAGCAAGAACGAAATCTTCGTAAACAACATGTCCAGCGACACGCGCTACTCCGACTTTTTCCATAAATCTCGGCTTCGAGCGCATTCCCTACACTCGTGCCGGCTCTCCAGAGGCTAAAACTCGTCTCCGCACGCATATATAATTAATAAAGTCGCGGGGGCTCGCTCCTCGGCCGACTCGTGCCTCTCCCGATCGTCGTCGTCGTCGCTCTCGCGCGCGAGATATAGATAAAAAAGTCAAAGAGGTAAAAACAGAAAAAAAGAAATCGAGCAGTATCAGCTAACCGCGTCGTGCCTACGGAACCGCGGCCGGCTATTGGTCCGCGCGGCTCAGCCCGTAAACATCGTTTGCATAATTCCGATCGTCGTGTCGAGGTTATAAAACCAGCCGGATTCCACGGCTCCGCAAGTATTTCCAGAAAAACTGCCGGAGAGACATGAAGGACGAACTTAAGGTGCGGTGATAAGAGAATATTCTCGAAGATACAGTTTATATCCCAGCTGCGGCTGTCTGTGATTCACTTTTGCGTTGCTACAGCTGCAGTAGTGTGTCTGATCTATAAAGTGTTGTAGAAGTAATTTCGCGTAGTTCTTGCGAATGATCCTCGAAAAGTCCATACATCCGCTATAATTTTTCGTTATAACTCGACGACTTACGTAAAGCTACCGCGTATATTTATGTGATAGGATCAATTTGAAAAACGTGTGATTTTGTTCGAGCATATGGTGCAGTTTTCAGTTCGGTCTGTGTCAAGTTTTTTACTTTTAAAATTATTAAAAAGCAGCTCTTATACAAAATTATGACTTGCGAACGTTTCATACAATTGCGTTCACTCACAGAATAATGCACGCGGCATATCAAAAGATCATCAGACCAATCTTATCTACACGTGCACTTGCTTTACTTTGTGAATGTTTGCCCGAGTATTATTGAAATCGATGCCTGTTATATCTAAAACTTTTTATATTCTCTATAAAACTGATCATTCTGTCTCCCGTTGCAGTATTTGCCAGGGTTCGGCAACGAGTTCAGCAGCGAGGACGAACGATGTCCTGGTGCTCTTCCCGTCGGTCAGAACAGTCCGCAAAAATGCCCCTACGGTCTGTACGCAGAGCAGTTGTCGGGGACTGCATTCACAGGTACGTTTTATCAATGTATTCAGATTCATATTCAATTGATACTTTTATAGAATAAAATCCTAAATCGCTTAATAGCTCCTCGACTGGAGAACAAAAGGACGTGGTTCTATCGAATCAGACCGTCGGTCAACCACGAAGTGTTCGAGCCCATGAATGACGTCGCGGTTCATCTTACGCACGAATGGGACAAGATTGCCCCGAATCCCAACCAGGTAAGATTACTTCAATACATGATTTCTAAAAAATTGTTGCTCTTGTGCTCTTTATTACCAACAAGACAGCCTTTCTCAAGAATCTTCACTATAAGAGAAGCCGTTTAAAAAAGTTCCCAAGTCCCATTTTAATTACCCGACACTCCTTAACGAGCCTCCTCGCGACGTGCAGTTCCTTGATCGTATGATGCGATTAATTCGCCAAAGTAAAATAGAAAGAGAGAGAGAGAGAGAGAGAGAGAGAGAGAGAGAGAAAACTAACACGATCACACCTCAGCTACGCTGGAAGCCGTTCGACGTGCCGACTCGTCAAGGGCCGGAAGTGGACTTCGTCGAGGGTCTGCACACGGTTTGTGGCGCCGGGGACGCTCGCACGCGCGCCGGCATCGCGGTCCACGTTTACCTCTGCAACGCCTCGATGAAGGATAAGGCCTTTTACAACTCTGACGGTGACTTCCTCATTGGTGAGTCCTGCCGCGTACACCTACACGAGTAGTAATCGTGCTAATTTGTCAGTTTGGTCTGGGTTTAATCAGAGATAACGATTATCGATATCATTATATTATGGGCTTTGGCTAAAGTTGAATTAATACATCTTCAAGTTCCGCAATTGGGGGCTCTGTACATCACGACGGAGTTTGGAAAAATGCGCGTGGAACCGAACGAGATCTGCGTTATTCAGCGAGGCATGAGATTTTCCGTCAGCGTCTTCGGCCCCTCGAGAGGATACATCCTAGAGGTTTTCGACAATCACTTCGAACTGCCGAACCTCGGACCGATCGGTAAGTTACTTTTCATATTTCGTTAATAAGGTATAAGGAATGCAAAAAACTTGATCAAACGAGCAAATGACTCAGCTCATTAAACGAAATTGAAATTACTCGTAATTTTTTTTTCTTTTACATATTCCAGGCGCCAACGGTCTGGCGAACCCGAGAGATTTCCAGACGCCCGTCGCTTGGTACGAGGATAAAGACACGGCTTACAAAATCGTGAACAAGTATCAGGGAAAATTATTCGTCGCTAATCAGGATCACAGTCCGTTCGATGTCGTCGCCTGGCACGGCAACTACGTCCCCTACAAGTACAGCCTTGATCGCTTCATGGTCGTCAACTCGGTCTCATTCGACCACTGCGTGAGTGCCGATAATTTATTACCAGTCTTCCGATGATATTGCCTTCATTCGAATATTCAGCTGATTAAAATCTTTGCTGGCTTGCGCTTTTTAAATGACTGCGATAGTGGTTTTTATCTATTTATTTTTTGTAAAAAGATCTGAGAATAGTTGAAATTTGTGCGTTTAAAGGATCCATCGATATTCACTGTACTGACCTGTCCGTCGGCCAAGCCAGGAACCGCCATCGCCGATTTCGTCGTCTTTCCCCCGCGCTGGTCCGTCCAGGAACACACCTTCCGCCCGCCCTATTATCACAGTAAGTAATTTATTCGACTCATTTTACCGACGATCGGATCTTCCATTTCTATCCTTTATTAAGATGGAAAACATAATCGACTCTCCAAGTGAAAATCTATACTCTCGCATAACCCATTTTTCCACCCATTTTCCACGACTATAACAACTCCCCCTATAATTCGAATCAAGGAAAGTTCTCCGCGTAAGCACAGGCTTGAGCCTGCTCGAATCGTTATTACAAAGAATTCGCCCTTAATCGCGTCGTACGCATCGATCGAGGAGTCCCAGCTTACGATGCTTTCACCGGCATTTCTCTCGACGCGCGCCTTTCTAATGCGCGGCGCTCTCTTACTGCACCACGAGACACTCTATACAAGTGCGCATCAGAGGCGCGCGAGAAAAAAGGGAAAAGGAAAACCCGGCTTGCTGCAATAACGATCGCGCGTCGTCTGCGTTACGGAAGAACGCGGCCGCGGAAAATTATCGAAGTCTATGGATATGGTATAGAGTCAGACTTGTTTTTGTCGTCGTCCTCGGATGCGTAGCAGGACGTGGAAGCGAGAGGGGAGCCAGGAAATGCGAGAATCTCCGGTTTCTGCCGGTATACGGCTGCCGGTTGGAATTTGACGCATTTTTCGAAAGGAGATGGTTTTTTTAATAGATACGATATTGTGGATATGATTTGTGTTGTGACAAAACACAAAGTCTCCGTGGCTTCGATCAGGACTTTTACATTCAAGAGATCGGTAATAATTATTTAACATTTAATTTCTCTAACTTTCAGGAAACTGCATGAGCGAATTCATGGGCCTGATAAAGGGCCGTTACGAGGCTAAGGAGGAGGGTTTCCAGCCGGGCGGTGGCAGCCTCCACTCGATGATGACACCACACGGCCCGGACACCAACTGCTTCGAGGGAGCCTCCAACGCGGAACTTCGCGCCGAGCGCATAGCCGACGGCACCCAGGCCTTCATGTTCGAGACCTACTACGGCTTGGCCGTCACCGAGTGGGCGGCTCGTCTGTCCGGTAAACTCGACGCCGACTATTACAAGTGCTGGCAGGGCCTCAGGAAACACTTCGATCCGAGCCAGAAACCGCAGCAGCACTGAGAGAGATGAGATGCGAAATTTGAACCGATTCTGCGGCAAATCGGTTCGACATTTTTCACTGATTGCGGCTTCGATTATAATTTTACGTATAAATCACTTCGTAAAGTGACGAGCGTTCAAGATTGAAAGAGCCATCCACGATTGATTGATTTTTTATTTTGTAGCATAGAAAAGAATATGGCTTATAACGTGGCTTATAAGCCAATAATATAACAGAAAATATGAACGGGAAAAAGCAACTAACTATCCTGTGTTTTTGTATACTTATACCTTCATTTTATTTATTAAAGCTATACATTTTTCCTCAAATTATTTTCCCGTCAATACCTTTTATCGATACAATACATACACATAATACAGATAGCTTTTAATTTTTTATCATGCATTAATTATATCCATCAATTCCATCAACTCTATTCCAAAAAACATTAGTCAGACAAGATGAATTTTAAAAAGCTACGAGCAAAACTAAAATTACTTGCAAAAAAATTTCTGTCAGTCATTACGATATTCATATCTTATATACTTTTTTATTTTAATGCCGATTCTTCGTAAAAACTATAATATATACTACATGCTTGCTTTGCTCTCTTTATAAAATATAAAGCGCATAAGCCATAAAGAAACAAACACTTCTTAGCGCCACACAAACACAGCGCGAATAACATAGGCGCGCCTCTACAAATAAGCAATGCATCGTCAGCTGCATTAAAAAACACACAATCCAAATGTTCTTTCCAAGAACACAGCTGATTGGGACCTTATGTAGTTATGTGGGAGTAGACCTTACACACACACACACACACGCGTACACCTCGTTCGCGCGCGTAACTCTACACCTGAACCAATTGGATAGCCGTATTCACTCAGAGCGATCCAACAAAACACAGCAGCGCGTCCGCGGACACAGTGTCTCGAGCGCACTGGGGGGGACAACAACGGCTGATCCACGGTCGGACCGACGCTTCGCTTTTAATATTTTTCGCTTTCTGTTACGGAGCGCAAAATATCGCACGACTGCATAGCCGTGAATTTGTTCTCCTGTGCCTACACTGGAATACTGTATCAGCGATATGTGAGCGATCGGACGCGGCTCCGCTCCACAGTAAAGCAAAATGCGGAAAACTTCGAGCCTATGATGCCTTCCTGAAACACTTACTGTTTATTATAACCTCAAAATGTACAAAGCGTTCCTCTTACTTTCGTGTCTCATCGTCCGCGACGCTTTTGCGTCTCTTTGTTTTCCAGATTACTGTCGCAACACAGTAAGTTCGTTTTATTATTTTACCATCTCTCTTTTGTTTATCATGCATTTTTTCCCATCGACTGTATGTGCGTGTTCAACTGCCAGCTAGCTGCATAATGTGTATAATAACAGTGCAAGTTCTTGTTAGAAGAACAAAGACTAGTTAAGACCAGCTATGTTTATCCAAATATTGATCGCCTTGCTTTTTTCAGACTAATCTTATACCCGAACCTGGAGAACGATGCCTACTGGAACCAGTACAAAGAGGAGCAGGTACAGTGATTTTGTCTCTAGATTTTATTTGATTATAATTTAAAGTTTGTTTACTTAAACGTTTTAACTATGTTGTAGAATGCATGGAGATGAGATTCGAAAATCTAGGACACTTGCCACCAACAGGTGAACCATTAGCACAAGTCTCATTAGTGGCATATGTCCACGACTTTGGAAATCTGAAAGGAAAAGCTACTGCTTTTAATTCTTCAATTAGTGATATAAACTTTAACAGTGAGTACACATTTTAATTTCTCAAGTAATACCTATTAGCATATAAAATTTTTAATTTTCATTCCATTACAGGACTGACTATGCGCTATCAAACTTTAGGAGATGAAAAAACTTCTGCTTGTCGAAATGTTAGGTTTTATGGCAACGCATCTAATTTGCCTCTGCAGGACTTCTTTGTATCCTGCCCATTTTATAACAGTTCATTTGAAAATAGCCCCTACCGTTTAGAGTATCTTGTTTCTGGGCCTAACTATGAGTACAGTAGAAAGCTTGTATTTATAGTTCCTAACCATATATTTATTGGTAAGCGTTTTTTCCTCAGTGTATGCAATTTGAAAAATGCGCTAAACAACTCATTCTTTCACAGATAACGCCATAAAAGATATAACTCGTTTCACACCATTTATTTATGTTGATGTTTCTGATGCATCTACTCTGACTTTGTATATTCAGACTTTACCAAAAAGATTCAACGTATCTGCTTATAAAGTCTGGATGATCAATAACGACACCAATAGTACAAAAGATATTATTTTGGAAAATCCTAATGGAGAAAAGCTTATTCACCATAATTTTACAGTTCATGATGGTGTACTTTTCTTTAAAGTTGCTGCTTTACATCCCACATGCCATGCAAATGGTTGTATCAACAGCACATCTCCGTTCATTAGTATCAGTGAGTATTACGAATTCCACTGCAGCAAATAAATTTTATCACAGTAACACATTCAAAACGAAATATGAATTTATTTGTGTTATAGAGCAAGCTTCGCACAGATTACTTATCATGATAATTAGTGTCATTTGGATTCCACCTGTGATGTTTTACGCTTTATATCATGCTTATAAATTATATAAGAAAAAAGGTATGAACTTAAGTTATTTACATTGCATTAGCTGCAAGATAACAAATACTAATAATGATTTTATTTAAATCAAGAAATATTAAAACGAGCTGAAAGAAAACCAATGTGCCTTTTGGTTTATACTCCTTCACACATGGCTCATGTTAATGCTATGGTTGATTTGGCGCGCTACTTACGATGTTGTAATATCAATGCTATGATTGATACCTTAGACATTCCCGAAAGTACAAATAAGGTATGATTTTAAGATAATTCATGTAAAATAAAAAAAAGCTTAAGCTAACTTATTCAAACTTTTATAAACAGGACCCCGTGCTTTGGTGTAATGAAGCATTCCAAGCGGCCGAAGTAATTATCATAGCGACATCACCACGCACAGATGAAATTGCCCCAGTTATTTATCGTAATATGGATAGTCAAGCCTTAAGATTACTTAAAGAGAACTATCCACTTCGAAACAAAAGGTATTTTGCTCTTCAATTTCCGTATTGCAAATCTGAAGACATACCGAAAGAAGCACGTCAGTTCAAACGTTTTTCTATGCCAGAGGAATTAGAAAAATTAGTAAGAACTATTCACGAAGTAGAATATATACGATTTTTTGGTGTATCTGACAAAGATTTTGTGGACTCTGTCAAATTAGCCAAAATACAAGTCGTTCCGACTAAAAAAAGTTTCAGAAAAATTGAAAATAACGGTATGCGCTTTAGAATTTTTTAAAACTAAATAATGATTCTTATAAGTTATTAAAACAAGCTCATGGATTTTTTTTGTTTTACAGAAGATCTTCTCTTGCCCGATTTACAAGAAAAGACCATAAGTTTTGAACTTCTTCAATTAAAAGAAGTAGAATCAAAAAGTAACGACACGACAAATAATAAAAGCGCATCAAAAACTTTTAAAACGAATATCGAGGAATTGAATTTACTTGGTGAAAATGTTGAAAGTGAAACAGAAACGTTTGGTTTTAATCAACCAGCCAAAAATTCTGAATTTCGTATTGATAGTTTAAATTTATAATCAATTTTTAATGCTGAATGGTTTTTAAAACTGCTTTTCTAAGATTTTTACTTTTATGTACTCAAAATATACACTGTATTTTATTAATAAAAAACATCTATTTATTTGTATAATAAAATTAAAAACATTTCGTATTATTATAAAACGTATACATTAGGTAAAATTGTTGTTATTTATAAAAAGGATGTAGAAAAGTTAAAAACATTTTCTAAATTTTTATCAAAATACAAAATATCAAAATGGAATGTGCAACCAACTCTATACAAATTGCATTACAAAATACGAGGCATAAATAGTTTTCTTTAAAAACAGTCACATTAGCATATTCTAAATGATGAAATTAAAAAGATACTAAATTATTTAATATTCATCAATAGGATCAATAAAATATATAAAAATAATATTATCTACATGTAAACAAATTAGTCGAACTAATAGTTTTAACAATAAATAGCACGATAAAATAGTAAAAAATCTAAATATTTCATCAATATAAGATATAAAAATAATCATTTTAATATAATTGAAAGATAAAAAATGAAAAAATATCACTTAAATGACAATATCTATCTTTACTATTTTTTTTAAAGGCACATTATGCACAACTTACATCTTTCATTCTTTGCAGTCTTTTTAGTTCAAGCTCATTTGTGAGTCAATTTATTTTTCATATTATATAAAGTACCCTGGTAGAAAATTAACGAGTGAAAACCGTTAAAAAGTTAAGTTTAGTTGACCATTATTATCAAATTTGAATGTAAAAAAATAAAGCTAAATGTTAGCTAATATTTTAGTGATGCGTGTCTATTATACCAACACAGTATTATTTTTAAGTTAAAAATTGTTTTTTCCTTTTTTTCTTGCATTAAATCGTTTGCATGTTTTATTACAAATATTTGGATTTTTCACGATTGCAAGATATTTTTCTATAATTTCTGGATTGTAACAGTCATTTGACAAATTTCAAGCAAATGTTCTGTTTTATCTTGAGTTAATGTGTATATCTATGCATTTATAATGTTGAAACTCTTATTTATTTAAATTGTTACCATAACTTAGCTAAGTGACCCAAAACTTAACTTATTAACAGTTAACGTTTCTCCCAGGGTAGAATATCCTTTGTTCTGTATTTTTGTGTTAAAATTGTTTTAGCACATCTAAGTAACAATCAGTTAATCCATTTATAAAATATAGTGTTTGATTACTCTTGGAAACTCTTCTGTTATTTATAAATTTGTTTTGAATTACTTAATAATTTTTCAGTGCTATTATGTATTGTCGAGGAGCTTTTATCGATTCTAAAGATTTTTATTAGTTGAACCTAGTTTGAGTATTTCATTATATTGAAGTATTTGATTATTAAAAAAATTCTTGTATTACTTGATTCACAAATTTCTAAACGTATTTTATAGATTCAAACTTTTCAAATTATAATAATTAACTTTTTGTGCTTATTTGTGGTCATATATATAAATGGTTTAACAGCTCTATGAAAGGGTAATACAGCTTGGTGGTTGGAGAAATTTTTGACGTAAGTACAATTAGCCAAACCCTTGTCTTTGTCAATATAGTGCATAGCATAACGAATCTTTGCTAAATCAATGGTTATATTTTTTAACTCAATCGCTGACCATATTATTTTAATATTATGTGAAATTCCATGTGTTTTGTTGATAAGTAAGTTGTATGTTTTCTGAATAGGAATATTGACTTGATTCAAATCACCTTGTTTCCAATTAACAGAATCTGCTGGTTGCAAATATTTTGTTGACATAATTCTCATTAGGCAGATTATAACCTAAAGTAACATTGCTTGCTTAGTATATCATCTCTAAATTACTCTCTACAATTGTATCCAACTTATATATATACACTTACGATCAAAAAGAATACTCTGGTGACAATTCATAGCATATTAATTAAAACTCAATGGCGTGAAAACTTCAAATACACGTTCCAATAAATCTAGTAAGGTTATAAAGACATTGTTTTCGTTTGCGGATTTCAATTTTAATCAGGTATCGTCTATATAGTATATGCTACGTGTATACGTATCTATAGATATGAACATATGGTAAATATAGTAGGTATACACCACGGCTCGTCAGCGCAAAGCCAACGAGCCAACCAACGCGTAGCACTGTATAGGAACTACTCACGATGTTGCCATTGTTACCTTTCAAAAACTAAATAAGATATACAGAAAGTATACTGGAATCGCAAATGTGCTTTAACGGAAATTAAACGAATAATTAAAATAAAATATCAATAAACAAATACATTTTTTTAAATATTAAGGGTAAAATAGTATTCAACAAACATTTTATTTTGAAAATTCGTTATTATTTAATACAATTAACAAATAATTACAAAGACGTTGCATACTATAAAATATGCAAAAATGCTCAATCGCCGAATCATGCTTATAATAAGAAAATCTGTGACATTATATTTCTATATCAAACATAAATCATATAAACTCATTGGTATATTTAAATCGCAGTTAATTCTATAACAAAAAATCGTAAGTAATCTAAAGCTAAGCTAACTATTTTACAATTTTAATATTTATATTTACAATCATCACAGAATTAAAACTTTTCTGAAAGGCATTTTAAATATATAAAAATTACTCGCATACGATTTTAATTATTTTAACCAAGTATTATAATCAATTATTTTAATGAATAAAAACTTAAGCATATATTAGATGCACAAGTTTGTGTTTTAACTAGTTGCATGATTATAATATAAGCTATACCTTTATACATGAAGACACTTATAATAAGTGGCTTTTGTCGAAAATACTGTGTATTTATATTACGATTTATCATCGTGGGGGTGACATTGAACAAGTTTTATTGTAAATCATGTTATATTAAAATATACACCTCAAATTCATGTGTATGTATATATATATTTCTTTGGTTGAATCAGTATCTTATAATTCGTGTAGGAATAATCACTTATTGTGGAGTATATTATCTGTTTTATCTAATCATATCAAGTGATGCTATTTATTTGTAAGATATATTTGTTTCCTGTTGCGATTCTATCTGGTCCATTCCGTTTATTATCATCATCCATTGTTCTTATAGCATTTAAATTATATATTTAATCAAGTTAAAATGTACACCGATTTTATTGCAATATTTACATTGCATAGTAGCTATAACACAGTAAAATAAACGTAATTGAGATGTCATTTTGTGAGTATAAAATTACAATGTAGTAACAATTAACAAATAATAATAACAATTAGAGACTGCCAAACTTGTTAAATGCATATTTTCACGATACTTTTACCTAATGCTTGTTTAATTAATGATATTTCGAAGAAACACCTTCGAAATTTGTTAAGACGAATTTTAGTGAAAGTTTTACAAATTATTTTTCAAAATTTTACAATTCATCCTGATCGATTTTGTTAACGAATATTTCAATAAAGATATAAAGTTAAGTTTGAGCTTTATTGGGTGGTGTTTAACGTCAGGATATTTTGGAAGTAAATGATTTGCATTGATATTATTTCTAACGCGTATTGCCAATTTAAAATATTTATTTCTACTTTGAAATTTGATTAATTTGGGCTAGCCGTAGATAAATCGTAGCTTTGAACTCCGGCTAAACTGAGTAAAAATAGTACACGAAGATGGAAATATTTCTTTGACGAATTTTGTATACTATTTGAAGTTGTTTAAAGTCGATCAAAGTATCTCATTATCAAGCTTCGAATACGCGGATCAAACGAAAGTACAGTTCTCATATTAACATCTTCGCCGTTTTCATAAAACTCAAAAATATTTGTTTTCAATGATATTTTAAGAAGACATCAGTTTGTAAATCATTTTCTATCTATACTCTTGCAATATATTCAATCATTCTTTGGTTATTTGCATAACAAAATTATAATATTTAGCGTACGATTTTTACTGAGAGAATGCACTGCCCAAGTTGAGCCACACCAAGAATTTAGATATAGTTAATTGTATAATATTTCAACTGTTTAAAATTTCTCATATAAATGTATATAAACACTAGTTATCCATGATACTAATACAGCACGCAGTGTTGAAGTTTCGAAAATGGTTTCATGGAATTAAAAATAAAATGTGCATTTTTATATTTTGATAAAAAGTTTAAAGTTTAACGTGTTAAGACTCTTAACGAATCGCTCTTTGTGTGTGATTGCTAATCGCAAAAATGAACTATATTTCTTCCTCGTAAAAGAAGTTTAAATCATAGCCATTTATGATAACTTCAAACGATATTTTGATCTAGTGCTAGATTGAATCTAAACTCATAAATTCTTATTTTAAAATTCACATGTTAAGACTAGCAAATGTTGCTCGCGCGAATCTTAGGCTTTACTCCATAGAAAATTGGCTCATTACGGTCCAATCATCATACGCACTCAAACGTCAAAGTCGTTCATAGCTTCGTCATCCCTACTAGTAGTAGTGTCTATACTGCCGAACGACAGCAATAAGTCTTCCGACTCCCTGGACTTGCAGCTGACCCCAGCCTGCATGTCTATGTAAGATTGAGGCCTACCTCCAGAACTCGTCGAGGGCTCTGGTGCAAGCTCGTTTTCGCTGCAGCTAGCAACGCTCACGTGGCGCAGCTTTATCGGGCTTTCGTAGTGCGCGTCTATCTGTTGCTGGCGACGATGCGCTTCGGATGCAGCCTCGTTCACGTAGCTCGAACGCGAGGACTCCTCAGTTTCTGGATAGCAACTGGAAGGCAATGGTTCGTGCCACAGTGCTTCCAACTTATCCACCTTGTCGGACTTGCTTATCGGTTCAAACGAAGGCTTGCTCATATAATTCACGGCATTTGTCCGCTGCTGATTTTTACCGTTGATCAGGGCATAGCTAACGACGTTTTTAGTCGAATCACTGCTTGAACCTTGAATTGAAAATATTTATTATAATGTGTTAAGATGCAAAAATTAGCTTAATAGTAACAAGTGTTTTCCTTAAAATCTCTTATAACTTATATACTTAATAGAGCGCAAGCGAAACCAATGTCTGACCAATAAGGACCGCTATCACTTGTGTAAGTACGCAAGCATATGCCTTCCCATTAATGACGGGCTAATGACGGTTGATCTAGTTTACTCACAAGGACTATCCAAAGCATGCAGTGACGTGAAGTAGGCCTGGTTATGAACTGTACGAGGGTTCAAGTCGAGGTACTCAACCGCGTCCTCGAGCATACGCTCCCAGTGACAAGTAAGCTCCTTAAACGATGGCCTCATTCCGGGTTCGTCGTGCCAGCAGGAAACCATAAGTTTGTACCTGGGACAAAAATAGCGTGTCATCGAAAAATACATGAGTACTTTAGTAAATACGCCTTTTTCCTTTGGCACGCGACCACTCGTCAGTTACTCTTTTTCTCCATAGATGATTGTCTCGATTTACTTGCCATTCCACAAGTTATGAATTTAAAATTAATTTAGAAATAGAAGTTCGAGTATCCATCTCAATCACTGTCACTGTATACATGTGTAATAAAAGAAGTGACGGTACATTATATTTTGTACAGCTTCGAAACACTGTTACAACAAGAATAAACGTCAGCGAGTAGTCCGACCGAAAAACGAGCTTAATCGAGTCAGATTACTTAATAACCTTCCAGATCACAGACTGTAAGGGATTCTTTAGAGACTTACAGCTGATGCGAGCAATTGGCTGGCTTCTCCATGCGGTATCCAGCCTTGAGTAGGTTGTAGAGATTGTGTACGTCGACACCGGGATAAGGCGATGCGCCGAGCGTCACTAATTCCCAGAGGAGCACTCCGAAGCTCCAGACATCTGACTTGCTCGTGTAGACGTGATCGGCCAAGGATTCCGGAGCCATCCACTTTACCGGTACTGTGCACATTAATAATGCTCTCTTTAGCCCCGAGTTTCACCCAGTTTGACTTGTTTCCCTTTGCCCCATCTTTCGCGTAATCGTATTACCAAGTTGTTTGCTATTTTGCCTCATCGGGCTATATATACACGTTTGCGGGGACACGATGCTCACTTGATGGATTTTATGTTTATTTAAAACTTTGTGAACTCAGTGGGTGGCTTGGAAGGTTTTCGTGGGACGTTATTTTCCGGCGGTACCAACATGATTTCGTGCATAACAAATTAGAAACCTCGAGAATACATTTACGTTTAGAGTTCAATGAAGGAGATGACTTTGGTTTACCTCTGCCCTTGCTGCGCTTCAAGTAAGCATCGTCTTCGTAAACATCTCGGGTAAGACCGAAATCCGAAATCTTGCAGACCTTGCCCGCTCCGAGTAGCACGTTTCTCGCCGCCAAATCTCGATGCACCAACTGAAATCCAGATATCGATTCAGCATTTGATTAAAAATTCAAAACAACTTGCAAGCAGGTGGACCTCGTTAACCGCCAAGTGTATATAGAAATAGCTATGAAAAGAGTTCCGAAAAGGCAGCTGCTTCAGCAAACTCGAATCCGATAAAACTTTTCGCTCTAATTTAAGTTTAAAAGGAACGTAAGGAGCGAAGTTTTGAATGCTGTATCACACGCTTCGCTGATTTTCTATACTCGTATACGCTAAGTATATACGTATATGCCGAATGCGAAAATTTACCTTGATATCGGCGAGGTAAGCCATTCCCTTGCTGATTTGCCATGCGAACGAAAGTATATCTCTGGGCGTGATCGTGTAGTTCACGACTGGATCGATGCTCGGCTGATCCACAGGCTTCACGTTGTTGGGCGACGAGGATAAGAGCAAAGTTGAGCACGGCACACGGCCCTCCGACTCCAAGTGTCGGCTTCGTCGTAAATAGTTTCTGCAATCAAATTGTCATCCTCAGAGTTTGATTCTCGACGCGGAAATTCACTGAATGCATTACACCGTAGTTTATTGCCCTTTAAAACTTTAACTCGGTGGCTGTTAAATTATACCGAGTCAGCGCTTTTTTCAAAGTTCGACGGTTAAATTTGATTTCGTGCGTAGAACACCAGCGATATTTTTCACGCTTTCATCGTTGCATAAACTTATCTACTAAGCTCTATGTATACAGAAAACTGCGGCTAAAAGAAGCATCTAAGATAAGAGGAAGCTCTCCGAAAGCATCCAAGACTTTCGCATTCTCAAATAGTCCACTGCACGAATCGGATAGTTCAAAGAATAAAATAATCTCGCACCATCCCCCGACTCTTTATAAACTCTTAAAAAGAATGTAATTTCAGCCGTGCAATATTTCAAAGGGAAAATTAACTGCTCAGTTGCGAAAATATTTCCGGCAAAGAATCCTCTCGAATAAAAGCTGTATAACGTCGGGCAAAGACTTCGCAGTCAAAGACCGAACCCGCGTGACGCTGAAATTGTCGCGCCAAGTATTTAATTATGCGTCTTTTGCGAGCCCCCGAGGAACGTTTTTCGACGGCTGTCCTGCATTAATGCGCGCGCACGCGGAACCACGGCATTCCCGCGGCGTCCTGGAATCCGGCTGCGAGAGCTTTTCCGGGCTAGATTAAGCTAAGGGACGTTGCGTATACGGCCCTCGCTGTATGTGTGCATCCGAACCCGAGACGCGCGCGGTCATTTGCATGTATAGTGCTACATTTGGCTGCCGTGACTTTTCGAATATTATCCGGGATTGCAATGCGGAAGTGCGCGGCGCGCAAGAATTGTTTTTCGGTTTATATTAAACTCCCCTGCGAGATTCCTGGAATTAAAAAAAAAATAGATCTATACAACGTTCGTTTATACATATCGAGAATTGTATTATAGTTTTCGTGCGCTAGTTTTCGATAAAATTTCACCGCACGTACAGATGAAAACCGTATCGGATAATTCCGAGAATGAAACGTTTTGGGCAATATAGAAATTCTCTCGAGGAATATCCTTGAATATTCAGTGCAACGCAATTCGCGTTTGGCCTATTTACAACAATACGTGATGCATCGGGACGAAGTAAATAACTGTTTGCTCTGAGTTTACTCGCACGCAGACTCCCATCACCGAGGTAACAGTCTTCTCCGATAGCCGAGCAATTAGCAACTCTCTCGAACTTACCTCAGGGAGCCAAACTCGGCAAATTCGATGATGAGGTAGATCGGACCACCTGCGGTCGTGCAGGCGCCGAGCAGTCTTATAACGTTTGGATGTTGCGCCTCCTTGAGCAGCTGATATTCCGAGAGCAAATCGGCCAGCTCCGAGGCACTCGCATCCTCCTTCAGGGTCTTCACGGCGACGGTAGTCTGCCCCTGCCAGCCTGCGATGTCCTGAGCCTTGGCGCGAAGTACGCGGCCGAATTCGCCCTCGCCCAGCACCTGCTCGATCGACAGACGCGATCGCGGGAACTCCCACTTTGGGTCCGGCTGTGTGGCATACACCGTATAACATTTTAATTTCAATTTTTTTTTTCAATTCTTCTGTTAACGTATAAACCACTAAGAGTTATCGGCTCACGGGTTCGTAAATTCAGAGGCAATAATAATCCTCGACACTACCTACGATAAAAAAACGCGAGAGTAGTTAAAATGCAGCAAATCGCGGAGAGGGGGAGTGCAAAGTGTCGGCGGCGAGCAGTGCACTCGACCCTTTATCTCGGTTTGTCGCCGCGGTTAACCGGGAAATATTGCACGATCGTGCCCTGCATTAAATTACTTTCCACCGGCTCGCAGCCGTTAGCCCTTGTATACGGGAGGAGCACGACGACTCAAGGGGCTATAGTAGGTATATATGCGCGGAGTTCCGTTTTTCAAAGTCGAACGCGTTTAACGACGCGCAACGAGTTTAATCGCGCTGGAAGAAAAAAATGATATAGCGGCTATGTAATAATAACGCGCCCACGATGCCCCTACAGGCTGATGGTGCGCGCAAGCGCGACGATGTGCCAAGTCAAGTGCACGCTGGCGGGATGATACTGTAAACAGTGGAGATAAGATCCAGGTGGAGCGGATAAGGACGTGTTTTTTTTTCGCTGATGCTCTATGTTGTGCGTTGTAGAGAGTTGTATGGTGAAAACATTGTCGGGCTGACGCCAGCAGCGTAAATGTTTGCTTTTGCGTTGCAATCGAGCTGTTGACGCGAAACGGTGTATACTTCGCAGTTTTGAAAAATAATATCATTATAGCCGTCGCGTGTTTCTATGGTCTCTGAAGGAAGATTTTTAAATCCCTTTAACGAGATATTGTTATATTCGGCAAACTTACCGGGGAACTCTTCTGAGCGAGCAGCGTGCGATTGACGGCCGTCAGGGATTCCAAGCCGATTAGGAGGCCGTCGCCACGATCAACATAATCCAGAGGCAAAATTCCGAGGCCATTAGCGGCATCGCTCCCCCTGTGCATGCAGCTCCGACGTGGCACCTTATTTACGATTCTGCAATGTCGACGGAAAAATAGACTTCAATTTTTAGCTCTAAGGAAATAAAAGCTGCCTGCGAGGCAAAAAATCTCGTGCGTTAGAGGTGTAAAATGTTAATGCGTCGCTTAATCATTAGATTATTTGCAGATTGTAAAAAAAGTAACTTTATAGCAAAGTGTGGCTAAAATACGATGTTAAGTCACCCCTATCTGTGACTAAAGTAGTCCTTTTTTGCACCGTGTTTATCACACTCGCTACGTTCGTGCGCTAACCTCACGGTGCAAATAAGGACTACGTTAGTCACGAATAGGCGAGACTTGCGGACTTTAGCAGTCTGTGCTATAAAATTTTATACGATACTCTTGACTTAAATGGTTCAGTAACTGCGCCGTGTAAAAAAGAATCATTTAAGTCACACGTATCGTAATGTACTATTCGTTTATACATGAAGACGTCCACGACAAAAAGTCGTTATAATTTCCGAGTTCCAAGTATTAGTCTTTACTCAGTCTATCCCCAATGCCACCAAAGCTCTCTTTAATTAGACTTTCTTGCAAGTTTTACCAAAACTAAGATATATGATTGTGAATTAAGACAATTACAGAATGTATGATAATTGCAGAGTCGACAATTGTAAATTGTAAAAGTCTACAATTTTTCCGTATCCAACAATGAAAATTCAGATCATTCATAAAAGACGTTGGCGTTGTGTAAAGATTGAAGACATTTTTAAGGGATAGCTGTCTGTAAATTCTGACGCACACTGGCGCGCTCATTTTAAAAATTGAACGTCTTACGTGGGCGAACATAAAAAAAGCTCCGGCTTGTCGACTTAGGACTCTATGTACCTACAGAAGCAACGAATAGTCAATAAAGTTACGAAATAAAATCCTTCGTATATGGCGTAGTCCACTCAGCTCGCTGCGCCGTAAACAATTTACCGACATTCCAATTTCTCAAAAATACAACGACGCATCCGTAATTGTAATTTCTCGTGGATACATATCACCTGCGCGCGTACGCATATAAAATCAATCGACGGCGGAACATCGTAAATACCTAAGCGCAGCGTGAGAATTGGCGTAGCAAACGATTCTTACGAGATTAATACAATTTTAACGGCTATCGCGGGTGTCGTGGACTCGGGCTGTATCGATTCATCGCAGAGGGCAGAAATAAAACGTCGCCCTCGGATGCGTGGCTGACTCTCTCGAGCTCGTAACTTATCTCGAGTTTGCCGAGAGAAAAAGCAACAGCCTCAGCTGTTGCATAGGGAACTGGCCCCCGCAGTGTACATCCAGGTCATGCAAACAGTTAGCTCGCCAACACTCGCTATATAAGACCGCCGCGTGTGTCGTGGCGACGCAACGAGAGAAAAAAGACGGGAAAATCTCCGTGCACGCATGCGGAGAATTATGTCGCGATCGCATTCACTCCTGTGGAAGAAAAGATTAGCTTGGAAAGTAAACCACCTCAGCGGGGATTATGGATTATTATTATTATTATTTATTTTTTTTTTTAATGACTGACACGAGTTTTTATACGCTTGAGTTTAAAATTTAACTTTCTACGTAGTTTGATGGGAACTTTGTTATTGCCGCGTAAACAAATTATTTATGGAGAAATTCGGTAGGCAACGCTTTAAATATAAAAATGTAATTAAATTTATCTCTTTTGTCAACGCATAAGTGCACACTTCTGAGTCAAAAACTAATTAACCATAATAAGAAACGAATCTTCGTTACCTGTATCTCCACATGATGAACGAGCCGACGATGATTATGAGAACGAATAGACTCGCAGCAATTATTCCAATTAAGCACGTAGGACCGCACGTACTGTTTGTAGCTGAAAACAATTTTATTTAAAATTCATTATTATTGGTTGCAAACAGATTTTTTCTTCCGATTTTGTGAAGTAGTGACGTCTAAAAATAACCAGACACCGAATGACATTTTTACAATTATATATATATATATATATATATATATATATATATATATATATATATATATAAAATTGCAAATGATCAATTTCTAATATCTTCGCGCGCAGCAAGGTCGCTATGCACATAAATGCCACATCTTAACTAATTGATTAGCAAACAGGTAATATGATACTGTATTGGTTATACAAAGTGTGTAAATTAATACAAATGACGGGAGGAGAATATCGTATGGAGCTTTAAATTAAACTGCAGCTATAACGATAAAATTCAATACAAGAGCCTGAATCAATTTAAGCGGCCATGGCTTAAATTAGTGTCTGCTGTACGTTGCAGTTTGAAGCATAGTATTTGGAACGCTTTCAAGGAAATATAACTTTCAAAAATAAAATTAATTTATGCATTTTTATTATGGATTTCAATCAACGGTGAAATTTGATTAATGTATGTATATTTAATGAAACGTATTTAATGTGTGTAGTACAGATTAAACACTTAATTATATGTTGATAATTTTCACATTATTATTAAAGCAAACTTCCCACCTCAACCACATTAATTATAACAGAATACTGGTATATTCCTGCGTAATTAACGACGTTATAGAAATTAAAACTTGAATTTAAAATATCGAACTCACCCTTCCGGGCATCCGAGCTGACGGCCTGTGGGAGTCTGTCACGCTCTTTTCTCATCCTTGTCTCGCGAGCCTCCTTGTTTCCGGATCCCGAGCTACCGCTGCCACTGCGAAAGCTCGCACCGCACGTGCACTGCATGTAGTCGTCGCACCAGCAAGTACCGAAGCCGCTGCGTATTCCTCGACCGTTTTTGTTCACTTCCGCAAAACGTAGCTCCGCTGTTGATGGAAGGGTGTATTTTGAATACGTTTGTTACGAAGTGGATTTCCAAGTGAATACAAAAAATTGATTTTAAATTAATTCATGAAAGAGCGGTCTGATGATGTTTCCTGGAAGACTGCTTTGTCAGGGAATAATGCAGCCTTAATGACAAGATATAGAGTAAACAAGTAAAGGCAGACTCAGTTCTACGACTGATTTTGCATGCCAAATAAATAAAAATTAGAATGATATTGTTGATTTTAAAAGTAGTATATTAATGATACGAAATATTCTCTGGTGTATGTAATAAAAATTAATTGATGTACACACATTCAAGGGCACAATCCTGTGGACAAATTCGTGGATCGAGGTGTTCGAGTTCATCGCATATGTAATTGGGACAGTAAGTCAGATCGGATGAGCAGGTTTCGTAGTTTTCCGTCATCGTGCTGTTATTCGCCTTGTTTGATCGCCAAACGCAGCCGCCCGCATCAGCTGTGCTCGCGCTGTAAAAACAATCGTTAAGAGTCAAAGCTAAGTTTGAAAGAACTGTGTTATAAAAACAGTCCAAAATATGCTAAATCAAGATAATGTTCAACCTCGTATAGTTGTCTAAATCTGCGATAAGTATAATTACATATTTATTTGCAAATAAAATATAATCAAGTGTATATAGATATTACGAATAAATTATTGGTGCATATATGAGCAATCGTATAAAGTCTCACTTCAAAGTTCCAGTGCCAATGCCGCATCTCCCTTCGCATTCTCCCGCAGACTTGGCGTTTGCGCACGAGTGAACGCTCATTTGATTCTGTTTGCACGTACTCGTAGGATCTACGATCTTGACTGTTAGAGTAGTAGAAGAGAGCTTCTGGTCCGGGGTGCGCCATTCAATCCGTAAACTAACAAGATGAATGCTCATGTTTAAATAAGATCACGTATAACCCGCAAAATTAACAATCAAACCGAAGGAACTAAGACATAACTTTGTTTCAGATCGATCGGGCTAAAACTGACAAGTTCTCGACAAAAGATCCCAAATAGCCGAGTTTTATATAACCAGAAAAGGAGAGCAGAGCAACAAAACGAGGATCGAATCGAGCATTACCTTATCTTCGAGGAAATAGAGAGAAGCGTGCTGGCATTGGCAACGAAGACGATGCCGCCGGTGCTCGTGATGTTGAAAGCCACAGGGCCGCGCAGACTGAACACGACTTTAGAATTGACCCTCTGCTGAGGCTGGGTTACTCGGTAGTATTGACTGGAGTCTCGCGATAACTGCACCGACTCGGGATAGTCTATCCGTTGCTTCACAGGAATCGAGGCCGTAGTCGTCGTGGTGTGATGCCGAGGCCCGACGAACGACAGCGTTATGTTCACCTGGAATAAAATATGACATTTTCTTGCATTGCGAATTAAGTCGAACTTGTTCACATTAACAATATACTGGAATAAAACCGTGTACAACAACCGCCGACAACTCACGATCAAATTATCGCAAACAGTTCGAGAACAGCGCGGTAAATCGACTTTACCAAAGATGATAAGTCGAAACACATTTTCAAGAGTAAAAGCGGAATCGTTCGCACAATAGCCGGAGCTTGAAAAATGCGTCTACGCCGTCGGCATCAGTCGTGGGCCATTTGCTTCGAAAGCGCTCGCGAAATTGCGTTTCCACACACACACACACACACACACACACACACACGGAGATTAATTATCGATATGTATAATAAAAGCTCTGTCTCCATGCTTTCGATCTTTTTTTATCCATTCGAGCGGAGCCCGGAAAATCTTTAGCGACGCCGTCAATCGCAGGAAACGAAGAAGGAAAAAGCTATATAGAAGATAGCATCGATACGACGAATGCGAGCGACTCGCGGGATTTGCGGCGATAACCGTCGGCTGACGAGGAGCTTCCGCGCTCTCTCTCTCTTTTGCCTCTCTTCCATAGTGTCGTCGCGCTCACGAGAAATGGTCGATAATGCGCCGACGCTTATACGCGCGAGCGGATGCTTTTTAACGAGCATTTTATTATCCAACTCTTTTTTCCAATAGTTACGATGCTCCTCGCGCTGCTTCATCTTCTTTCTCTTTATAGGCCCGTCCGGCTTTTCGAGAAATTTATGGAGAGCCGCCGCCGCCGCCGCCGCCGCCGCCGCCAGTTTTTACGGGAATAATGGATTTTCAGCATTAAGTTAGTATACTCTGCTCTTAAATAAATATTTTGAAAATAAGCTCCGATAATGACGAGGTAACTCTTTAGAAATAAAGAGATTTATTGTTGGAATTTCATTTGAAAGGACCGTCATCCAAGCTCTCATTTTCCTTAGAATAATAAGGAAAGATTTCATAATCAGCCGATAATTTTGCACTCGGCATTACAGAGAAAAGCTCTTTGAAAGAGAAACTGACGTCTGCGACTATCTATAGCGATTCTTAAGTTAACAATGGCGCGAAAAGGAAAGAGCTTTGCAAGCACCGATTTTATATTCCAGAATCACGGACACGCAATGAAGAGCTGAGAATTTGCTGGGGTGAGTGTAAGCGGTAGTTTTTACGGCGGATTTCCTAACCAGATACATCCGTGGGCGCGGCACGTGCTAATTTCGACGCAAACTTTAACCGGTAATTAATGGTTGCGCATCCTGTTGGACGCGAACTCCTTTAATATCTCGTGGGCACTGAAGCCTCGGTAGTCTACTGGATTTACCAGTTGTTGCACTTGCTATATAGGTGTGGTATGTAACTTTTGGGCGATGAGTATCTATAACGATTATGGTTTTCCGAGGCGATAAAATCCACAGTGGCTTATTGGTTTCTATTGTATATATAATAATGAGTTTGTACAGAATTTTAAAATTAAGAAAAGGAGAAATGATTGATTGTATACAACAAAATCATCAAAAACGCATAATATATTTACCGTGTTTTTCCCAAAACCAGGCAGCAGCGATTCATCTGTGACTTGCAGTATCACGCGATACGGTGATTTTGGCAGAAGGGTAGTTTTCGAGTAGAGCCCTGCAAAAAGTTATGATGTAATTTTCGCATGAACATCTATCAAGAAAATACATCGCTTAAATATTTATATATTCAGCAAAAAGTAATCTGTGATATCTCACTTGCGAAAATCGCAGTCGACGACGGAACTAGTGGTTTCTTCGGATGCTCGATTGGTATGATATCGTACGTCAAATTTAAAGCATTGAATACATCATCGAGCAATTGAACACTGTACGAATTAGTATTAATATCATCAGCATCCTTGATTATCAAATCTTTTTCATCCAGTCTGTCACCCTGAAAATAAGGTTAATTCGTTATCATCCTTCACGCTCGAAACATCCCCGCAATGTCGGAACGCAATTATATATAAATGTGAGTTATTAATATAAATAGGTACTATGCTCGCCAACATCCAGGAATGCTATTTTATTAACAAAAAAGAAAGTCGATATAATTATTCACCAAGGTCTCTGCACCCGAACGGCACGAGAGAACGAACTTTACTATGCATTTTTACTGTTATAAATAATAAACGCTGTAGCTCTCAAAAGATAATTTTTCGTATTAATTTTTCCTCGCGCAAAAAGCGAGCTAATGACTCGGCATTATAGATACAGTACAATCAATGCGCAGAGGGGAAAAAAGGCAGCGCCTCACGAGTATTCGCAGCGCATTCATCTGCATAAAACGCAGGTATAGAACGTACACACATGAGCGCAGGCTCTCGACGGTGCGCGTATAGCTATACGGCGACTAATCAGTCGAGAGAGAGCGCGAGCTAACGCGGGTGACGACCATCAATCTCAATCCCACGTCCTGTGTTTTTACAATTACGTTTTAACGAGAAAATCCACGGCTTCCGGCGCGACGAGGTGCGCCCGAGGGCGACCGCTAAAATTTATTTCCGAGGAAAGCGCGCGGGTACTTAATAATAGAAAAGCGGGAATTTCGAGTTGAGAGCAAAGATCTCGATATTTTTAAAATTCTTGCGGTATAAGTGTATATGCCGCGCGGTAATATACGAGGATTCGGGAAAGGTGCTCGGGCAATGCCTCTTCTTCTGTTTTTTCACCGGTCTTTTTTCTTGCAGCCGCTGCGGTATGTGTGCTCGGATAGGGGGACGCGACTAGACGAGCGCGCGCGGAAAGTAAAAAACGCTGTGGGAGAGAGAAAAAGAGGAGATGGATGTCGCGGGACAGAGAAATAAGAGGGTAAGCTCGCGGAGGTGGACGAGACGAAAGAGCGAATTAATTAGCAACGGCAGATTACGAATTTACTGGGTTTGTACGATTAAAGGAGAGTCGATGTTTTTGAAGACCGATTTTTTTTATATACTAGACTTGGCGCAGTGCGCTGCGCGCACTGTAGTAGACTATCATTTCATTAACTTATTAAATGGAATATAAATACTTGATTGATATTTTTAATATTTGTTTTCTATCACGGAAATATATCAAACTTTACAATATGTGATTCATTTCGCGCTCATATAAATTTCAAAGTTACCGCGGTTTCGTCGCCAACTTCCTTTTAAAATTTTAAGGTTATGTCTCGAGAGTAGAATGTCTCTAGAGTATTATAAATACACAAATTATAATTTGGTATGTATTATAGTATTATATTGCATTTTTAATATTAGAATCAATTTTAAAAATCAAAAACAAATCAAAAAATTCTAACGATACTTTTGACGCATGCGCACTACATGAGCCAATCATATTGACGCATTCTTGGCTTCACTTCATCCAGCCATGACTTTTTTATATAGGGATTCTACAATGTGTATTTATGTGAAGTATAATTGATGAAAAATTTACTTTCTTTTTCAATCTTAAGTTAAGAGTAATAAAAAGTTTTGCGAAATTCATCATATAGTCACCTGTAATATACTGTACGGTATTCAAAATAATAACATTATAAATAAATACAAGCTTCGATGATTAATAAAAGAGATACAATAATATACGTATTTGAAAGAAAATATCGCAAGTTAATTATTCTAATTGTTGAGAGATGTACGTCCCAATGCAAATTCTCTCAGACTTATTGCAGTATCCTTGATACGCGACAAGTTTCACAAGAAAAATCCAGTGCATACGCTTTGCATATTTTGGTTTCCCGAGCAGCAGGCCGAAAGAAGAAAAAAAAGTATAAAAGACGCTGCATCAGATAGCAGACTATCAGAAGGACAGAGACAGACAGATGGACGGATCGAGATAGAAAGAGAGGGAGGAAAACGAAGAGCAGAAGTCCGGGAGTAAAAAAAAGGTATCTTCCTCTTTCCCTCGTCAGGCTAGGGTTTAATCAGAATCAGCCCCTGCAGCCGCACTGTTTCCCCGCTTCTTTCCTCTTTATCAGTCTTCTCGCTGTCGACATTTCTCGCGCGCGCTTTTCCACCTTTTTTTTCCGCCACGACTCGGTTAAACGCACGCTGCACAGCAGTGCCCAAAACAATGCTTTTATAATGAACACAATGTACCCTTGATTAAGCTTCTTTCCGTTCTTTTTCAGTTATAGCCCGTCGACCAAAGCTGGCGTGAGATTCAATGCGATGCTGTGAATGTGTATAACTAAGCGCTTTAACGCGTATACGATGCTACGAGGCTTTGGATCAAATACCTATATATACGCCCACGCAGTTCTCTCTCTCTCTCTCTCTCTCTCTCTCTCTCTCTCTCTCTCTCTCTCTCTCGGCTTTATGATAAAACACACTGCGCGTATGCATGCATTTGCGGCTATTTTTCACGTTACTGAAGGTATAAAATGTGGCGATGAAAAATGATTTCTTGAAATGCTTCCCGAGAATAAGTCAGCAAATGATCAAATGTATATTTATTTATACCACGATTGATATGCCAGTCGATTGATCGAGAAATTCTGATTTAACGGATTATTATGGTTGTATTTTCGCTTAGAAGTTCATGTCGATCGAAGATTTATTTAAACTACTCGAATATATTGTACCTATTTACCTTTGTAAAATCCTTCAAATGTATCTCGACGCTACCGTTAGTCTGTGACACGGGTGGATTGTCATTTTGATCCAAGATGTCTATAGTAATTATCTTGTCTTTGGTGTACTGTATTCCCGTTGTTTCCTCCCAGATAACACACTTAACGTTGACATTTGCGTGTGGTCCAGTACCTTTTGGAGGCTCCAGTGTGTCGCGGTCTAGCGAATCGTTGGAATAGATTTTATTGTCCACGATATGAAAAAAATCTGTTCCTAGGACATTAAAAAACTGAGTTAAAATAAAGTTTACTTATAATAAGGAATATAACGTTGATAAATTTACCATTCGATAGTTCGTATCCGGTAACAAAAAATTTTGGACAAATGGATTTGTAAACGTCGGGTCCAAGTGTGCCCAGCATCGTCACCGGTTGATTCTCGTAAATCCTGTACTTGGACTTGCTCCAAAAGCACATGTCCTATAAAGTGCAACACATTAATAATGGGTCTTAGCTATATACGTTGTGGACTATTTTGTTCGCACAGCTTGCTCGGAATAATCTTGTTCGTATGGAAATTTCAAAATAAAAGAGGATAAGAGGTTTGTTCAAGTACCTGCAGGTAGTCGGTGCAATTGATCTTGCCACCCTTAACGGCTTGTGGAAGAATTTTTATCTCTAGGATAGCTTCGGAACCACTTTTCTCTTTCGCCTGAACAAGTACCGTATTGGCATCTTCTGAAAAATAAACGATAGAATTTAGTTGGAAATTCTTTTCACATTTTAAAGTCGATATGAGAAAATTCGTCTTGCCTCCTTTGGGTAAAGCTTGCAGCACGATGTTTCCATTCTTGGGATCGAGACTAGCGAACTTTTGTTTGGAAGGCAAAATTTGATAATCCGGATCTTCTGCCGAAGTCGAATCATTTCGCAGCGTCCTTATAGTAATGAGGTTGATATCTGAATTCAGTCTAATCCCGTTTCCTGAGTACGGTATTCTCACGCTCAGATCTGATTGGGGAAAGTAGAGCGCTGAAATCAAAAAGATAATACGATCGTTAAAAAATAAATCCACATGTATTTAGAAGATTTCAATCGAGTTAACTGCTGAAAAAAACGCAAAGTCGCCCCGCCGACAGAAAGTTACGTAAACGCAGAAATAAAAGTAGACCCCGCGCATTTCATCCCTTAGAGCCACTTCCAGTGGCTCGCATCAGGAAAATTTGCATAACACTATACACACCGCATCGGATGACTTTGATGTCTGTCGGTGCGGCATGCAAAAAATTCAGTACGCGTACAGCTCTCGTGTATCCTATGACGCGAAAGTTTACCCCCCGCACAGCCCCCCTCGCATGTCGGATCTTCGGCCACTCTTTTTCCGTCTTCCGACAGGTTTAGTAGCTCAGTCGCTACGAGACTCCTATATATGCTACGTGTATCTGCACACACACGCTCGAGAAGTTCGGCCTCTGCGCAGGGGGTGAGCGCGAAAAACGGCCCTACGGGAAGGAAACCGGAGAACGCGCATAAAGCTTCCCCCGAAGAGTGAACTCGTATATACATATAGAGCGATCGGTATATAGCTACTCGCACACCCTTTCGAACTGAGATACCGAATACGAAGACAACTATGCGCACTGCGCTGCGACAAAGGGATGAGAAAAGGACGAGTCACTTGGGAGGAAAAGTCCGCGCGACGCAGGAATTCGAGCGTAGAAACAAGCTTGCGAGGGGAGCGCATAGCTGGACGACTCGCAGTTTCAGGTTTGAAGAGTTTTTCGTGCTTCTGGCAAAGTACGGGCTAACAAAATTAAATCTACGAGAATTCGCAGCAATCGAAAGACGTGGGAGAGATGCTATGCCTTTGACGAAAATTGTAACTTCGCGAAAATGGAACACTCCTCTTTTTCCGGGAACGGAGATAGATATTATCGATCCTTGCGCGCTCCAACGCCTCGGGAAATAAGCTACACAAAGATGCGAGACAGTCGTACCTTTTTTCATCCCGAACGGCGACGAGCGCCTGCATAATGCAAGCGTCCCGATCTATTCGGAGCTATCTACCGGTAAAAGTTGCAGCGCCGGCCGATATAATCAAGCCTGATTTACGCGCGGCCGGTTGAAAAAAGGAGCTACCAAGAAATAGTTCAGGATCCCACTCGTAAGTGGGCGCGAAGGAAGAGGAAGATTGAAAAAGCTGAATAGACGCTATGACGTTTTATTTCTCGATCGCGGGCAAGCGACTTGTCAAATATGAACAATTTTAACGATACTCTGAACAAACACTTGCTACTAAAACGGCGGTTTATACGATTAAAAAACTTGGAAAGTTTGAAAAGTTGAAAAATTTAATCTCCTCTGACGAGCCGAGGAGCGCAGTCCGCATATAAATAGAGACAGACAAGGAGATGCGGCTGATATATATATATATATATATATATATATATATGCACGAGCGTCAGGGTTAACATTTAATCGATATTTACAGGGGAATTAATTTTAATTAGCGACGACATTGCGTGTCGACTGGATGTCCAAAGTTTTACGACGATTTTTACGATAGTCACCCTCGTCAAGTCTATTGCGTTTCCATCTCTCCCGCTATAAGTGTATACCTATATACATGTGCTTTTTGCGCGGCGCAAAAAATGTTTATGACGGCCGATGTCGCGTCGGTAAACCAAAGTCAAATTGAGAGCTACGGATTATTCATCTCTTGGTGTAGTGTAGGCTAGACTGTTATGAGTAAGGGGGGATCAGGCGTCAACTTTTGCCGGCGACGCGTTTCGGAATGGCTCGAAAACAACGTAATGGGGTTGTATAAACTGTGACGCACAACCGAGGAAAGGGATTTCATGCTACCGGTCTATATGCACTGCGGCGCGAGTGCTATATAGTAAATCAGAGATGAGGTTGTTTCATTCGAAGCATGTATATTATCTAGTGCTCGAATTGGAAGAAGTAATTGAATAATATCGTTTGCTTTTAAGGAAATAAGACACATAGAAATCCAATTTGATCATTTTATAAAGTTGTAAGAGCTTTTGTTGTTTTTAACAAAGTATTGTTGCAAATACATGGATGTGAATTTTCGAAGAAAAAACAGATAGACAGACAATCTATACGATCCTACAACTTTTGGAATTAATGAAAGAACGTACGCCAAGGCTAAATCTTCATCAGACGTTAAATTAATAAAAATTGCACTTAAATCAGCACGATGAGTTCTCGGAAAAATTCTAAAGCTATCTCGAGAATCCATCAAACATTCATAGAAATCTTCATTTAAATTGTACAGAGCGTGTGCTTGATCAAGCCTCGGAAAAATCGCGTTGATTGGAGATCCGCCTACGTCGACTGGCGAACTTCTGCGGCTCCGATTTCGACGAATTAATTATCCCCGTGCATTTACATTTAGTTAGTAAAATTCGGTAAATACAAGGAAGCTAATCTTTAATCGCTCTGCGTACACGAATTATTTTTACATAAAGAGTCCCGCTTAAGCGGCGTGTGTACCCTGTCATTTAAAAATAAACCCGTTAATGAGCGTCGAGAGTCACGAAAGTTACGAGTTTTGACGATGCTCTCGGAGCGCACTGGAAGCAAGTCGAGGGACGAAAGAGGAAAAATTCAGGTTTATCTTCGCGTCGTTCCTCGCTAATCCCCGTTTATTGTGGTTGCAGAGGGGCAATCTTCTAAAACCCGTACAACGACCAGTGGCCTTAAATTACCTGAGCTTGTTCCGCACTTTTACGAGCCTCAATTTTCCCGGGTTAAAAAAAGAAGCGCACGTGCCTTGACAAGATTGACATTTTCTTCGCTCAGGCTGGATACTTGATAGAGCGTTTTCCAAGACTTTTTTCTTTAATAAAAAATTTCTTCACAACGTTTGGTTACGGGCAATATGACACAATTTTACAAGCATGATATGTAAATTACTTCGCTCTGTAAAGATTTAAAAGATTACACATCGCAGTTAATTTATAAACTGATATGATTAACATCGAAGTACTGCATTACGCGAGAGCCCAGACTTATCAGAATGAACGTCCCTCTATTGAAAGTAGCCAAGAATATAAGTAGGCTTTTACGTGTCGGTGGTATATAGCGACGTGATCGGCGAATAAAATACAGGCTGCGGCTTCGTACTCCTAGCCATAATCGGGTATAGTGCCGGCCACGGCGGCGTGTATGTACAGGGCAATTTGCTAATCGATCTCAACGCTAATTACTTCGACGATCGTTATTCATAAAATCGCGCATAATTTAATTTATGCCACGGTTGGCGTAGGCTTATACTCGCTTGGAAAATTTACATCGATGAGTTGATTTAATTCGTTATGACGCGAAACCAATATCTTACGTAACAAACAACAAGCGCGACCGCAATAACAATCGCCGAAAACGCAAAAGCGCTGCGGCTCTGGCATCGGTTCAACGATAAGTCATCGATCACAGCTAGTCCGAATCTCTCTTACAATCGAATGTGCAGAGAGCAGAGCGCGCGAGGAACAAGAGTCGCCGGTGTATCGTTGCGCCTAGAAACCCTATTGCATACGCGCATATCGCGTAATACAATTCGCGAAAACAAAGACACAGCACTGAAAGCGATACGGGCCGCTGTACCTCGCAGCCTTACAAAGGACACCCCTTACTGGGCGACCGCGTGTCCTGCCGCCGCTACGTCGCAGGATCGTCGTGACTCAATCCCCACGAGCTCCCCACGAGTCTTGTTATTATTATATGGATTGGTGAATTCTGCGTCTGACCGACGAAGTTGGATTGATTTCTATGAATGTTACCGGAAATCAGTGGGCAGTGCTTTTGTGTCAATCGCTTTTGTCGCTGCTTTGTTATTGCTGCGTTATTGACGATTGAAATAGTTTGAAACCTTATATGATTATACGTATAGCGAGAAGTACTGTTGACTTTATTGGTATAAATTTGATTTTAATTAAAAATGCTACAACATTGGAGGAAGTTGGTTATTAAGGTTTCAAAAACCATGTTATTTTTACTTTTAATTAAACTTGGTGATTGGACTATTCAACATGATAAAAATGTAGCTAAACACATCACTATAGGTAGAAGTTATATAGAATGTTTCTATACCTGAAAAATTAATTGCCAAAGTTCCAGAGTTACCAAGCGCGCACGTGTCGAACTGCACAAAGCAGACTCTTCAGCGCAACTTTTACCAGTAGAATACAGGTGCGCATGTATAAGTTTTGACAATTAACACTCGTACACCACGCGAATAATCCAGCGCACCCTCGCTTTTCCGACCCACTCGAGCGGCCGGAAAAATGAGCTTACGCACGGAAAAACAAGAGAAAGTCGAAAGAACAACTATATACAGCGGCCAGAGCTGCGCGTTGATATATACCTATTTATAAAAAGGTAGCTAGCGCGCGCGAGGCATACATAAAGTATAAGAGCGAAAGCACACACAGATCGGCGCTTGACACTTTTCTGCGCCGGCTTCAAATTTATGGCAGACGCGGCTCTCGTCCGTACTCGTGTTATACACGGAGCTTTCCCGTCGTTATTGTTCCTCGTGTTTTTACTTTTTTATCTGCGACTCACTGCTCTGTTTTCTTTTCGGCGACGATCGGGCTGCGGGCCGTTTTTCGTTTCTTCTTTTGCTCCCTTTGCCGGCGTTCCGAAATAGGCGCCTATATTTATAGACTTCAAATGAGCGTGGCGCGCGCGCCCGCCACGCGGCTGTTGATGAGCCCTTGGGCTAAAGAGAGAAAGAGAGAGTGTGTGTGGAGGCGTCGATCGTAACTTGGGATTTACCCGAGTGACTTACTTCCGAGAGCGGGGACGACGACGGAGAGGTTTAAACGGCCGAAGAGGAATGCGAGGGCAAAGATTGATTAGGGGGATTCTATGCGTTATTCGCGGGGATCTGGTGCTTTGAGTAGCCTTTTTATCAGTTGGAAGCTGCGAGATAAAGGTTTATACGTCTTATCGCAGGTGAAAAATGTGAATTATCTCGACGAGGCTGTAAGCTGTTAAGCGTGTAATAATTAAGGGTGATTATGCAGTGGGCGCGAAATTTCAATTAAGTGAACGAGAAGGAATACAGATGGAAAGAGCTGCCGCGGGAGAAATGTAACGAAGGTGAGAAAGCTCAGGTCGCGCGCTATAAACTGCGGCATGAAGTTGTTAAACTTAGAGGCGGGAAATTCTAACGTTTTAGTGCTACGCTGCGAGAGATGCTTCGTTTTAATGGGGGTCTTCGTTATTAAAGCGTCTCGCCATTGTGCCTTATGCCTTGTGTGTCGTGTGTAATCAACATTTTGCTTTATCTGATATACAATGACGAAGTCCTTAACTATGCAGGAACTTATGAATCGCGCGAGGTGAATATTTTTAATCTACAGCTTCCATATAAGTATATTCCTTTTAGGATGCGAGAAAGTCGTATTAATTATTAAACATAGTACATTCTTTGAATTTAATATGAATAGAATAAAAAGATACGCAAAAAAGATAAGGTAATAACGCCTATATGATTCGTGGACGAAATTGAATTGTGAATCCCTAAATATTCAAAAGTAGGCTTTCTTTATCCCGCAAGGCGCTGCAATGCAATGGTTATATATTATTCATGAATCTGCTCTAGTTACGTATTCCGTCCCCCTTGTATAGAACGCTCGATCTTCCCGGTGCAGTAGTATTTACTATTTACGGAATCACCGCTCAGGTGCAGGTATACATCAGTTTGACTCGTTAGACCTACCCCTGCAAAGTTGCAGAATGTATATATAAATTTCATTACACAACGCAGCACATAACTGCGCGATAGCTATAATCTATATGTATAGAGCTGAAATTAATAAGATTGAAATTAATGAAATATTCGAACAATGAACACTTCTTCATCTGCAGTCAAAAACATTCCTTGATTAACATTTCTTTTGTTACGTTCAAGCGATTCGAAACATATGCGTGAATACGAGCCATCATCTACTGCGATGATGATGATGCACGATAAAAAGGGTAGGAAAATCGAACGTTTTTATTAAGTCGGTAAATGCAAGTAACACTGTATAAAGAGACATGACGTGTTGACGGACTCGCTGGCTGTAGATACAATGAGGGCATTTACTGGGCGCAGTTATGTTTGCGAAGGATAGTGTTGCGGGAGAAGCTCGCCGAGAAACATCAGACACGAGCGTCCCTTCGATCGGCTCAGCGCAGCTTAGCTCATAGCTGCTTGGTTAGTGCCGTTCGATGGCTATGTAATTACGAGGCCCTAATGGCATTGTCGCTTTTTTATGTTTTTCATATTAGCGATGCACAGCGTCGAGCGTCTTTTCATTAAGGGACGCCAAAAAAACCCAGTATATGAATGGTTATTTGCATAGTTTTTTAATACAGCGACGGAAATCTCGTTAGATAAAAATTCTCTAAAAAAAAGAGTACGATCGATTTTTTCTCTGCATGTATTAGAAAAAAAATCCAAATCGATTTCCAGGCGCTGTATCGAAAAGCCTGCCGAAAGTCTCTCGGTTTTTCTAGCCTGAAGCTGCGCGCGAAGTTTCGTCGTTCCGCAATATTGCGAGGAGGAAAAATCCCCGTAACGACTATGAAAAAGCGCGAGAGAGGCTGCACAAAAAGCATTTCAAGACGGAGGAGCTTGAGGCTAATCGAACCAGACAGATTCTCGACTGAGAAGAGCTAGAGAACGAGTACGGATCTTTAGATTTTGCCGTCTTTTATAGCATTATTTTGCAGAAAATACAAAAATTTTTGAAAATTCAATAAAATTGCATGTACAGGTCAGAAAAAGCTCGGATTTTCTCTGAGTAATGAAAATCTCTCTGAACAGAATATTGACATGTTTCAATACTCAATGTGCAAACGTATACAAAAAATGAAAACAATTTGAAAAAATCACGTTCGTTTCAAAACGATCAATGTTATTTCCGATATGATTTCCTCAGCACGATAATAGCGATGTAAATATGATTATACTATCACCCCCGCGCGTGTTATTCAAACCGAGTTTTTGATTGCGGCCTAATCAGAGTATACCGATTTCGCCATTTGCTGAAGCGATATTAAAAACTAGACTCGGGGATACGGTATCAAAAATCATTTTCACGAAGATATAAGTACCGATAAGGGTTAGATTAGAGACTAAAATAGAACGCTATACCGACCAAAGGAAAACGCCACCTTTTTTCCTTCTAGTTCATACACGTAACTACCGTATAAACACATGCGTGACGCGTCGTCGGCGAAGATTAACACGTGATCGTTAATGGTCCTTGACCAACACGAAAAAAAAAAATCGAACAACCGCCTCAGACGCGCGGGTCAGCATATTGATCCGAGGCATCGCTGAGCATTCGTTAACACGGCGTATAAACGCCCCCGTCGATTTATTCCCCTTTCGTAAAAGTAAAGGCCGAGCTGGCTGCAGGCTAATTTTATCGGTATTCGCTATGTAAACTCTTTTTTGAGCGATGCTTGGTGAGATATTTTGATGGTACAATGCAATGTCGAAAACGTTAATGTTGATATCAGCTCGACATTATACTTAATCAGTAGTAATCTTCCATCGAACGTTCGTTTCGCCCACCCGTGCATAAATTATTCAACCCACACACGTACCGCGTTAATATTTCACAACATCGGACACAAATAGCTTCATAAAAGATGCCACTCTCGATCCTCCCAAAAATTAAAGCTACCTCTGACAAAAGAGCCACGCGATATAAATCCGGCGGATCTTCCACAAACGCCGGACAAAATCCAACCGGAATTATTCCAGAGAGGGCTAATTACTCGTTGCGGAGTACTAAAACCCCACGCGCGTGCGCGGTAATAATCGGCCGCAAAGGGAAAGAGCTGCGCGGAGTTATTTAATTAGCGATAAAGACCCAAGTCACGTGATATAGATATAGGGCGCCGTGCCTATCCGTTTACAACCGAGAGAGAGGGAGAGAGAGAGAGAGAGAGAGAGAGAGAGAGAGAGAGAACGAAACATCGCGGAAAAGGAGAATTATTCAGGTCTATACCGCATGCGTACGTGCGTACGTGGGATGTATAATAGAGAAACTTATATGTGGGTTATGGGGTGCGGTGTAGACCCATGGGAGAAGGCTACAATACCGCCGCAAGCTTCGTGTTCCACCTGTACACTACTGCAGCTGTATATGAAAGGAAATTCAAGAGCTGGCTGTAGTTCGAAACAGGGTACACAGTTTTATTCCATTTTTCCAGCGATCGTTTTGAAAAATATACAGAGGGAAATACGTGGAAGTCGGTTCTGGATGTTTTTACTTTGCAAGTACGTTCTAAGAAAGAGAGAGACTTGATGTTTTGTGCTTTGATTTCACGTTCACACCGAGAATATACCAATATTATGCGGCTATGATTTTTGTGGCGGATGTAACTTTTTGGTCAATTATGTCGACGAATCGAAGAAGATACCTCTTTACACAGCTTGAGTGAAATAAAAGCTGGATTTATAAACTTGACTTTCAACGGCTTTCCCGGAAAATATGAATCGGGCAGAACCTATAGTCAGCGTCTCGATCGAATTTTCCGCGAACTTTAGATCTGCATGAATATGCAAAAGAAATAACCATACAATAAAGAGAACGCGATGCATTCCTCGAAATCAGAGAAGCAAAATCTTCAATATAAAACAAGCAGTATAGAAACTCAACCCCCGCGGAGATTTAGTTTTAACACACAAATTAAGGCTTTTCTCGAAAGCGCCCACGCAAGCCGGCATAAATCAAGCTCAAGTTTATCTGCAGCCTAGCACTGCGCGCATAAGTACACTCGGCCAACTGAACAGAGCCGCCGCACTATACTATATCGGAGCTTAACGTATTATAAGCCTATGGCGTGTACTTGCGGAGCTTTACAATCATCGTATACACGGCTGATTGCGTATCGCCTACATGCCGAGCTCGCGCGCGGCGAGGGGGTGGCCTTAAAAATCTCTTCTTTTGATTAACGATGCTCCGCGAGCGAGCACGCGACAATTGATTTTTCGCGCAAGCTCGCGTGGAAACGCGCGCCTGGAGAGACTTTCGAAGACGGCTCGTCCGTAGTTTATTTTTTTCCTCTGTTCTCGTACGCCTACACTCTGGGGAAAAGGAAACGCGCGGCAGCGGCGAGAAGGAAAGCTAATTAATGTTAATTAGTTTTTGTTTTTCTGGGCAGAGAGGATGATGGGCTCGTGCCACTTTGTTGTTTGACCCAGTTGACATGGTGCTTCGAACTTGTCGCCGGCGTGTACTTTTTAGAGAATAAAGGGATGGCGAAGAAATCATGTAAAAGCTTATACACAATTTCCTGGAATCCGTTGGGCAGAAATTTCACTTATAGAGCACTTTCAGGCGTGAATAAAGATCAGTTTACAATGGCGCTCCTTTGACAACAAAGGTGCTGCTATAGACCGATGCGCATGAAAGGCAAATTTTAATTAGCGCCGCAGTGGTGCATTTCACGCGCGTATATGATTCCGCTAACAATATGAATCGTGCAAATGGATGCGAGCCAGATATCGAGTTATCGAGACGACACTTCATAATGATTTTATCTTCGATGTACCCGGTGGGAAACGCAGACGGAACGCCCTCGGGGATTTTAAAGGAGCCAACGTCGGAATAATAGATCCAGTGTATAGGCTGAAGTACACTTATTAAATTCGAATTCCTAGTATATACAGCCGATACTCGCGATATTGTCATTTGTCGATCGAGCGACACTTGGAAGCCCATCGACGATGCGCGAGTCACAGGATAAATAGATTTTCACCGCAATGTTGCTGTATTACCGTTAAAATACACAAAACCGTCGAGGCGTATTTTTCTAGCCGAAGATTAGAAAGCGTATCTCGTTTGAAACACTTTAATCTACGAGTGAGGGAACAAAAACTTTATATAAGAGAAACGCGTGGGCGACGATCGTTTCTCGCTTTGCGAGAGTCAGTGGGAGAAAACACGACACTTGTGTGGGTATCCTTGACCTTTGTGCAATTGATTTTTTCCGAGCGTTGCATGTGGACAAATTATAAAATCGAAAGCGCGACCCGTAGCTTGTTCAGCTTATCTTTTATCTACCGAGCAAACTTTGTGATGTAACGTTTGCAACTGTACGTGAACTTCGAAATGATATAATTGACTGGATTCATATAGGTAGGATAGATACAGCATAGATTTACGATTGGCTCAATCGAGCCAGCGGTGAGAAAGTCAACAGAAAATCCAACCGCGAGCGATGTTAATCAAAGCCAAAAAGGGTCGTTTCGAGAGCAAATACGTCCTGCGGCAATAACGGGTTAGAGTAAATTCGCCCAATATTTGCTCGTATTTTATAACCATCTCTGTAGCGCTTCGCGCATCAACGAAGCCACTGATGTCTCCTTTCCAACCTACCTATCCTGCTTCTTTCGAAAATTCTCTCTCTATACGCCTACCTCCTCTCTCTCACGCACACACACACACACACACACACACACATAATAGTCTTTCAAAACGCATCAGCGTCCATCAAAAGATTCCTCTCTCGACGTTCCACAACAGCGTACAGCGACGAGGCACGAGCACAATGCACACACCTTTCCAGCATCGATTCTGTGTACATCACACACAAGCCCCGTGCGCCTCGACTGCAGCGATAGCCCATATCAGTCTCAGCGCGCACCAAGTATTCGCCGAGTCCTCACTTCAGCGACTCTGTATCGGCCGACGAAGCTTTCGGAACCTATACATACTGTATATGGCTATACGGTTATTGTGCGATACGATAATATAGACACGTACGTCGTGGAGAAACCGAATATCAGCTGACCTTGCCTGCAGCCGAGAGATCGCTCTTGTTTACCTTTTAGAGCTGGCCGGACTTTGATAATGATTCAGGTATATGTGTGTATATACTCTGATAGGCTGCACACGGGGACCTTTCTCGCGGTGGACGAAGTGTCGCACGTTATACACAGAAGTATACTCTCTGATAAGGATATGTGTGGATCTGTTGTTTTTTCGAACGTGTTTTCGGAATACTTTGGTTTTTTTATATGAGAGCCTTGTGTTTGCATTAGTTTGAAGGCAATATTTCGACGATTTCGTAAAGGTTTTGGTATCGTCGAGAATAGATTTATTAGGACCGTTCAAAGTATCGTAAAATCGTGAAAAGTGTTCACACGGCCCGTACTCTTTTACGGTCACACTGCTGCTTAAAGATGGGTTTTATTTTGTGATTCTAGAATATTTTTATTTTTATGGCAGTTTGACGAGACTTTATAACAACAGCTTTGAAAGATTGACACCGCTTTAATGTGTAGAGATATATTTTATCGACAAATATAATCAGTTCTGATAAAAGAAAATTTTATAAACATCGGGAGTTCATTTCTAGCAATATAGAAAAACAATTATAGTAGTCGATTCATAAAAAAACATTCAAAATAGAGACTCGCGAGAAGAATATTTCATCGTTAAAAACTGTTTTTCAGACCTGTCAGACCTGGTGCAAAAGAAAAATCGTCAGCCACACATCCATCTCTCATATTCATCACCCAATTTCGTCCGAACTTCGTAAAATATTCAATCTTCACATTCAAATCACAAACCATGAACAAAACAATCCCCGAACTTTCATCCCAACGGTATACCATAAGATCAATTCATCGCCATCGTGTCTCTTTAACGAGCCGAAACAAAGGAAAGTCCTGTTTGCAAAGTGAAAGCGATACGGGGACCGCAGCGACCATCCATTCCGTCTCCCTCAGCACTAAAAGGGCAAAACGTCGTCGATGTCAATCGGGAGGACGCATCGAAAACGCAACGCCTCGATCTTCCAATACGTATGTACATATATATACGAACGCCGACGCGCATCAACCTTTGTTTAGCTCGCGCTCGCGCTAATGGGGAAATCGATAGTAGATTCGCAAACGTACCTATATATCTTTGCCCACAGCCGCCGTGTGTTTGCGTATATATATATATATATATATATATATATATATATATATATATATATATATATATACAACAGCTCAAGGCCCCTGATGTGATGATGGTGCTGCTGCTCGGCCCTCGCTCTCGCGTGACGCCGGCAATAAAACGAGCCCCGCGCGCCTCGAATAGCGGCCAGCAAGACAGCCGTCGTATTCCGAGTTCAACCCTATATACGTGTGTTGCGCGGCTGGACTGAAGCGCGGAGGGTTGCTTTAGAATTTTTTAAAATTTCTATACCCGACCAATGCGATTCGGTGAGCTTTGCTATCGTGTTTATCGATGTTTCTTGAATGAAGTCAACGTAGTTGTATATTTGTGTATTTTATTAAGAAAGCACATTAGTGCTGAGAGGTGTACAAATATGCAATAGCCCTGGAGCAAATAACGTGGGATTATATATATATATATATATATATATATATATATATATATATATATATATTTATATGGGGTCGAACTGTGTCTCATTGCGTACTGTAGTTCAGCTATAATTTGCAAGCATGATGTATCGATTCTATGAAAATTCATTTGAAATTGGAGGGAATTAGTCCGAAATATTAATTATAATATCACGGTACGATAGAGCTTCCCGGTATACATAAATGAGCCTATATAATCTCAATGCCATATCTCCCGTGCATTATCTAAAAATACATAATTAATTCCGACACAGAAATTAAAATAATTCCTCGTGCATCAAAAGCCCGAATATTAGATTGAAAAGACGAGCACCAACCGAAATATCTTGTACAGTATAAGTATATTATTCAAACACGCAAGCGAAAAGCGCAAACTCGCGTGATCGCACGGTCAAGTGCAACTGTCGCGGCTGAAAGTCAAATATAGGAAAACTATACTTCGTGGAAACGTTCGAAACTGCATCATTGGAATCAAGATTAGTTGGGGCGTAAACATAGCTCAACTCGCGTGAAACCGCAATAAAAAGAGTAAATTACTATACAAAACAAACAAAATGCACACCGCGAACATTACAAGCCATCTCATATCCCACTTGCTGCACACGTCGATCTCTCGAGTGCATCGTAGCTGTGGGTATAAAAATAACTTTTTACACGCGGCTGGCATCGCAGGGCCACCTTGAAATTCCCGACCTGTACCACTTGCCGTGAATATATTATTACTTACGTCTATATCAGTATACGCGCGCGAGGAGCTATTTCGACGAATTACGCAAAAGCTCGACACGCGAGCTACGGTGCTCTGTTCTGCTCGCGCGCAACTCGTCGATTAATCTTCCGACGGTTCATCGACATTCTTTGGGCTGCAAGTGTGTCTGGCGGGTCCGATCGATAATCCGCGGCCAAAGCTGCTCGGCTCGTGTATATAATTAGCATATAAGCTCCGTGCGGAACGGACCCGCAGACGCGAAACGGAGATTCGTCATCGCGAGTGTGTACGCACGATGATGCGTTTTTGAATTATCGAACTCGTTAACATCCCTCGCTAATTACTCGAATATGTGTCTATTGATGCATGTACATTGATCATTATTGATTCAGATGATGATTTTGTTGGGCGTTGAGTTAGGAGTGGGATGATCGAAATTATGGGTGAACAAAAGAGCGTCAAAAGTTTAATTTGTACATATAGGTGCTCATTTTGATAGCATCCACGGGAACATTGTATTTTATCGGAGTAAAATAAGATCATTCAGACAATGATTGATGAAATATTTTTTTAAAACCCATTTTTCAAACGATGAGGATAAAACAACATCATTTTACAAAAAGTTAATCCTCTCTAACATTATGTCAATTATAGAAAACCCACACGAAAATGAAGAATATACGGAAGCCAAAATACGTTAACTCCACCCGCACGATCCATTCTCTATCCCATAGAGGGTAAAACAAAGAAAACAAAAATACCCCGTGGCTTCCCACCGCTCTCTCGGCATATCGCCTCTGGCAGCACTTGAAATAACGTTTTTACTGTTCTCGTTATCAATGTTGACTAATGGCAATGTTGCAGAACGGCTCTCGTACGGAGGTGTGACAAAGAGCCCAGCGCGAGCATTATAGGGAAACACGTTACATCTGCCGTCGCAGCTTTGGAATAAGAATCGGATATATGCGGCTCTATTGACAGATAGAGAGAGAGAGAGAGAGAGAGAGAGAGAGAGAGAGAGAGAGAGAGAGAGAGAGAGAGAGAGAGAGAGAGAGAGAGAGAGAGCGCGTGAACGTTCCGAGGGATATAGCTATAATCCGACTTGCAAATGCGGATCTGCACGCGAACGAGATACTTTTTTTCTTCTTTCACATACGTTACACTAATGCATAGTGCGTGTGTGTTTACTTATCGCTGCCAATCATCGGCTATCGATCCAAATATAATTCCTATTCCGAGGCAAATTGGACTAAAGTGTGTGTACAAAAATTGCTGTTGTTTGCAGATCGTGCTGTGACTTCGACGCGAAACAGTCACGTACGATCAACGCGGGGAGTGAAAAAGAGAGCTCTTTTGTTTTGTTTGAATTCAATCAACGTCAAAACTGTTTTGTACACTCGAGCGGTGCGATTTGATAAATGAGCGTCTATTTGCCAGCTTGAATAATTGCTGCTCTAATGGCGTTGAATTGTTAGATAGTTTTTGTTTGCATTCGATTAACAGCGGAGTTGCTAGGCTTTTTCCTACAAAGATTTTACGTTTGCTTGTAATTTTTAGTACTACTTTTACACATCTCGTGACTATAAGTACAACGTTCACAGAGATTAAAACTTGTAAAGCTGTCAAAACTTAATTAATATTTCCATCAAAAGCTTGCCGCAAAATGGTCAGCTTCAAAGCAAAAGAGCTTACAAACTGTTTTGAAAATTGAAGCTTGTACAAATAATTAGCGAGAGCTTTACGTTTTCAATGCTCCAAAGCATCACTCGACAGCAATCACTAGTACACTTTTCAAAAGCTTTGAGGAAGTTTAAACGAACTACACTCATAGGTCCAACTCCGTCTATACGTATTTCAACATACATACATTTAAGCTTCTGCTTAATTACGCATGCGACGTGCAAATCCTTAATTTCCCATCTCAAAGTACGAAGCATCCAGAATCAACCCATGGATTCACAAACACAATCGCAAACTCAAACGAAAGTCAAAAATTTACCTTTAGCCGACGCAGCAAACAGCAGCAAGCTCAGCAGCTGCATCAGCAGCTTTTCGATTTTCGCCATCGCTCTACTGCATAACAGTGCGTGCGAAAACGATAGAGTGAGAGAGAAAGAGAGAGAGAGAGAGAGAGAGAGAGCCGCGCGTCGTTGAACCCTCGTCACATCGGCCAATGCAAATTCGCGCGGTTGCGAGCGCGGCCCGATTATAATACGTCGCCGGCTTGTTGTTGCGTCGCAAACAAACAGCGGTCGAGCTAATCCCTCCTTCCTCACTATACGCCTCCGGACGAGCTTTTCTCTCTGTTTTTTTTTGTCCTCCTCCCGGTGATCCTGGATTAATAACGCCTTTGTCTAGTCTCACAGTGTTTTCTCGCTCCTTTTTTTTCTACAAAGGAAAATTTAGAGGTCGTGGCTTGTCTCCTGCCCCCGCGTTGTCGTGTCCCGCGGCTGCAGTTTCATCTTGGTCGAGGGTGACTTGGGCGAATTTACGAGCGGATCCAGCATTCTTCAAGGCGGACCCGCTGTTCGTTCTATTGTACACACTGTGCTGCGTTGTAAGTCTGTTTTAGCGGGGATCAAAGTTTAACAATCTACAGCGACACCAGTAGCACAAGCTTTAACTTCTTATTTTAGAGCGCGATTAAGTACAGAAACTTGTTGGTGTTCGGACAGCAGACGCACTTAAATTTGAGAAAATATACTGGTTTAGTTTTGTCGGTATAGGTTGAAAAAAATAAGCGTTGATGGTGGAATTTATGCGGGGTATAACTCGTACTTTGAAATATTGCTCGAGTGATACGGTAGGTGATATATATGGAAAACGAATAAAGATTTTACGAGATTCTCAGCATTTGATGCGCATTTCTCTTGTTTTGCGTGATTCTAGAATTCTCGTATGAAGCCATGCAAAAAGCTTTCAGGATAAATTCGAATTTTCTTTAAAAAAAACAAATTTTTTTTCGCGTATCAGAGTGTAACTTTTTTCAACCTACACAGCTTCGAAGAAAAAATCCACCAAAAAATACGATTGAAAACAAAACGGTCGAGAGCCCGCAGAATTATGAAGCGCGCACTTGCACGTTACATTAAAACACCCGAGCACTGCGCGACGCAAGTAATACGGCGAAAAGTCGAGCGTGCACGTGGCCGAACCCGAGACTCGAGCAGCGCAGCGTCAGAAGCGACCCGGCGCTTCGGCGTTACGGCCGATACTGCGAGCGCCGGCGACGCCGTGCGTTATCATGGCCCGTCGGCGCTTCCCCCAGCGCAGGCGCCCGGAAGGAACTGCAAGCTATATATATATATATATATATATATATACCCACACAGCCGTTCACGCGGACGCACACCTACGCACGTGTATGTAGGGGAGTCGAGCCGGGCCTATATAATACAGGCGAGTGAGCGCGCGGGGGAAAAGACAGCGCGTGGGGCTAAGAAAGGGTGCCGCAGGATTATTTTTCGCGTGCCCTATGTTATTGGTATAATCTAAGTGCGCACGCTACACACAGTGCAGGACTTTGTGCCTCTGCTGCAAGTTCGATGGTCAGTCGAGGTGTACGCGTGCATTGGGTTAGAGGTGCGTGTAGCGATGCAGTTTTAGATTTGCAGGGTTTTATTGCGAGATGGAATAAAATATCCATATATTTCAAATATGATAACATTTTTTGCGAAATTTGATTTTTTACTGAATGTAACTTGAGTTATTCCGGAAAAATGATGTGCTTTGACGGATGTCGAAATTCTCTGAAACTCAGTCAACAAAATAATAATTATTTGCAAATTTGTTCTACCTTTCTCAGTAATTGCGATCCGTGAAATTATATAATACGCAATTTATTGGGATTTTGAGAGGCGTAAAATTTTACAGACCCATTTTGATCGTTTGGATTCTCATGGCGTACAAATTTTGTTTATATACATTTTGTTAAATTTTTAACTTTTATAAAATCTCTCAAATACTCAGACATTTTGCGATTATTGTGAAAAGTTCACGAATATATAATATCTTCAAAATTATTATAGACTTCCTGGGGTTTTTTAAAATCCATCTCGCAGAGCGCTAAATTGCAAAAAGCTTCATTTCAAAGATGGAAATTGTTATCTGGTGCTGAAGAAATAGGTTGTATGAAGTTTGATTAATTTTTCACTACCTCGATGAAATCATTTTTTTTTCTACAATAAATAAAAAAACCGTTGCCAATTCATTGGCACGTAGCTTCTTCCAACTAAATTTATAGTTCCAATAGATAAAATATTATTTAAATATACAATGTTAATGCTTTTTTAAATATTTTCAATCTCGATTATTTTGCTGAAGGAGCAATTAAAAAATAATACAAAATATTGTGGATCTGAATAAGTTGGAATTGAGTACAGGGCAACTACAAAAGAAAAGCTTTATTTATATTTTAATTGTATTATTAATATTTTACAATATGTCAATGTTTGTGATTAATATGTTGCGTTAAATATCTCTTAGACGTAAATTTTCGATCACAAATGGTACAAACTGAACCACATGTAGCAACGTGCCGTTTCATTGATCCACTCCTTATATATTTTCTACACTTTTCGCACCTCATCCTTTGCTTTAAATGTGGAAAAGATGGGCATAAAGCAAAGGAGTGTAAGAACCAACCCAACTGTGTACTCTGCAAAGAAGTCACAGGTAAATAGAGTGACCACGCAGCTGGTATCTATGCATACCCAGTTTACCGAGCTGAAGAAAAAGCCACTGGCAGATGAAGAATATAAAAATAGTGCAGTTCAACATAAATCACTGCGCGACGGCACATGACCTACTGAGCCAATATGTCCGTGAGATAGAGATCGACATAGCCATCGTCTGCGAACAATACAGAGACCAAGACAAACCATCGTGGGATAAGGACAGTACTGGTAAAGCGGCGATATGGGCATGCGGAGACGCCGCTTTCCAGGAAAAAATGACAAAACGTAATGAAGGAATCGTACGCGCTAAGGTTGCAGGCGTACACATTTACAGCTGCTATGCTTCTCCTAACGCGTCAATAGGACAATTCAGACAACTGTTGGACCAGCTAGTACAGGATGCTGTAAGAAGAAAACCAGTATTGATAGCAGGCAATTCCAACGTCTATAGGTAGTAGAGTGAGGCAGCCAAAGTACAAACGAAAGAGGACGAGCGCTATTGGAAGCATTTGCCCTCCTTAACTTGATCTTAGATTAACCAGGGATGCTCTTACACATGACGAAGAGAAGACGCAGGGTCCATCATAGATCTCACGTTTGTTAGCAGCTACCTGATTGGATTGGTAAGATCATGGACGGTAATCGATCATTACACAAATAGTGACCATCAAGCGATAATAATGAAGATAGGAAAACCAAAACGGAGATAAAACGGGAGTACAAGAACGAAAAGAGTCGGTTGGGAAATGAAGAATTTTGACATGGAGACATTTCTGCTGGCTCCAGAAGAAATGCAGCCGTGCGGATCTCCGAATGATAAGGTCGAGGAGATGATAGGAAATATTATCCGAACCTGCGACGCAACGAAACTGAGGAGAGCGCCCAATGATGGACGACCTCCAGTACACTAGTTCAATGAAGAAATAGACACAGCCCGCAGCGAGTGTCATCGAACTAGAAGACGGGAACAGCGGGCCAGGAAGAAATACCACAAGACTGGTAGAGGTTAAGAAGTAGTAAACGCGCAAAACAAAGAAATAAAGGATGCTTAACGGATACTCAAGAAAAAAATCCGAGAAAATAAACGGTGATGCCCTAAAGACTTGCAGGACGAGATTGAGCTGGATCCCTGTGTGCGACCATACCAAGTAGTAATAAAGAAGATAAAGGGAGGTTATATTTATCCTCATAAAAGCCTGGAATTACTAGATCGTCTTGTGACTACGCTATTTTTCCTTCAACTAGAAGTAACTGCTTTCCCTGAAGCGAACGCAAATGACGAAATCATTCCAACAACTACCACAGAGAAACTACTGGCTGCATGCAAAAGGGTTGGGAACAAGAAGGCTTAGATGGCATAGTCAATATTGTATTGAAACAAGCTATACGGATAATTGGCGTAAGAACGAACCAAGTCATTGGAGAACCAGGTGGACTAGCGAAATATCAATATGGCTTCAGAAAAAAACGTTTCAATCTTGACACCGCGCCGTAAGCTTAGTAGTTGACACCGATAGAACTGAGATAGAAGGGAAGAGATGGTAAAGAGGAGCCGAAAACTACTGTGCTCTTGTTACACTGGATGTTAAAAAATGCGTTTAACTCAACCACCATAAAAAAGAGGTACCCGCATATATAAGAAGGATTATGTCTGACTACCTGAAAAGGGTCAGTGCTTGGCCCATCATTGTGGAACATCATGTACGCTGGAGTACTCAGGCTAGGACTACCCGAAGGGGCAACATTTGTAGGATTTTCAGATAACATTGCAGTAGTGGTGTGGCAAAGCAAAAGGAAGAGGTGACGGAAATCGCTAACGAGGCAGTAGGTATAATCTACTATTAGCTAAAGCAGACTGGACTTGCGCTTGCTAGCCATAAGACGGAGGCTATTTTTATATCTAGTAGGGAGAAAATAAAGACAATAACACTGACAATGGGCAGACACGAAATAGACTCCCAGCCGACCATTAAGTACCTGGAAATCACTATGGACGCCACACTAACGTTTAAGCAGCATCTGGAGAGGGTGAGCAATAAGGTTACAAAAGTCAGTGCTGCACTATCGCGACTAATGTTAAATGTGAGCGGACCAATGCAGGGTCAAAGGTTACTCCTAGCCAGTGCAACTACATCAATTATGTTATAAGGTGCCCTAATATGGGCGGGCGCCATATTGGTAAAGTCCTACGCACAAAAGTTGTCATTAGTTTATAGGAGAAGTGCATTGCGGGTCACTTGCTTACCAAACAGAATTAGAAAATGCAGTGAGCGTTGTCTCAAATATGCCGCCTATGAACCTTCTAGCAGCAGAAAGAAAGTATATATACAAAAAGAGCCAGCATTGAGACAATACACAAAAGAAAGTTTGGAAAACCGCGAAGGAACAAACCCTAGCTAAATGGTAAAGACGATGGGACTCCAGTGAAAAGCGGCGATGAACGTTGACATTTTCATACATCCCCCATTCACCAAGGTGATTGGAGATTCAGGATCAAACTCGTCTTTTTTATTCTGCATCGTCCAGCCGTCTGCTTACTGCAGTATCTTCTAGTCGTCTACTTCGTGCAGCATCGACCGGTAATTCTCTGGACAGACTCAACTCCGACACCTACGTTCCTCTTCATCGGTCTAAGAAGTGTTTTGTATTTACGACTAAGTGGCCTTAGTCCAGCAACAGTTTTACTTGGCTGTTTTGCCTTATCTTTCCCTTCTCTTCTCTACGTCATTTCTAACTTTCTTGAAAATAGACCTTACGTAGTTGTTTACAACGTACCAACAATTCCATGACGTCAACATAGCTGTCATCATTGACTCAAGAGTCACTCTGGTCTGAAGGTAACACTCGAGTTTTTCTCGCTCCATTTGGTATCGCGAATAATCACAGTAGACATGCTCTACATCTTCGTGAGCACCCAAGCAGACTGCGCAGTTTAGACGGTCTATTTTAAATCTATGTAGGTATGCCTGAAAGCATCCGTGCCCCGTCGAAAACTGTGTGAGGTCATAATTGACCTCCCCATGTCCTCTTTGTATCCAGCGCTCTATTCTTGGTATAAGGCGATGTGTCAATCGCTTCTTATTATTTAAATCCCATCTTTTTTGTCATTTTCTGCTTTCATGCAAAGTCCCAGATTTCATTCTGCGTGTTGTCGCTAATCCGTCACTCCGTCTTGAATGTGTCCTTTCTCTCCATTACTAAAAGGTTAATAAGCGACATGCTACTATGATGCAGACCACCTGGTCCGATACCATACAGTAAGCCGACGCGACTTTTTATGCCCTTCTCTGTCGATATCTTTTGTGCATAACTTTTTACCAACATGGCATCGGCCCATATTAGGGGGCCCTGCACAAAATAATCGATGTGATTACACAGGCTAGAAGTAACCTTTGTTTTTGCGTTAGTCTTCCTACATTTGGCATCAACCACTTACTACTTCAAGATGTTGTTTAAACGTTAGTTTCGCAACGATGGTGAGTCCCAGGTACTTAATGGTCGGTTGAGATACAATCTCATATTCGCCCTCCATCAGTGTTATCGTTGCCAATTGTGCCCGCATTTAAAAAAAAAACGTAGACGATTAGGATAAAAAACACTGTCGTCAATTTTTTTTCACAGAAATTCACGCATGTTTACATTTGTTCCTAACCAACCTAACCATGAAAACAGCAGGTTATTCATTAGATAAGTCGCTCGCGCAATTTTCAAGAAAACGATTTTTACATCTTAGCTATTTAGTTAAAAACCGCTTGATGGAATCGTTTAAAATTTTAACAGCAGATAGCTTTTTTTTATAGTGAATCACCAAATAAAATTTTGAAGCATTTGACTACATTGTTTTAGAGATATAAGAAATCAAAAAATTTTCAAAAAAAAATTGAAACCTTGATATCTTACGAACCATAGGGGTTTGAAAGCTGTGCAATAAACTTAGCCAAAACACATAAAATATCTACTTTTTCCCGAAATCTCAAGTGCAATAAGGCCTTTTTGCGTCCGTAATCGAGGCACAAAAAAACTCATTTTTTTCAGTTTTCGATTTATTACTGAAAAAATAAGTAGACAAATCACTTGAAATTTTAATGGGGTATAGTTTGACACGTGACCCATTGACATTTTTTTCGCGAGGTTATGACGTTTAGTTTCAGAGATATGAATTTTCAAAAAAAATCGCCTTTTTCATTTTATCTGCCGAACAAAGCGGTCAATCCCGAGCACCAAACGAGGAAAAGTAGGTAATTTTATTCTCTTTCAAACGCATTATAGCTGAATTGTTTGTAACAATGGGATGATTGAAAAAAACGCAAAAGTGTTTTTTAAAATTCAAAAAATGGACATAAAAAATATAGTTAAGAAATTTAAAAATAACTGTTTTTCCCGAATTCAGAATCCAAAAATATATATGCATGTCAAATTTGATTGCTATTGACAAAGTAGTTCCAGAAATATTACGGTATACATACACGCACACACATCCACACACACACACACACACACATCCATACGGACATCCATACGGACATTTTCCAAAAACACTTGATTTGAACTTCTAACACTAAAAAGTATTTTCTAGAAGTTTTGAAGAAACTCAAAATTTTACTATTACAAAGCTTCCTCTAGGAGGAAGCAAAAATGACCCCGGCCGTTTGGAAATTGGCAAAATATCCGAGAAAACAGCATTTCTGTTTTTGCGAATCAGAATCCATCGATTTTGAAATACAAGGAATCCACGAAATTTGCATGCTTTTTGCTATCTGTCTATAAAAATGCATTCCTCGCATGAATAAAATGTCGCATTATAAAATGTCGTGATATGGCATTTCTGACTGCTGAACAGCTATTTAAAAAATGTTGTTCCCTGATGCATATATATAGAACGTAAACCTGCCATGAGTAATGGTAGGAGTGATAAATTATTCTTGCTTTGAAACGTTAAAATCAATAGTCTTAACATAATTAATATTAAAAAAGCGAAAATCCATGCAAGAATGAATTTGAACAACGATATAACGTAAATATATCGATATAATTATGTACTTATGCACTTCGACAAATAGCAAAATCAAATATAAATAAAAATATTGTAAGACCCTTTGAATAGCATGCTTTTCATCATCAAAAGATTCCCACCTTCCCATGTCACCTTTTGAGGTCACTCGCGCATCGGAACTCGGCTCACGCCTCGCGCGTGAGCTTTCAGAGCCGAAAAAAAGACTCTACGGATGAATTATCCCGCCTCTTTGCATCTCTTCCGATACATATATACCTATACACTCGTGCAGAAGGAAGCATCGAGTGCGTGCGACACAGCGCGGCGTCGCGGCAATTAACTTAAAATAGTTTTGCTCAGCTTGTCGCGCACTCGCCCCCGCCTCTCTTTAAATTACCATTCAACATTCTTTCGCTTTCAACTTAATGACTTTTCCAATTGGCGAGTGTATAGCGCGGGGAGGACTCGAGCCATCCGTTTTTCTCCTTCTCGCGTGCAAGCGCTTCCGCGGACGAAGAAAAGAGGACCCTATTAAGTAGCAGACGCAGCAGCTATACTCAGAGGATCCTCGATGGCGGAGGAGGTGTATACCTATAGCTCTCGGAAGCGCTTCGTCTTCGGAGGGGCGAACGACGACGCGGAGAGGGCTGACGTCACAAGCTGAATTTTTATACGCGAGCTGCGGAGGGATGCGTGCGCGAGTTTTTATGGGTGGGAGAAAGAGAGATGCAGAGAGAGAGGACGGATAACGGATGAAAGTGAAAAAAAGGGGGACCGAGCGTTTTTTTCTGATGTCGTCTATATACTATTTGTATTATCATTTTTGTGCAATTGAAAAGTTTTCCCTCGAAGAAGCTCTCAAATATATTTAGGAAGTTTTAGTTTGTTTTTTACAGATATAGAAGCGATTTGAAGTTTTATGCTTTATTTATGCTTATGCGAGTTTTTTAATATACTAAATCATTTTTAAATTGTCAAGTATAATGTGCTGCATAAGCGTGATCGTGTTTTTTAATGGATCTGCTTATAAATTTCATACAATACATTTTAGCTAGAGCTAGTCAGCAGCATGACTGACACGTACTCTCAACAACGCGTCCAATTTTGTGAGCGCGCCTTCGTGTTTTTGACGTGAATTTTAAACAACAGTGCACCTGGAACCCGCTTCTTGTTGACCTTTTTTATCCGTCATAATGGAATATTATATGGGAAAATATTTGCGTGCGTTTTCGTTCAATTGTGGTTTTCGAGGAGAAAGAGTATATTAAAATCATAAAAAATGTCAAACTATGAAGACTTCTTCGCCAACGAATTAATTATGAAATTTAAAAAATGAAAGGTGTCTTTGCATCGTCACCGAAAGATAAACTCTTGTTGTACTCGTGTTTTCAATAAGAATTCATTGGCTAATTTAAACTGAAAAAAATTATAAATCTTTAAAAATCAAGCGTTACCATCGCCCAACCGCTACCTCTACTCGAGCCTCAGTATTGTTATCGAAAGCGCGCACGTATAATAAATCCAAGAAAGCTTCAGAGTGCAGAACATAGAGATAGATGCCTCCTCGCGCGTATAGTACAGAGAGAAAAGAAAGGACGAGTTCGAGCAGAGATTCTGCAAGAGAGAAAGCGAGAAAAACGAGCAGTAACGCGGAGATAGTGAGGCGTGCAGAGGCACAAGGGATGCTAGCTCACGCGTTTATTTTCTTTTGGCCGGCTGCCGCAGTCCCGGGGAAAGTACCCGCCGCCGCCGCACAGTGTGACTCACGCGCGCGCCCGGCGCACAGCGGATTCATCCCCGATTGCAGCTTCCGCGATGATAAACTTACCCCGGTTCTGTGTACAGCGGCTGCTCTGCGGACGAATCACGAGGGTCGTATACGGACAAATCGTTGTCGGACGTACTAACGCCACTGACTTTTCGCATAATCGATTTAGAAGGAGTCGTCCGTGCGACGCGAGCGTGCGGATGAGAGGATGTCATTTCGGATGGATGAGTCTTTTCGAGCGGCTGCTTTGGGATTGTCTTTGTTTCGAAATTTTTGTTCGGTCAGGCAGTATTATGGTAGAGTTTTGGTTATTACCAGAGGCAAACTAGCTGGTGTTGTTGTTTTAGTAAGTTGCCGTAATCCTGTAATTTATGATTTCATTTCGAGCTCCTTTGTGGTAAAATTTATATTAAGCTTTCGTGTTCTTTTCGGATGAGAAAACTTTCGTTGTAGCGGATACTTTATAATATGAACGTAGCATGAAAAAGATTATACTTCCTTCTTTGAAAAAACGATACTAGAAAAGTGAGGCGCATAATATGTAAACGATATCTGAATAGCAATTGCATGCTAGCGACGTGCGAACATGCGGAATCAGTCATACATAGCAGCGCGAAGCTATATGTAGTAGCTGTCAATCAAAACAGTTTTAGACTGGCTTTTATCGCTTGATCTTTCCGACTCTGGTTATAGCAAAGATACAGGTGGCGCATGTACGCGCATTCTTATTCCCTCAATATGCGAGTCCAGTGTATAATATATAGCGGCATGCTATACCTATGCCAAAAATGTAACTTCTAGTCCTCAACTTGGATCACTCGTGACCTGCTTGAGTTTACCTGCGCTGCTTTTAGAACCACAAAATAGTAACTTCATTTTTATTCTCCAATTTTGGTATCTAAACAGGAGACATATTCGGACCCACTTGAGTGAAGAGAACGGAGAAATTAGCTAAAATTCTTAGATCGTCTGTAATTAACGCATTCCAAATAAAATTTCTTTCAATATAAAATAAGTGGGTATAAATATTGAAGTCGTTTTTAAAAATGCCGATACATGTGCGTACAATAATTTAAATCCTCTGAAAACGAGTCCACTATATACTTGTATAAAATTTGCAAGATCTGCATTATCCTTGGCGTGTAAAAGTAGCTCTCTTCTTTCCAGTCGGTAAGCCGCTACTTCGATTGCGGTGAGCGGTGAACCGGCTAGTCCTTATAAACACGCTATGCGTGATATTTGCCATAACAGGTGGAGGAAGAAATTGCAGCTTGCACCGCACGAGGGCGCATTCTAATCGCTATGTATTATAAATATAAGTTTGTTTACAATATTTTCGTCATTTTTATTTTACCTGCTATTCATGTATATTAATATCGACGATAAAACTATAGTCTTAGTTGAGCAAACCTTTTTTTTTAAAATTTTAAAACAAGTCGGATCAATTATTCTGCGTTTATAAAGATGACCTTTTAAACAATGGTTCCCAGCATTTTCTTGTATTATTATATGCATTAGATTATGTTAATCAAGATACGATTATGTTTTGCACCACCAATTAACTTACACTGGTTCCAGTTTTAAGATCCACAAGTCTAATACACGAGAGCTGCATCGGATAACACAATCAAATTACAAAAAGCAATATTAATAGAGCTGAAAAGGTAAGACAGGTAGGTGTCTAAATCTTATAATCTGCGATCAAGTGGTTACAGTTTGCAACAGTAGTGGTTCTACAAAGCACTTTGAGTCAAGTGCCGCAAACAGAAAAGCGCCAAGGAGCCTGAAGCCGAGAAAAGGGCGACGAAATGCGCAAGGCTATACACACATGCATTATATACAAATCTTGGCGGCACTCACGGCTCGTTTCGCCAACCCAACCAACGCCTCAGGATGAGCTCACTCGCACGATTCTCTCGCCTTGGGCTGACCAATCGGGCAAAGACGAGTAATAAGACAAAGCGAGCGAGAGAGCGGGAGAGAAAGAAGAGGATAGGCGTAAATGTACGAGAACGAGGGAGAGGATATTATAAAACGTATAAGAGCAATATAAGGATATTGAAAGGAAGCGGATATTAGTTGTGCGCTTGTATAGCGAGAAGAACAGAAAACGAAGGATATGAGAAACTGAATTCTGTGCTGCTTCCCCCGCGCGGTCTTTACTTGCTCCTTTTGCGTTTATTACTAAAAAACTTTAATACTATAAGTATTAAAGTTAACTAAGCGTGCTCATGTAACCGCAGACACACACACGGCATTAGCTGATCGATCCGCGAATAAGGCTGGCCGTGCGCGCAAGAGCACAAAAGGATTCCGGCTGTCACGCGACTCTGTAGCGCGGAGAATCGTCCTCTTCGAAAGAGAGGACTCTTGTATGCTCACTGCATCAGGACATCGCAGGTATAGTAGGGAGTGCGAGAGCAAGAGAGAGAGAGAGAGAGAGAGAGAGAGAGAGAGAGAGAGAGAGAGAGAGAGAGAGAGAGAGAGAGAGAGAGAGTGAAAGAGAGAGGAAGAAGAATGGACCGGGGGATCATGTGCCAGCGAGAGAGAGAGAGAGAGAGAGAGAGAGAGAGAGAGAGGGAGAGAGACAGAAAGAGCGAGAGAGGGGCCTTGCGGCCACGATACCACGGCGCAGCTACTGCCGCCAGCAGTCTTATTACCGCCCGCACTCAACTACGCGCCGGCTATACTAAGTACTCGCGGAGCCATCAGCATCCGCGCGGCGGCGGTTTTTTAATAGCTCTGTGTGTACTCCGTACTCTTCCTTCCTCTGTTGTTGCTGTACGCGTGTGTGTATGTGTGTGCGCGCGCACGGATATCCGTAATTCATGGACTCTTGGCGCACGTGATTTTTGCGGTGCCGCGCGCGGATTTTCGATGCTGGAGACCTGTATAACTCTGTAACTAGATAATGAATTTGACGGACCGATGCAGTGTTGTCTGTGCTGCTATATCGAGAGGTCAGTGAAGCTGTGAGGTATGTGCTCTGTGAATATTCATCTATTTGTTCTAGACTGAATTCAATACGTATTTAAAATTAGACACCATACACAACCACAACTTTAAAATAGCTTGGATATGGTCACTTGAAGATCAGCGCGCCAGTGTATAAGTATTAGCTTAATCGAAATTTTAATGGCTTTCTCGTTTTTGAGCGGAAATTGCACGTCAGCAACAACGATCGCGTAAACCAAAAACCAAAACGAAACTCGCGCGTATGCACCGTTATAAACGAAAACAAAATGCGCTCGAGCCGAGGAACTAATAACTGCACGTCTGAAGCTACTTTAATTATACCTTACGTGTACAGTCGAAGCACAGTCGATATTGTATAACAGATCTACAAAAGATACAAATTTCGTCCACAGATATAACTCACAGCAATCGAATAAAATCGATGCACAGCTTTCAATTACCCGTAATAAAAGCACAAACGCGAGGGTATAACGATATTTAAAAAGAAGCCTCATTTCGAATTCGTTATGGTCGTTGCACCACGGGTGCTCAGCTGCTACAATATACACACACGCGCACGCGTTTTGGTTCACAGGCTGGGGTGTTCAAAACTGCTTATACACAACGGCGAAAGGTACCGGCCGCTGACCCCTTTATCTTCCTCCTCATCCTCCTCCTTCCCCTCTGATGTGCGAGTCGACGAGAAAAGAATCGCCGGGGCTCGTCGGTTTAAAATCTTCATTTTCTTTACGAAGCAAATAACGTGTCTGGCGAAAAAAAATGTGTGTTACGGCGAGCGCGAGTCTTTAAGGTGATCGTAAAAGGTTGGAATTATCGTTGGGGAAAAAAACGCTGTTATATGTGTGTGTGCATCGGGAGCGGTTTTACGATTAAGCTGAAAAGAGTTTAATGGAAATTTGGGAGAAAAGGGATGTGTACAAGAGAGAGAGAGAGAGAGAGAGAGAGAGAGAGAGAGAGAGAGAGAGAGAGAGAGAGAGAGAGAGAGAGAGAGAGAGAGAGAGAGACAGACAGATAGCTGCGATGTATATTATATAGCTGTACGGCGAAGTATAACAAAAATTAAGTGCGCGCGCGGCCGCGAAAAATTATACGCGCGCGCGCGCGCCGGCCTGCCCACGTGCTCTCTTGTCTTGTCTTCGCCCGGCTGCGGCGCGTCGATACAATCGAATGTAACGGGTGGTACGAAAAAAACGAGGACGAGCTTTATATTAAAATCTGGTTTTCGAAAATTGTTTTTAAATCGATCTCTGATACACGCGAGTTTTTTTTTTGTCTTTAAAATAAGTTATTTTACAAAAATACAGAACACGCGCGCGACAAGCTGCAAAAAATGCGGCTACAAAATGAATAAGTATACGTGCATTTTCGATACAGGTTTTACTAATTAGTTTTGGAAAAGTAGCATAGTCCTCTTGGACTGTCAATTAAATTCAAACGAAAGGAATAAAATACTCTCCACATCTCTATCTGCCCTCTCGCGCGAAGAGGAGATCGACTGCTAACGAGAGCCATACTGATGAACTACTCAGCAAACCACCATACGCTCTCGTTGTCCATCTCGAGCTCGATGCATACGGCGAAAAAATAAATGAAGTCGTCTGCAAAGAGAGCAACGAGAGTAGTTGCACGATCGAGAGAAGTAGCCCTCCGCGCGCAAGAAAAACAGGAAACTACCCGGTGCTGGCGAAGGACAGGCTTTAAGGAAAAGCTCCTTAATGAAACGAGCTCGCGCGCAGCGCATTGTCCGCGAATGCGACTCTGTGTATGCGCGGCGGGCAGTTGTCAGGTCGCGCGCAATTAGTATGCGGACAACCGGAGACGCGCATACACATACACACTCGCGCACAGAAGACACTATACTCGGGTTCTCGCGGCTAAACTCGTTTATCGAGTCGAGCCAACGCTTTTTTTATACATACGCACATGTATATAGATATACTCGGGGGAAGCTGCGTGTAATATTATAGGTGTATACAGCTTTTAAAGCCGCAATATGAGCGAGTTGTTATATGGCGGAGGCGATTCCGCGAAGCGAGTTCGATTGTCATTTTTGTTGAAATCGCGCGGAGAGAGGTATGCGCGAGGTGTCGCGATGGCTATATACGAGGGAAAGGAATAATATGCGTATGGTCGCCGGCGCGAGAGAGCTGAGAAACCGATATTGGCACTTGTCAGCGAGAAAGCGGAGAGTGCTTTTAAAAGCTTTACCTTATGGATACTGATTATCTATGGGCGACGGTGTGAAACCTTCTATGCTGTATGGGATGTACAGCCCTTTGCTTTCGTCGAGTTTTCTCGGATGAATAATTTATGTATAGAAAGGACACGGCCGAGGGGGTGGGGAAACGAGTTTCGATTTATAGTATAATAATGAGGTGGTGGAGTTTTTATTCTGGATATGTGTGCTTGAAAATTTGATTGCAGCTTTTCATTGTAGAGTAATTGCACAATGGGATGCAATTGAAAGCAAGCGAACAAAACCTACTAGCGCACTACTGCAAAAAAACTCAACCAATTTTCAATTACATCTCTAAAAATGCACAAAAGCACCTATATATCTAGCGCCACTGTACACGCAGGACTATATAAGAGTTGAAGAAAGGACCCTCGGGCATCTTAAACTCTCGGAGCGCGTATGTACATATACACACACACACACACACAGTGCCGGCGCTTGTGCTCGCGCAAATATGCCGGTAGCGCGCTCCGTGATGATGCAGCGAGAGCGTGACTCGTATAGAGCTGCTGTTTCCACTCGCTCCTCTTTTTGCTCTTTCTCCCTTTGCTCCTGATGTTTCTGAACTACCGTGCGGTGTATAGGCCCATTGTCATACCTGCGCGCTGTTATATAAACGGACCTTGTGTGTAGCATGAGTATTTATGAGGGATTCCGTGGCGGGACACTTGTGGTGGAACTATCTTAGTGTATAAAAAAGTCATGGTTGTCATTCTATTCGTCCTCTGATTAGCTGTACATTTTACTGCACCTTTAATTTTATCTGCATATGTTTGAATTCCTAACAGCAAAAGCGAAAATTAGAGAGTATTTCGTTTTTTTATCGCGGGAATCTCGACCTTTTCAAATAAAAATTTGAACTTATGCGTACTAATAAATATATGTTTATTTTAGAAACGATTTGAGTTTAATTTAAATGAACATGGCACTGCACTGCAAAATGTTCGGAAAGGACACATAGCGACACATGGTATTTAACTCGGAATAGTGTATTGCAGTGTGATCGGATATGCTTGCACTCAAGAAGACCTATATAGCGCGAGATAAGTTAGATCCATAAATCAGGCAGAGTAACTATTACAGCCAACGACGCGACAAAATTGCTGGATGCCAGAGTCCTATTCCTTTTTCTTTTACAGTTAAAACAATCATTTCTAATGCTATATCGCTCGCGTCAGGCGATCATTCCAACAGCGATTTATCGAATTCGAATTATTTCTACTCGTACATTCCAAAACGAACGTGTGCAATACTGCGGGGCGATATTCGGTCCTACCGAGCCCAGGATCATACAGCTTCGAACTTTATAGCATCAACAAAATCACAGCGGAGCCCCGAGAAGCGCGCGTAAATCCAGCGATAAAAGCGCGCGTAAATCCTCGGAGAAGATAAAAAGCCCGCGCGCGTCCGAACATTCGTATAAAGCGCGAGCGGTGTGCAATGCAAACATAACTCAATCGCGGCGATATACCCGAGCGCAGGCGCGTCTCTCCCGACGCACACGAAAAAGCTTGTATGCGCCTCCTAGAAGTGATGAAATCTCACTTCTTTAATCTGCGCAAGTTTACACGCGAATATCCCTTTTTATCAGATCGCGCGCGTGCTCTCTCCCTCGACACTTTCGTTTTTCCTTTCACTCATTGGCCTCTCGCGTATGTATTTGTCATCCCGAGTGAAAATAAAATCGTTATTTTATCGCGCGTCTTGTTCGTTTCTGACGAGAGAAGCTCTTCGAAACCAGAAAATCGTGTTTAAAGTAAGTTCTTCGTACGCTTCATTTGGTTTTGAGAAATGTGGGTCGTCGTCGTGTCTGGAGACACGAATTAAGCGTACTTTCGAATTGACGTCGATCGACAGACTTTTATACGTAGGAGAAGATTAAAATGTACAAGCTCAGGGTGTGTATTCGGTTTTGTGTCATTGTGACAGTTTTCGAGAGGAGAATTTTAATTGACTCAAGTTATTTTTTTTTTTTTGCCTTCTGTACGTCCTACATATTCTCATAAGAATGACTCAGAATCCAAGAGCTTGACTCATGAAATGATCGCATAACACGACCCTCGGCAAATCGCGATTCCTAAACACACAAAAATCGCGTCACCGGGAAATTCCTAATACGCATCCCTAAACAAGCCATCAATCGAGTCCTCCAAAAGAAAGAATCGGCACAGTAGTGAACAGCCGAATGAATAACCGCGGCTGATTGCGTTCGAGTATCTATTCACAAAGGCCGAGTATAGCACTCCGTATACATATCGAGGGTTACGTATACACACATAGTGGTACACATACTTATTTGTGGGGCGGAATTCCGTTAGCCTCGTAATTTCACCCTCGACGACGGCTTCGCTTCCTCTTCGCTAACGGAAATTACCCGGCATCGCTTATCGCTACATATCTCGCGCTTTTCTTTTTTTTAGCGGAATTTCAAGAGAAGAGTGCCGACGAGTGCATTCGCGTACGTTTATACGAGTATAGGCGCAGGGAAATAACCCGATTGAGATAGCGCGCGTTTAGATTGCCTCGTAGGCAACAGTTTAGCCAGATGCGAGTATAAATACGATTCGAGCGATTTTGACGCACGCGAATGAGGTCGTCTGCTTTGATGAATTATAAATCGTTCGAGTATTTCGCTCGTTCATTTTTATTTTATTATTATTATTATTTTTTGAGCGCTGTGCATGCGGCTTACTTGATTTTCTCAAAGCGTCTCCCTCGACAGCGCCGAGCATTAAAAGCTCTCGAACAGGAAGCTCATCACTATAAATCATCTCCAATTGGCTCATCATAGTCATTTTTCGTCAAATTATCGAGTTTTTTCGCCAGTCGTCTTCGCACACATCGATAATTAACGATCTCGTTAAACGCGCGCGCGCCGATCGAGCGCAACTTCAGCAGCTTCCCGCCTTTTTTCAAAAACCCACGTCATTAAGTCGACGTCGTGCCAGACTTGTCGCCAGGTTCGCTCTCGCGCCAAAAAAATGAGCAAAACCGCGTCCGATCTGACCGTGGGCTGAGACAGAGAAGGATCCCGCTACGGTTTGCGCGTACATTATAAAAGTCCCGGAAGCGGTCACGCCCACCCCCTCTAGATCCTCGTTTGCTAATCATCATTGGCTCCGCGCGCGCGCGCGCGTCGATAAGGTTAATGGCGCGACTCTCTCGCGAGGGCAGCTCGGTCATTCTAATCGTGTCTTTTCATTCGAGGGCTATAGAGGGATTATTATTTTTCCTTTTGCGCGCGGGAAATGATTTAATTTCATGGCTGTTGTATCCGGAAACGAGGAACTTTCCGAGTGAGCGGCTTTACGAGCTATTATGTATAACTTCTTCAATAACGGTAAGCTGCAGCTTTTTTCCTTTTCTTCGTTTGCTCGCTGCGAAGTGCCGAGTACAACGCAGATACGCTACTAGGTGCGAGCTGCATAGTATAATATGGACAACCGCAATTGGCTGTTATTAAGCTTTTAAAAGCGTGCGAGCGTTAATGAGATGAGCCGAGTGCGTTGCGAGGCTAATGATCAAAGATTCAGATACACTATTTTAAAAATGTCTATAACCCCGGCGGTGTAAGGAAAGAAAAGCCGGCGCAAGACTAACAGGCACGCGCTACAATGTCAGTCGACCAGCCCGATTTCTGCGCATATCGGCGATCGCGATCCGACAGGTGCCAAGCACAGCGGCGGCAGCGACAAGTGCAGTGCGAGACGTCGGTTGGCGACGCCTCTCTTATACGTACTACACGTACACGCGCAGGTACACATACACATATGAATATAACGAGGAGCGAATGGTTTCGCTTCCTCCACCTCTTCGTCCTCGTGACAAGAGATACACCAGTGCGTTTCTCACGCGTGCGTCGTGGGAAGCCAATTTCTCCGTGTGTGAGTGTGTGCAGTGTGTACAATATACGCGTGCCGATCGCGGATACGGATATGACGCGCGCGCGCAAGCGAGAAGGGGTAATATATTTTCTCGCGGGGACAACGGGAGGACTACTGCTGCTGCTGTTTCTGCATTTTGACAGTAGCCGGTTTTGCGCTGTGAGCTATGCGATCTCGCGAGAATATAAAGGAGAGCTGGATATCGGTGCTTCCGCATGTAATGAAGACTAATAGCCGGAGGGAGAGAGAGGGGGAGGTGGCTTTTTGTCGATTGTCTGCGCGCGATGAAGGTTGGGTGAATTAGGAGCGGAATGCGCGCGGACTATCGTTTAGGAGGGCTTATTGGAGCGTTGCTTGATTTACTTGAGTAATTCCTCATGAAAGCTTTCAACCGAAACGGTAACGCGGATTTATATTCTGTAATGATTTTATCGGTAACTTGTGATACCGTTTATTGTGTAATTTTTTATCTTGTATTTCAGTTTGTTTTTCTTTTAATGATTTTACACGCGGTTTTGTGATGAACACCTCGAAAAGCTGCAAGATAATGAGGTTTTGAAATTGATTTAACTTAACACGCCGTGTAATAATGGGCCGTTTAAGTCACATCGTAATATACTATTAGCACTTGCAAAAATCAAAATGTATATACAAATATGTAAAGTGATGTACGTCCATCTTCCCATGTGAACAAAAATTGTTCCTTTCAAAATTTTTCATTATAAATGAGTCTTGCATCAAAAAAGTATGATTGGGAAGAATTGCATACACACGTGTTTCACACAGCACAATCTATACTATTTCGGTCTCCAAAGAACACTGAAATCTCGATTTCGCGTTAGTAACAAAGAAACAGGCCGCGAAAGAAGATTACCGTACGCCGAAAAAATTCGCTGCATCGATAAAGTTTTCTAATAAACGAGTCCAGCGTGCGTACCCGTCTCTCCCACGCGTCTGAAGAGCAGCTCGATGAACCGAACCGTTACCGATCGCGAACGCGTCGACTTTGGACACCCGATACTTTTGTTTCTTCCGCGAACCGTTACGCGCTCTCTGTATAGCAAAAGATAATGGCACCTTGATCCGATCGATGCGTATTACGATTTATTACACACCCCCCGGTAATTCGAATTCGGGAAAATTCATCGAGACGTATAACACGTGTGAAACCGCATTATTATCATCGTTCAGTACAAAAAGAGTTTCACGCTGAGAATAAGTCAGGTCGAAACCTCTCAGTTCGAATGTAACTGATACACGTTATACGCACACATGAAAAATCTCCGTCAAAACGATGAAGAGGAAAAAAAGAAAAGGCTGCGCAGCGGCGCATCCTACACTCGGCGGCGGCGTTTCGCCTGTCACTCGAGATAAGCCTCGTCTGTCGGCTGCAGCGAATAACAAACGTAGAAGCGTTTCTTGCCCGTCGCGCAAATCGCGAGCGCGTTCAACTCTCTCTCTCTCTCTCTCTCTCTCTCTCTCTCTCTCTCTCTCTCTCTCTCTCTCTCGCTAGACACGTGTGTGTATGTGTGTACGTTGGGCGAAAAATCGCGCGTGGAATATATCTCTTCATCATCATTCCCGTGAGAATTTCTCTTCCGTCGTGCCGCACAGAAGCGACGATACGCTCAGGAAATAAGACGTCGAGAAACGAAGAAGCCGGAGCTTCTCGTTTCTTGCGCGCGAGGGAGATCCGTCCGCGACGTGTCCGACTCCTACGAGTCGCGAGGATCAGGTTTTTCCGCAGAGCCGGGATGAAAATCCGCAGTATAAATACAGCAACGCGTGGAGATTTTGAAGGAATTGCTTCGAGCTATACGAGACGTGACTCTCGAATGCCCTCGTGGCTTTGCTGCTTCTTGAGCATTTATTCTTTGATGTAGTTAAGTTTAGAATGGATAAACGATTTTTTTAGACAATCGATGCCTGTGATAGAAGCTTATAACGGTGAATAACTCTAGTATGAATTATACGATGAATAGTGTATATTGCTGACGAGTTCGTCTATAAGAAAATCGACTTCTTATATTCTGTGCAAACATTAGCATTAGCCGCTCAAACATTTCCGCGCTTTTCCGTCAAACAAAAGAATAACAACGCGCGCGAACATGAACTTTCATTTGTAGTCCATCAAGTATACGTACGGTTCAGTTCCTGGTGAAACCTTGGCCGGCCCTCCCCGCGTACGTACACTGCTATATAAGCACGAAGGCAATTCGTCACTGTACACCGCCCGAGCGGCCGCGCAGCTTCTCCGGACAGGTGAGAGCGAATAAATTAAGCGTCGTGGCGTACATATCCAGGCGCGCAAAAGAAGCAAGGCAAGGAAAAAGAACGAGTACACCGCAGTCCCACCCGCGGTGTGTGTCCTCCGCGGGCGGAAAGCCCTGAAAAAGCGCGGGACTGGTTTTTCCGGCCAAGAGCGATCGCAGTCAATTTCTGCGCTGCTATCACCAGCTCTAAGTCTGCATAGACCGCAGAGGGAACTACTACCGGCGGTGGACACGAGAGATCCGGTTTTTCGCGCGCACGGAAAGAACAACGGAAAGGCTAACGAGCTCTGCGCCCCTTCGTTTTGTCTTTGTCTTCTGCGCCGAGGAGTTTACTGTTTACGAGCGGTGTGCGATGATCTGTCACTCCTCTCGGTGCGCTGAGGAATATGCGACTCGAGAAAAGAGAGGGAGATGCGCTTCGGAGGATTCGACTTGCGTCGGACTCTCGATGGGGACGTTGAAAGATTATGGACTTACTGGGAAGCTCGAGGTTTTATAGAGTTATTCGGGGACTTTTTGTCAAGCTCTAGGATGATTTTAGCGTTGTGGGTATAACGAGTGTAGAGTAATGACAGCTGCGATTGTACGAGAGTAAGGAATCATCGTCCTTGCTACAGGTGGATGGGACTATAAAAGTTGTGGTGAAAAAAGGTAAATAGTTTTATTGCGTTGTTATTGCGCGATATCTTCCTGGTTTTTAGTATGGATTTCGTAATAACGAGCAACTTAATGACTGCTATAAAAGGAAAAATAGTATGATAAATACTATATCGATACGTCCCTTACTTTAATTTTATGGAATGAAGATTTTACTACTGTTTTTAAGAGCAAGAGTTAACATGCTTTTTGTCCTATAAAATGACTGCAGACTTATCAGTTTTTTTATTATTTTCTGATAATGATCTGGTTTTTTATTGAAATTGTTCGTGTAAATATTAACGAAAATAATTTCAATGGAGCTATAAATTGATATTGAAAGTGTTTCTCTGATGCACCTACCCGCGATGGCTACCGTAAATTATTTGAATTTCATTTAATTTCAGGGATTAATATCCTTTGATGTAGCAATCGAGATGACATTTCAAAAATTTATATTCGTGCAATTTTTAATATTTTAGCAATTCGAAGCTTAAATACTGCGAATTGATTGCCGCACTGCAATTTATTTATTCATTAACGAAAATTGAGATTCTCAGAATTCAATATTCAATATGTAACATGAAACGCTAAAATTAGATAATTATAAATTTAATAGTAATTAACCTTTGTAATTGGAATATATTAAAGCTTACTGTTAATGAATTATTAATTAATAATTAACTAATAATTCTAAGTATAGAGATAACAGCCCGCGTAAAAAAATCTACACCTTTAATCACCTGCAGAAACGACCGTCTCCAATTGAGTCGTGCGATGCGACGTCCGAACCGATCATGCACTGCATCCCAATCCCAAACACTGTACACGCGGTGCATCGCGCGCCTGGGGCATCATTTCTCAAGATGCACAGAGAGCCGCGCCGAGTATCGAGTTCCGCAACTCGTTCGTCTTCGAAATCGAGCTTCTTTGTCCGTGGCGAACCAGATGTTATATATGCCCCCCGAGATTTAGCGCGGTCTGCATCGCACGGCCCACCGAAAATTCGATCTTCCGCATTTGTCTTTTCGGTTCGCCAGAGACGATCCGAAACTTTTTCGAGAGGTGTATAATATATTTGTACGCACAGGTATATACAGTATGCGAGGCGATCCGCCGCACCGATGAAGAATTTATTGGGCGCTCGGAGTCTACGGTGTAAATCTGCCGATTTCAGGGCGTTGGCCTCGTGAGATATAACGGACTTTGGAAAAATACATGAATTTGCCCGCCCGGAGTCGTAATTTGCAAAAGTTATACCGCCCTAAGTAATTCAATAGAGTCTACGCACAAATGAAGATCGGGATTATTTTACCGATAGCAGCAGCAATTATCAAACGATATACTTTATACCAATAATCGAAAGCGTTAAGTAGCGAAAGCATACACACTCCGCAAAAAAGCCGACGAATCATCCATCAAGCTGAATTACTCAATTTAATTTAACGTTCCCGCTTGTACACACTAACAGTCGGAGACCGCCAAAAAAGAAAATCCCATCATCGGGATAACTATCTTTCGCTTCACCGCAAGAGCCCACAAGAAAAAAAAATTCAATTCCGCCTCGCGATTTAAGAGAAGCCCGCGCGTGTGTGTAAGTACATCACGAGAGTGCGGAATTGAATTTTTCCGCGATTCAGCCATTAAAACGCGTTAGGTGGTCGCTGCGCCTAGCGGATCACGAGAGACGCGCGCGCGCAGCGCAATCAAGCGACATTAGCCTCGCGATAGCATTATACATAGCTACCTATACATACACGCACTCCGTGTTTTTCTCTCCGGTATAAACTTTCATCGCGGCGGCGGCGATGCAATTACCCGGTCAATTAGTCGGAGTGTCGCGTCCGAGAGAAACGATGATTCTGATGCTAGCGGACGTATAGCTCAATCATTTGCATAGCAATTAGCCACCGATGGCAAATAATGCGCGCGAGCCATCTACGCGATGTGTATACATCGAGGGAACATTATAAGGCACAGCGGTGTGGGTTTATTTCGATACTATATATGCACCTGCAGCGTATAAGAGCTGTGCGGCTTAGGCTAACGAGCTCAAAGTGCGTCGAATTATATGCGCTGCTGCGTCTACTCGTCGGGCTAAATTGATTCTGCCGCGCACGTTTAGCTTCTTTATAGGCGAAAAGAGTTAAGGATGTGGATATAATAGGTGCATGGATCGTTATTAACCTGATGGTTTAGACTATAATGGTGTAAAAATATTACGTAATGTCAGATGGATCGTGGATAGTAGGGGCTGAGGTGATCTGCGCGATCCATTTAATGCTCGTGCAAGCATTAATATTATATATATTTTATGAAATTGTAAATTGATTACATGGACGTGAGTATACACGAAGTGTCATTAAAATCTCCGATAAGCGCCTGGTTCGTCATAACAAGAATTATATACAGCAACACTTAAATATGTCATGTGAAAGAAAAATGTTTTTAAATATTGCTTCTTATCGAATCGAAATCACTGTAATAATTCACGGAGAGAGAATAAAGATTCCAGCAGCCGCAATAAACGCGTTAAAACATACACATTAGAACTATGCACACAGTATACAAGGCGCACGAATTTCAGCAGTTCGCTAAGTATCGTGTAACGTCGGTGCCCCGCGAGTCTCGCGGCCAGAACAGACAGAGAGAGAGAGAGAGAGAGAGAGAGAGAGAGAGAGAGAGAGAGCCAAGCACCCGCGTGCACGTATACATATACAGATATACACAATAGCTCTGCTAAAGACGGTTAATTAGATGCTATAAACTTTGAACTCGCGCATTAGCATGGAGCAGCTCTCTTGTCGGCCGTTGCGACTATATCTCCCGGCAGATCTCGTATGTGCTCCCCGCGACAAATAGGACAAAAACTCATAGGATTTGCGCGTGTGTGTATGTACCCGCGAAGTGTTTTTACGTCTATTTATATACAAGGGCTGCGCGTTCTACGTATAATTAGCGATACTAATTAATGAGCCGTTCGCGTATGTACACACACATAAAGGTATGCTCTCGAAGTGTAGCCCCCCTCCTACTCCCAATTAATTATACACCCAGAAACGAAAGCGATCTAGAAAGAGGGAGAGAGGCGTGCGCAGACTACTTTTTCGCAAATCGCTCGACCCGAGCCGGCTGTTAAAAATTTTGAAAGCTCTCTCCATCAGAGGCCTCTCAACGCCGACTTTTATGTTGGAAGAAAAATGAAAATATATATAGAGTCCCGCGAATTGTGGGTCGCTTTCTCGATCGGCGCATGAACTAGATCACCGCGAGAGATCGTGCGTACGATATGAATATGCTCGGCATTTTGATTGCGTATGTAATTAATTTTGTTAATAAAACGCAAATACTATATCGCCGTCCCGATTCGGCAACCAAAAGAAGAAGCCGCGTACGGGCTTATGAATAAGCATTATATACGCGGATGTTTTCGAAGCTATCTCTTCGACTCGTCGACGAAAACAAGCACTGGCGACACGTGCGCGCATCGCGAACCTATATGCGCGTATCCGATATAACGGCTCCCATTGAGCACGAGGACACGATAGCGCAGCCGCATAATGGCTCCGTTCAGCGATTCTCTTCTCTGTAAACTAACAGAGATGAGAGAGAAGCTCGCGGCGGCCTGTATGCACAGCGATTTCTGGTAAAATGATAGATGATATATGTGAATAGGCTCTCCTGACGGATTATAGTGTTCCGCAACGCGTGATAAGAAGCGGCGAGGGTTATTTTATACTATAACGTATCGTGGGATTAGGTTAATATTACGCTATTTTTTTCGGCTTTGCCGCCAAGGTTATAATCAAGCTAATTAAAGCATCGAATAAAAAATCCTCCGTGTATAGGACATGTCTCACTCCTCCACGGGTTAACGGCAGCTGAAAGCTCTCTCCCGCGCGCAAAATACAATTTACAACTTTTTCAGCTAGCGAGCTCGTATCCCGGAAGGAAAAAAGTCCTTATACGCTATATCGGCAGCGTACGGTCGTACAAGGTGGCTAAAAGCTCTGCATACACACACACACGCGCGCTCGCACGCGTGTTATATAGGTATAATACACGATGGAATGCGCGCGCGGGAATCAGCGACGGTGTAAATCATCCTCGGCTATTTCTCTCTTTCTCTCTCGACTGCAGCGGCGGCGCAGGTGAATCGAGCGCGCGAGAAGCAGACACACGTGCGCGCCCTGATCGAGGAGAGGCGTGTTCGCGTAATTATATGGTTGCGGGTGCGATCCGAGAGCCATCATCCCGACGAGCAGTAAAGAGTAGGGAGGATGAGGGAGGTATACGGAAAGGACGCCGGCTTTTTCAAACTCATCAACTCTATCTCTCTCTCTTTCTCTTTCAGTCTTGTAGTGTATATAATGTGTAACGTGACCTTTCCGAAAGAGCCTTATCGCTCATGGTCCTCTCTTCACGTGGTCGTTAATCAATTCTAATTATTGTTATCGCTGAGTTATGTAGAATAGCGCAGAAATGGGTATACCTATAATTTCGCATGCGTGATTAATTACGCGACATCGCGCACAGGTCGCATAATTAGTTGATGATCGCTGTTTCTCTTCAAAGCGAGGTGAAAAAAATGTACAACGTGCGAATAAGCCTCCGATAAAAATCGAAGAAATCGTCCTTCTCGGATCTTTGGCACGAGATCGTGTACGTACATGTATGTATACAACAGTTAACACAAGCGGCGGGGAAGGGAACAAGTGGCTAACAGGGCGCTGAATTATGAGGGCCCATCTTTTTAATATGAGAGACCACTAATCTTTGACCGACAATTATGCAAGCGCGGCCTTGACTAATAGGCTACGACAGTCGATCGTTTCTCATCGAGCGCTGCAGGTGCCATAGAGAGCCATACCACGTTTCTGGAGATTATTAAAGCTGACCATGTGTGATCGTTCAGCCAACTGCTATTCGCGAGCTCGTTTAATTCTTGCGAATGTGACTGTTCAATTTATTTACGGGAAAATGTAGATTTCATCTGAATTTGTTATACGTTGTATAATGCAAACTCTGTACACACATCGCTATATGTGATAACGATACCAATAGCAATCGACTTCTCTGATTGTAGCTTATTGTTTCAGGAAGGAACGCTAATCATCGCTAAAGCGGGGATAATGTTCATCAGATTCTGCAAGCAAGCTTCTAATGGTACGTAGATTGTGTAATTGCATATTCGTCAAGTCGCGATAAAGCATAATATTTATGACAAGTTGAAAATTAGTATATACTAATGAGGAAAACAGAAAAGCGCCTATGCGCCACCTATCTTCGCTACCGAGAAGCTTACAGAGAGCCAGAAAGTTTAGGCGTTGGAGAAAAGGCCAGACCAAAACTGTTTAACTTTAACACATATTACATATGCGTCAAAGTTTCAGCGAGCGATTTGATTCAGCGCATCTAAGTACTCGAGCGTCGTAATACAAGAGTTCGGTAAAGGCACTGTCTGTAATTAATACGCGTGTAGCTAGTCGCCGTGAACCCGACGAGCGGACAATGGACGACCGCCGGCGATATATCACTGCCGCCTGCGCATCCCTCGGCGCAGATTACGTTTATATAGCTATATGCACGTCTCTCCGAAACAGATGGAGTGTATATATATATATATATATATATATATATATATATATATATATATATATATATACATATACACTCTTGTACGGGCGGCTGATGCATGCATGTATGCGCAGCGGAAGGCAGTTTTTAGCTCATTGTTTTTGCGGCGATCGCCGGCTGCAATTTGCATGGCGATATCGGCCGCGTCGCCGTTTCGTATACTGCTTATAAAAATTGGGTCTGATATAGTGCACCATCTTTGAATATCCGTTTATAGTCTCGAAATAAAAGAATAGGGCATTATATATCGCACTGAGAAAAAAGTAACATTACAGCAAAATTATATGTTAACTGTTAACATAGGCATGTTCCAGAAATACGTATGTCAATAGTTAACGTAGCTATGTTATATGTCAAATAGCTGTATGTTAATAGTTAAAAATTATTAGAAAACACACTTGTATGGATTTTATTAATGCTGAGTAACTTTACAGTGATATAATGTCAAAATTCAAAATTTTGTCTTTCATCGGCCTTTTGGGTCTAAATACCAAATCTGATAGTTATAGAGATAAAATAATGAGTCTGATTCCAACTGATTCAGCAGCCTCTGGCATTTCCATAAAGGTATATATCAAATAGTTTATCACTATTAGTTCAAAAGTTATTGGAAAAATTCATATCGTAATCATTCATTTTTCAGATTTGAATTTTGCTGCTGAATCAGTTGGAATCACACTTATTATTTTATCTCTAGAACTGTCAGTTCTGGTATTTAGACCCAAAAAGCCGATGAAAGACAAACTATTGAATTTTGACATTATATCATTCCAAAGGCACTTTGCATGCTTCTTTAGGTATATTCAGTTGCTTTCGTTCTATTATTAATGATTTATTGATTATTCATGATAAATAAACCCTCAAGAATATTTTTTGTATGAAAGAGGATGACGGATTTTGAGGTTAGGCCATACGAGAGAAACGCCATCTGCAGGCAACACTACGCACGATAGCCATGAAATTCATATGTTAACTATTTCCCGCAATATTTTGTATGTATACTATAGAAATCTATCTGTTTTTGTTTCGTATAGAATATTTGTAAGATGTACATGAATATATTGGCAATCATTGCTCCTAACGTGTGTACATGTTTACGGCAATGATATCTTTCTCTCAGTGCGCTCAGCCTTTACAAGAGCGAACGGGTAGGTCGTACACCACTTATGCTGAGCCTCGCGCTAGTTTAACGGAAAACCGAGCGACAACTTAGCCACAAATAACGCGCCATTTCTCTCGCAATCTCCTTCTCTCCGGGGAAATGCACGTCAACCACAAATCTCTGGTGCATCGCTGTCGCGTTCAGGTGAACGCCGTAAACCGCGAGTACACATGTAAGAGCACAGCAGAATCGGCCGCGATTCCGACCGCGTTTTTTTTTCGGGACCGCGTTGTCTCGTGCAGATCTGGACTATTATATACACACAACCGCTATCTTCGCGCGCGTTTGCTTCTTTTTTAGGCCTGTACCGTAGTACAGAGAGACGTGCTCGAATTTTCAGCTGTCATTAGGACGGATGGTTGAGCTCTTCGCAGAGGTCTGAGTAACAGTATAGGAAGCATCGATTTCTAGTTCGCGAGGTCGCTACTTGATCGCGCCGACCGTTACATTTCTTGTGCACCCGCAGTCATGTACTTGATGGATCTCTCTGCTTTAACGGCGTTTATGTCTGACACGTCGGCTAATTTCTGCAGCCACTTTAACGAGGCCAATTATTGCGGAGACGCGAAGTCTCTGAGGTTTTGCACTTTACTTTTCTTTAATTAATAGATTTGTCATCTCGATATGTTGATAGAGCTTGTGACGCGGTAAAACTTTATCATTGGAAGTGCTTTACTGCCGAATAGAAGTCTCATACAATATTGAGCACGAAGCAATTCATATTGCGATACCCTTATTTTTAACATCCTGCAACCTTTTCATTGACTCCAAAGCTGCTCTCTTGAAAATTACACCCGCGTATACACACGACAGGCCCGGATATCTTGGCGGCTAATTTTTTTAAAAATACGAGGAAGCTATTATGTATATCGAGCTCGCAGCTGCGGATCCTCTTGCTCTTTCTCCGGCTGTTCTCCCCTCCCCCCCCCCCCCCTATCTCGCGGCTGGTTACCATAGCGGGCACTCTGCTTTGCGTGGCGAGGTCGCAGTCCGGACAACCAAGAGGCGTGGGAACAGCAACATCGTCGCTGTTTAAAGCCACGAATTAACTTTGTCTTCTTTTTTGCCGAACCGTACTCTGGCTCCGATATATACGTATATAGCTAGGTGTACATATACCTGCAGCACGAGAGTGGCCATAGCCCGGCCATGCATACGTATGTAACGTATATTTCCCTCAGTGCAAATTTGCAAGTTTCGCAATTGGTGCAGAAAGTTTTTTTTTCATTTTTTATATTTCAAGGGTAGTGCAAGTTAAAATTTATGTCGATTTTTTGTACGGAAACGATTTTTTATTTATTTACAATACAACTGCAACTTTTTACATCTAAATAGTAATTTTTAAGCTAAATATAATTTAAAAGCTGCGGAGATCGACGTATAAAAAAGTTGCTGAATACGTGTAATTAATCGACACAGTCCTTTCATTATTTTAGCTTAGAACATAATGTCAGTCATTGAGCACTTGCAAACGTGTTGGGTCTTTTAATAGCTGGGTGGCTCTTGGATATCTTTACGATACCTCTACAGTGACCTTCGATCCGGTCTATCCAAAAACCTTTTCGAGAATCCATCTTTGATGTATTTACGACTACTCCCAGAACGTAACGTTGGAGAATATGAGTCGCGTTATAATAAAACCCGTTATATCACATCAAGATAACCACGTGCCAAGATGAACTTATAAAAGTGTTCTATATTTTCAAAGATTTTAATGAAAATTCCAATCGAAAGCAGACGTGTTGAGTACACAGTGTATATCTGCAACTATACGAGGTTGTTGTTATAATACGTGTTATGATCAAGATGCAGCCCCTATCTTCACGGTAGCTCATAGTACAGTTAGCGCAATCTACTCGGTAGACTCTATAGAAATGAGACCCGGTTCTCTCACCAGGTTTCTCTTCCGTCATCTCTACGTCGTGGCAAAATAAAGCCCGTAAAATCGCCGACAACATACCTCTTGCATTTATACTTAACGACTACGGACGCAATATCTTGATTGTAGTTCTTGACACTTGAAGGTACACTGTTAATAATTATCAAAACGAATTATTATCGTTCAGCTTCGGTATCGCATCAATGAATTTTCCAAAAATTTCACTAAACCGATTTATTCTTTTTTCTATAAATCGACTCACGATGTAAACAAAAAAATAACGGAACATGATGAATTCGCAACAACTCATAATTTCAATTTTCCGAAGCACGCATATAACTCTGCATATCTGTATACCAACCCTCTTGTACGTCCGATGTGTGCAGTATTCCGCAAAGGCTTTTACGATGCATAGCCTCGTATAAGCGCAAAGTCATACGTCTCGAAACCCACGAACAAGCTTGTACATATACCGATACAGCCCGTAAGCCAGCGTTTATGATTTCGTACTGGAATAGCGATGCGAGTGCGTTCGATATCACTCGAATGCGCACGTTATTGTCGACGCTCATTAGCGCCGGGATGAGAAAACTTGACGCTCCGCTCGGCCCGATCCAACGAGTCTGCATACAATGTGCGCGATGATTGTGAATGTAAAGAACACGTGTTGTCTATATAGAAAAACCGAGGCTCCGGCATATCTTTACTTTTTTTGAAGATCGTCAGTCTGATTGTGAAATAGATGTGCCGGGATTACGCGCGTTAAACACCGTCTTTCGCTAGTGTACGTATATAATGAAAGCATAAATGGGTGTGCTGTAGTATCAAGGAAATCGCAAAGAAAGAGGTTTTGTTTCACTAGCGCGGGAAATACTTAATTACGCTCGTCGACGAGGAGAAACTTGTAATTGTCGGGTATCGCTTTTAACGATCGGTTGACAAGGCTTTAACGCGATTGAATGTCACTTGAAGCGTCAAATTTTAATAACATTTTCGTATCCGGGAGAAAGTCGAAACTGCACGTGCGCACTTATAGAAGATATCCAATACGCGAAAACCGTGATATTCGGTAATTGATCGGCGGTGTAGAAATTTACGCTAAGAAAATGCTGTAAAAGCTGCAAACGATGCGCATGATAAGGTTGCGTGAATACAAGCTGCAGAAATTAACTTTACGATATTTATGCAACTATCCATTTCGATGAAAAACTATGGAGAAAGAGAAAGTTTTTATGGCTAACTTGTATGTGTAGTGATGGTGCAAAATTAAAGTATGCGCATCACCCCGCGATAGCGATAGGCATATTACTGAATTATTAATATTGCCATTTTACCGCAGTTTTGAAAAATTAGAATTGTTTGTTTACAAAAGCTAAATAAGACATCTGATGGCTCGATCGAATTCGATCCACCAAGTAATAGGTGTATACATTATTATTGGCATATCGACAAAAGCGATCTGGCATAAGACGTTCTGTTTCACAGCGGGGAGTGCAGAGCAATGACGCGCAAAAAATACTCACTCAAACTATCAGAGCGAATTCCGCGTCGAATTCAAATTTCTGTTTATAAAACAGGACAAAAGCAATGCGGCATATAAACGAGACTGTAATACGTGAATTTTATGAGTGCACGTTGCGGCAAGAGATTCGGTGAACGGAATTCCGGAGCCAAAGCAAAAAGTGATATTAAAATATTTATTGGTTTTTCGTATCATTCATGAGAAGATATATATTGGTTTATGCACTAAAGCGAATAGACTGGAAAGCTAATGCAAATATCGACCAAATTACACCCCACTCATAATTGACACCCATCCCTCCTAAGTAACCCCTATCCCTATAAATGACACCCCGCCCACAAAACTATCATATAAATATAGCTCTAAGAATCAATTAGACATTTAATTCACATTCAACTCTCTACGTGGTGAGATTAACAACAATGTCCAATATGGCCGGACAAAAGCTTGTTCTAATCGACTGCCTATTTAGCGGCATACAGCTGCCAGAACATTCTATAAGCCCCAAGCAAAAAGTAAAGAAGCAACAACAGTTAAAACCTTCATCGCACCTTAAGAACCCTCAAGAAGTTCTTTCGCACAACAGCAAAGACACTGTAAAGATAGTATTCGACACCGCAACACCTACATCAGAACTATTACAGCATCGAGGCTACAACAGAATCAGCCTCAAAGAACGCCGCTCACGCATTTTTAAAACAACTAATTCAAAAAATTATATTGCATCTTTACCAGAAACCGACATTATAGACCTATGCATTCGCATGGAATTGTTAAGCTTAAACTAATATAATTTTAGATTTTGTAAACTTGATTAACTAATGCTTTATAGTCTCAATGTTTTAGTAATAAGCTAAATGTAAATAATTATTGATTATAAAAATGATAAGTTAATTTTTTATTAATTTCTAAAAGATATGACTGATAAGCCACCTTTTTCGTTATCGAACAAATCAATTCAAGACACTAATTAGAATTTGAAACTAGTTGTAAGAATGAGTAGGTAATTTTATTGCCCTTCCAATTCATACGTCATAATTAAATTTTGTTGAAAGGATTGAGTTTATCACAATAACGCAATAAATTGCATCGCAATATTAAAAAAAAACAAGTTTTGAAAGAGGAAATTTATTCATTCACGAGTTATTATGAGATAAAACTTTATTGTTTCCGTTACATAGGTAGAAGATGCTATTCGTAAGAAAAATTTTCATAAACAAATACAGATATCCACAAGTCTTTGACCCACGTAATCAAATTCTAACAACGTATTTTTATAGTTGTTGTAAGAATACGCGACTCATTATGGATATCTGTATTTGTTTCTGAAATTTTTTCTTAAACGTTATAGAAATAGTAGTAAAAAAAGACTATGAAAAAATAAACGAAAACCCTTTTTGTGCTAAATAGTACCACGTACATGGCAACCAGTGTAAAAATGATTAAGGGTAGTGTTTAAAGTTATGTTTCTGTAACGAGGTTGCGATCGGCGATCACGTACAGCGATCTCGACAATGGCAGATCGTATCACGGGTCATTCATCTTTACGGCGCTTTCGAGCTGCACAGCGTGTGTGCACGTATCACCCACTACCCAGGCAGCGGAGATCGTTTATTTTTCTACCGATTCCAGCTCGTAAAAAATCTTAATTAAAGTCATCGATGCTTTCATGCTGTCAATAAAATTCTGATATGCTAATACTATCTCTAGGTGCGTACTTAAAGAATAATTTTTATTCTAGGTATACCTAGAAAACAGGACGTGCAATATGGAAAACTATTAGCTTTTTGACATTTACGTTCAATAGATTAGAAAAGTTTCATCACGTATTATCAGCGCATTTTCAAGCCGCTCAAATTGAATGCGTTTTGAATTTATAGCAAGTGCTACACACGGTATCTCCGCAAGTTCCACCTACTCACACTTGCAGGATTTATGCTGCTCATAAAGTAACCACGCGCGGCACTTCTCGATGGATGCGAAAATTCGTCGTGATTTTCTGCATACTGTCAGTTTTACGACATTGTTGATAACCTACATATTCCGCATTTCGGTATCAGTTTTCGAGAATAGATATTGATGTTGCGCGTCATTCAATGATCGCGGTTATATCAACGTTTTTGAATTTAAACTTTGCATATTTATCATAGTCAGATTTTTAGCAAAGTAGTAGTAAATAATGATAAGTAATTTCATCGTCGAGAAAATTAAAAACTCGAGATAACACGCAAAAATTATCAGCTCAAGTCAGAATTAACTAATAGGTATAATCCAGGATAAAAACGCACACGCGATACAGATCGCGCACGCAGTAGCATCTACATCACGCAAAAGCACTAAATCAAAGCGCGCCGTGTGTATGTCGGAACGAAAAGAAAAGAGTAATAAGACAAAATGAGGCATCGCTAAATATCGGGGCGTGTCGATTACAGTTATTTACGCAATCGCCGCGAATGCAAAATTATCGACGGCGTATTAGAAAAGCGGATAGGCGAGCTGCGCGCGTGCACTGACCCGTTATGTGTCTCGGCAGCGGCTGCTCTAAACGGTATAGGGGTTCGTTGGTGAACTTTTTCTAGTAAATAGCGATCGTGTATATCTATGGCGAGGAATAGCGTTAATGACCAGACTCGGAACCAGTCGCACGCTATAAGCTTGGAAAAAAGTCTCGTGGGATGATTTAGATTGGGTTTGGATGAAATTTTAACATAAAAACGACGCTATAATTGACTTCTTGTTTCCGACACTGCGATCGAAGATTACAGTTAGCAAATTTACGATCGAATTTTACACGGCGAAGATCGTGTTACAGCGTGTAATAGCGCATTTTTGCGAATTCTTAGATCATTGATCGACGCATTATAAATTCACGAGAGCAATAACCTGCACGTGTAACTCTTATTGCTGCGAAGCATGATCTTACATACTCTCAGCGGTGTAAAGCCGAATCTCGCGGGTATACGCTGCATCGAAGAATGCGAGGTATTACACTACTGGCTTAAACGCACCGAGTTTAACAAATTCTCGGATAATGCAGCCGCGGACGATAGAATGTAATACGAGGTGTTCGCGCAAACGATAATAACCTATCGTCGGTGGAAGAGAGCAGTGTATAGCGGGATACTTACTCGCTTTCTCATCAATAATGTTCTATCAGTTTGCGGCAACGCGTGCTACGCTATATCACATATACTATATATACGCTTGGAGAATCGGTGGGAAAGCGCGCTCACGTGCACTTATACGTGCTCTTGAACTTCGCGTTTAGCAATTTTTGGCCGTGAACGCGGTCGAAAATTACATAACTGAGAATGAAATTGAAGTATAGCCTACCTTGTGCGTGCGTGTGTTAATCTGGTAGTGAAGTTCTTTCTGCGATACGTATGCGAAGATTGCTGCGAAGTAAAGCTGGCGTGATCCTCAGATCGTCTGAAAGCATAATAATAAATATTAATGTTAAATTAAATCGACAATGCTTTATTAAAATGTTGAAACTTAAAAAAAATCAATCCTTTTTTAAAACCTATAAATTCGAGCTGCATCAATACATCCTAAATATCGAGTACAATACATGCACGTTTGACCGACAAAATTTTAACGACTTTACTCCCACTAAACAAAAGGTAATCTTAATTGCTGCCGTGCGCGCATTTGATCCTCTCATTCTCTCTCTCTCTCTCTCTCTCTCTCTCTCTCTCTCTCTCTCTCTCTCTCTCTCTCTCTCTCTCGATCAGACGGAAAAGATTACAAATTCAATTTCGCGGTCAGAATATTTTCGGTCAACTCCTGACCCGCGCGCGCATGAGTTCAATATGCATTTTTCTAAAGAAGCCCCATCTCGCGCCTTATTAAAATCTCGCATGAGAATACGCTGCACGCGATGGCCTTCGATTCATACGCGGGTCACACGTATCTATAATTTGAATCTCCGCACGCGGGCAGCTCTAAGTGGTCGGGAAATGATTGTAATTAATACGCCGTACACGAGCTGGCGAGATCGCGTTCAATATACTCTGGCGCATCGACTGGAATCATTCACTTTCGATTCTCGAGAGATCGTTTACATTTTTACGTAACAGTTAATATGCGTTTGTGAAAAATGATTATTGTTGGTGAAAATTCGTGTGATGGGGATAATTCGAGAATTGTGCGAAACAATTATAGGACCTATACGAAAAGAGTCATCAGTCAGAAGCCAAATTGCTACCTCGTCGTAAATTATTCAATATAATAATATACTGCTTCACTGCGAATTGCGATCGTATACCACTTATTTCAGCGTATGTAAGATCGTGTAAATCTTCATTTCTCACGATGTAACTTGTAATGTAAACATACCGCATTGAGATTTGAAATGCGTCTATGAGAGATTACATAAACTGCAGCTTATCGCATAATAACGAAATATATATGCATGACTTATCCAGCGATGACGACTTTCAAAAATAAATGCTCTTTGATTGATTTTTAATTTCTGATTTATATCAAAACATTTAATTTTCTCCAACGAAAATCGGGCAATGAATAATTTATAGTTTCTACGCACTCGATTTGTAATTAACTACGTTTATTGCATAGATTAACCTGGAAGTGTATTAAACTAAAGCGTAAACTAAAAAGGCTGACTTATTTGAAGACACCAAAAGTGCTTGACTGCAAGGTACGCATATGCTGCAGTTGCAGAACCGGTAATCCGCAGCCACTGACAAAGTTGTGAGAAAGAATTGTCCATGTTGCGATAGAGTTGCTGCCGAGTGACTTTTCTAAACTGGAATTATATCCCGATATAAATATGAATGAAATGTAACATGATAGCCTCGAACAGTAACTTGATACCTTTGACAGTTTCAGTAGTTGTTATAATTTTTTGCAAAGTTCCATGCGATATAGTATCAATTAATATGATGATGAAACTAACACACGGAAAGCGTCTCTGTGCAATTTGCTTATGATGATTAACCTGGAAAACACTCGCCATTTCGTTCTACAATTTTCAGTTATTATCAGTATTAAATTTTTTAAATTATAACAGTCCTTGCGATCATCATCTTTCTTACAAAACTTGGGCTGAGCTTATTATCACATAAACATGACATCGTTTATCCCCGAAACGCGTGCCGATATCTCAACAATCCACCATGCTTATTATATAACGATCAAGTCAAGTCCGCGACATAAATCCAAGAGCTTCTTTGCGTACGTTATTACAAAAAATAATGTCGGCCTTTCGGCCAATCGAACACCTGAAGAATGGCCCAGCCCGAGGGCCACGGTGGGCCTAAACAAGCATCTCGCCTCATCGGTTCTCTCGCACCAGTCACGGAGTCCGGTTCATTTTAGTAATTCATTACCGTAATAATTAAACATTATAGCTCGCAATGCGCGCGCAATCAATTTGCCGCGAGCGATCGATTCGCGCAGGAGTCGAAAAGACCACCCGCTTCGAGTATGGATATCGGTACTTACGCTGTGCCTTTTCCTCGGATTGGATGCGCATGAAATCGATATCTTCGTGGTGTACATTATATCTCGAGAAAGACTTCACGGATCTTCGATAGAATAAAAAATTATGATGTATATTTAAAGGAATGGCTTAAATTGAACACTTATCAAAACATAGTAGTGTGACAATATATCCTGATTCATGTGCATATACATGTCAATCCGATATAGAAGCACAATACGACTATTCGTTTAAAACAGTTTAGCTATTGAACTATCTGTTCGATCGTATATCCGATTATACCGAGAAGCGCGATTTTCCGACCGCAGGAGGTCGATTCTCGGAAATTGTATAGAGCTCGCATATATGTATACATAATGCGACCAAGTTCATGAATGAAGCTTTTTCCACATCGCTGCACTCGAGCTTTCCGCGCGATGGAGACAGGTGTGGAGAGTAACAGATCGAGCGTGAAAAGTCTTGATGATGATCGATCGCCTTAGGTCGCTGTATATAGATTTGTGGGCATACAAGTTGATTATATCACGCATTCTACATATTGTGAAGAAGAAAAATTCGATTTTTTGTCGCCAAAGTAAGAGCCGGAATAATAATCACGGAAAATTAATGGTGTATAACGCAGACGCTATGACATCAAGTAGATAGTGTCAAAACTGGTCAGACTAGATTATATTCAATACACACACGCGTTCTGTTAGACGTATCCTGCTGTACGCAATAATAATACCGCGCTATTTCATCGGTATTTTCGTTCTATATGCGCAAAAGCGCAAATTCATTTACCCGTTTATTTTCAATTTTGAGAGCGAGAAAATCATTCAGTAATTCTATAACCCACGCGAAGAATTCGCTCTCCACATTTTTCCCAACACTCGCGCTTGGCATTTCGTATATAAGTGCACGTCTCTCGACCCGAAAATCCCAGCGTGCCAGCATATAACGATCGATCGATTTGACCTTCCGACTGCAATTTAATTCCGTGATGGTCCTTCTTTTTTACCCAAGCTCTCTCGCTCTCCCTCTTTTCCCCTCGATTAACGGCTCCGCGCGTTCTAAGAGAGAGAGAGAGAGAGAGAGAGAGAGAGAGAGAGAGGGAGGAATCATCGGCGGCAACGGCGGGTATCTTCCTCTCTCGCGCTCGCGCGCGGACACATCACGCAAGGTTCCGCTGTTAAATATACACGTGTGCTGCCACAGAGCTGTGTGTATGTGTGTATATGAGTGTGCGGCGGTCCCGGACCCTCTTTCGGGCCCCGCGGCTCCTTCTTACGAGTGAGGTTCCCAGGAAGGTTAAAGGTCGCAAGGTCCACCTCCGCCTTCTCCTTCTTCTTCTTCTTGCAGCCTCTCGTGTGCAGGGCTTCTCTCGGACTACCTACCTGATGTGCTGTATATATACATATACCTAAGTTCCTCGCTCGACCGAGAGTATTCTTTCGCTTTTTCTCGCGCTCTGGCTCTCTCGCTTCTCTCTGCCTCTTTCTCTCTTGAGTATGTACACTCGTTCTTTTTTGCGGTTCAAACGATTTCCTAATTCACGACGGTTTCTTCCTTCGATTGCAACGTACACTCAGCTCTCGAGCCATTAATTAATTTACACTCGAATCGGCCTGGAGTTAGAACCATTAGAGGGAATAACGATGAAAAGCAAGCAACGCTCGACGAATGTAAATATAAGAGTCCGCTAATTATTTCCAATTAAAAATCCTCTCAACCACTTCACTTTCCCTTCCTCTATATCCTCTTTCTCCCTTATGGCTCGTTCTCGCTTATTACACGTACACATACTCGCGCATACCACTCTTTCGCCGTGCTCCTCTCTCGGGTCGACTCTTCCTCTTCTTTTTGCCCTGCGCATCTTCCTCGGCCTTACTCCCGCGCGCAATGTTGTATAGATAGAGGCTACGTAGGGGGATTCGAAGAATAGCCCAGTGTACAGTCTCTCCTCCATATACGAGCGCGATCCTTCACGTTTTTCTTTTTGCCCTCAACTCTGCTCATCTCACTCGAACGATCGAGTACGTGTTGTTCGATTTCCGGGATTTAATTTATCTGCTGCTCGATTGATTGCCTCTATACTTTTGTTTTCTATGAAAAAAATTAAATTGTTAAACTTGGAAACAATTTTTTGCAATTTTTTAGATTTCCGGCGGATTAGTTTTGAAGAGAAACTTTTACTGAATCATACTTCCTGGTAATCCGGTTCGTATTTTTTACTGTGGGATCTGGTGTGTGTAAATGTGTATTTTTGTGTTTTAATTTTTGCGGGTTTGCTTTGAAGCGCTGGTAGAGTATTTCAAAACCAGGAACTAACGCAACAAACTCTCTGGAAATCCGTAGATCATATTTTATTTGTTTCAATCGTATAGTTTTCGTTCTAAATTCAAAATATAAATAATGAATACACGCATAAAAAAATATAAAGCCAAAGAATTCACGAGGTAAGGAGAGAAAAAATTTCGAAAGAGCGCACCATCCCCCGTTTTGGTACAAGCGCGCAAGTAGTTACCTATATATAGGTATACATCACTGCGGCTCCGAAGCCCCGACAATTACGGTTTCGCGGTCTCGGCGCGATTGGCCGAGGAGGATTTGCGCGGGAAGTCAGCGCCAATCCAAGCCGACAATTCTCTCTCTCTCTCTCTCTCTCTCTCTCTCTCTCTCTCTCTCTCTCTCACACACACACACACACACACACAGTCCGCCTAGTAGAGTACCGCAGCAGAGCAGCACCGTCGTCGCTTCTTACGGCCGCATCGGCGAGAAAGGCCCTTATAGTCTAGTCGCGGCCGCACCTGCACCTGCGCATCAACGCACTTGCGGTCAGCGCGGCCAACTCCTGTATGCGCGTGTGTGTGTGTGTGTGTATTTACTATCGAGTGTTTATGAAATAAAAACAATTAATAGAGCGAGTGTCAGTTTCTCCGATCGCCGTGTTGTGCAGTGAGCAGTGTGCTATTTCATCGGATGTACATCAATAGCTCGAGTGGACAGCGTGCGAGTGTAAAACGCTTCGGGCGAGACTCTGTGTAAGCAAATATGAAAAAGCAACCGAATGTATAACTCGGAGTGAGAGCGCGTTTCTAAACTTTCTACGCAGAGAGCCACGTCGACGCAATTCGCCGTGTAATTGCACTGCAGTCTCGAAAGTCGCGGACAAACAAACAAACGATTAAAATAATTAAGAGCAGCGTCGAACGCGCAGAAGTATATACTTGAAGCCGGCGTGTAATTGCGACACGCGCGCGCACGTGCGCGCATTCGCGCTCCCGTATAGCTGTCATTGTCACGGCGCGCGACACACGTGACTCTATGCGAGAGCAGCAGAAGAAGAAGGAGAAGCGATCGAGCAAACGGAAAGGGACGGCTAATCGGGAGAACGCGCGTGACTTACCCTTCTTTCGCATCGACCAGTCGTCGTCCTGTTTTTTGCGCGGTTCGAGTTGTGCTCGTTTTGGTCTTTGAAATAATTTTCACATAACCGTCTACACTAAATTTATGCAGAAAAAATAAACAACGCGATGATATAACTCTGAGGAGTAATACACGTATGGTTGGGAGAAGAGTGATTTATATCGGCGCTGTCGGGTCAGTGCTTACTGAAAAAAGGACCAGAGAGCCCGTCGAAATCTATTTGCCGAGCAGTGCTCGATCGTAGTTCGCCGGCGATTATTCCGACCGCGGTTACAGGCACAATTTTACGAACCTCGAAATTGATTTACGAACCGCTAGTTTATGCTAATTCACGCGTCCGTCTCGAAATTTCTCCTACGCTGTGTAAAAATTATACGATGTTTCCTCGCGAAGAATATTATAGGCAAGAACGTATTTTTCATACGACTTCAGGTATCATATAGATCGGTGGGAACCTATTAACGTTTCAATCCACGATTTTCCTTAAAGCTCGTCAAAGCTATAAAATACCGCGACTCTCGGCGATCGACGTTATATTCCACGCGCCTTTCTTTCATACTACGCGGCTGCAGCGGCAAAACAACGCGCGCATTAGGCTTTTTCTCGCCGAGATGCGCAGCAAAACGCGCAAGAGTAAGACGTGCGTCGTCGCGGGGAAACAAGGACAACAACAGAAAGGGGGAAGAGAAGAAATCCCTCTTGTACACTTATGAATTATTGAGGAGACTCTGCGTCGTCTCTCTACAGCGCGGCGGCGCAAGAAAGCTCGCGCGACGCGCTGAATCTTAAAGTTTTCTCCTTCATATCCGCTGATTTCGCGTTTTTCCGCGCACACGCAGGAGCCGGGATAAAGCCGTCTCTTAGCTTCTTATTCTTCTGTCGAGGTGTTTTCGCAGGCTGGCTTTATATGCGGAATTTATGATTTATCTGCGCATTGATGAAAGTGCTGCGCAGTGCGGAGAGGATGAGTCGATCAAATCTCAGGGTTTTGTGTGTCTTATGTTCTACCAAGTACGTTTATTCATAAACCAACACGTTAAAACAACGAAGGATTAGCAAACGCACAATTGATGACAACCACCGTACAAAAAGAAAACAAAAAAAAACTGGAGCCATCATACACGACATCGGGATTATCGACGCTCGGCTGCGCGTAACGAAGCTTTTCCACGAAAGGCGTAAAAAGCCGTGGCGCGACCAGTCTTGTGTCCAACGCGCTTAGAAATGCCGGCGCGCTTGTTCCGCTCAATCGTGCAAACAAAAAGACGGGAAGCCCGCAATCATAACGCCGCGACGTTAACCCTATTAACGCTCTATAGCCCTGCGCGCGTTGTGGGGGCATAAAATCTACCCTTTTCCTCGATTCAGCAGTTTTTTTCTCTTTCTCTCGACGCAATTCCTCTCTCTCTCTGTCTCTCTCTCTCTCTCTCTCTCTCTCTCTCTCTCTCTCTCTCACACACTCTCTCTCTCTCTCTCTCTCTCTCTCTCTCTCTCTCTCGGCAAGCGATTATACGCGACGACATTCCGTCGAGCTGTTTACGCGCACTTACGTACATGTCGATCGTGAACCTGCAGTGTGATTGTCGATCTGCACGAGCGATTAATTCAAGGCGTGCTCGATGATGCGTGAACGCATCGAACTGTTTATGATCGTAAACTTGTGGTTTTCTTGGATTATTCCGAACTGTATAATCAATTAGCTGAAGGTGTAACGCTGCTTTTATCTTATTTCCAAACGTCGACTGGCTCGTTAACTTTGAAATGGCTGTAATTAAATATATTCATATATTTAAAAGGCAATTATATATATAATTCTAAAAATGCGTTAGAAGCCAATTAAAGCTTTATGCCTTTCGATAAGAGCTTGAGAACGATTGTGCGCCTACTTTCAGACATAAAATATCTTTTTCTATAATACTGCCAGGGGATTTCCTAATTGAAACTAGAAGCCTTACAGGAAGACGTATAGTTTTCAGCTCAGCCATTTTTTGTTGCAGGAGACCTGAAAAGGCGGTACTCTTGGAACAACTTCAGCGAGCCCGAAACGAGGAGAACGGAAGCTGAGGCTACTTCTGGTACCGAAGAAAGGACTACGTCGGATGACGACGAAGTTACTTTCAAGGTGAGAATAAATAATACAAGCGTTTTTGTAGATTTCTATGAAAATTCAATTTACTAATGTATACCGATAAATACTCGTTTACTGAAAAAAAATCGAACATCCAGATACAAAGTCTCAAGCTTTACGCGAATTTACGAAACAACCCGTAGAGACAGTGGAGTGAAGGGCAAGTCTCTTAGAAATTTTCAATTTCGCGCTGGCGCGCACAGCTGCAAATTGCAGCCAACTTACACACGACTTCTCTTTCTCGGCTCAGTATACCGTATATAACTGAAGAATCTAATTTCCCTTTGGGAAGAGCTCGCTGTACTCGCGCCGAACACCTGTTTACGCATTCGCGGCATTTAGGCAGGCATGTCTGCTGCTGCTGTTGCTTACTTCCACGTGTATATAGCTATAGATATATACTTGGACTCGACGGCTCGGTTTTGCTGTGTTAGAAAAACGGTCGAGTATTATGGGAGCTGTGTTTTTCCCGGCGTGTTCGTGTTCGCGTTCACGAGTTCAGCGAGGTATGCACTTGTGCGAGTAAAATTTAGCTTGATGGAATCCATTATATTCTGTATGTAATGAAGCTCGCGGTATAATATCTTGGATTTTTCTTTTGCATTAATAATTTCACGTTCTAGATTGAAAACGTTTATGAGGTGAGAAATTGCATTATTTGAGAGAAATCACTGTTTGGGGGTTTGAAGGGTGTATGAAAATCAAGTAGAGCATTGGTGCAGGTAATGATATGGCGATTGCGAAAATGAGTGAGATAATAATTGGTCCAAAAAGTGGACGAACGGATTATTTAATTGTTCTCCACGCATCATAGCGACAACAAAAACGTCGAGTCGCTTAAACGCAAGCTTTATTTATTATATAGATGTTGTTATTTATACTCGCAGTAATTGCAAAAATGGGCTTTACAGTGCGCGGAGTTAATAACTGGACAGCTGCTGATGGTTGTAAAATTTTTTTCCCGATGATTAACATTGAAGAGAAAAGGCCTTTAATTTAAGGTAAAGTTGGTTAAAATGAATACTTATTTGGCGCAAAGTTATGAGCAATTAGAGATCGAGTAAAAATTCTTCAGAAATAGCTAAAGAATATAGGCTAATTGTTCTTGTTAGAAAAATCAGTGAAACTTAAAAAGTTGCAAAACGTCCGATTTCTCACACGCGTCAGTGCCTGTAATAAAAAAATTCTCATCATTGTTTAACCAAGAACAAAACGCAACAGATCATTCAACAAGTTCCCCATTCACATGCTATCTCTCTCGATTCTCATCCCGCCGCTTCAGTCAACTCCTACCACACACATACCCGTTCGATTGTTACATGCCACAGCGCTCAGAGCAGAGGGCCGCGAGGGAAAAGCGCCGAGTGTAGAGGGCAGAGGTAATTCGCGCAAAAACTGGTTCCCCAGCCGTATGAGAATTTTGCGCGCGCGAACAGACATGCGTGCGAGCATCTCTCTTTCTCTCGTGCGCTGCTGAAGCTGCGCGTAATCAGAATAACCGATACTCGCACGGCGAAAGTGCGTTTCGAATGAACGACCGGCCACTCGCGGGAAATATGGACTTTAACGTTACACAGGCTAGGTATGCATGTGTGTGTGTGTGTGTGTATGTGTTTAAGTACGGTCTGCGTTGCGTGTATATTGCTTTTATCGGAAATTCTCGAGAGCGTGAACCTACGCCGCTGCTGAACGTGGGATTTTTTCGGAGTGTGGACGATAATTAGTGGGCTGGTCTCTGCGCCGAGCCGTGATTAACAGCTTTTATGCTGATTTTAATTAACGAGTTATTAGCTGGCTTCAATACTGATGCAAGGCGTTGTTCGGCATAATTTTCAAGTACTAGGAAAAAATTCGTAGAGAAAATAAAACCTTCATGAAAATCATAGATGCTTTGTCTCGCTGTAAATTTTAGCGCGCGCATGCACCTTGAACCCTAAACTTTTTCTAGATCACCTCGCAGTCGTATACACGAGAAAAATCGCGGAACATTATAATCAAACTATTCGAAATACGTACATAATTTATATCCGCGCGCAGTTTGATAGACAGCTCGAGCAAAAGAAAGCGTATAGCAACTTCATTAACTCGGCGCAAAACAACCCGACGAAACTCATGCGGTTCGTAAAAAGTCCGTACATCTGCGCGCTGCATAGAGTACACAGAGTCTGCCAGTTGCTCTGCGGCGAGGAAAAAGTCAGGTCTCGCGAGACGGACGGAAAGGGAGGAAAGATATAATTAACCGGATAAGCCGGTCGAGCGGAGCGTGTGGGGGTGGCATGTAACGTGTAGAACAAGCGGAAAGCACGAGCTTCGAAAGGAAAGCGCTCGCCTGCAGCGGAACGTATATAGGTATATAGAGAAAAAGAGATGCAGAGGATCAACGAGGTTAAACATTCCACGCTGCGCGTCTATTATACCTGTAGAGGGGAAGGGCAGCTTGTACTCGCTTGCTTCGAGAGATTATACTCGGCTGACTAGTTGAGTACTCTACTGTCGCGGCTATACGTTTTATTATCGTGCAAGCGCGGCGACGTCATTGCACGCGTGTTCTTTTGTCTACCGGTTGACAATGATTTATACTGGGCTATGTGGAATATGAGCGCGGCTTATTCGGTATGCTTTTTTGCGCTTAGAGGAAATTATAGAGTAGCGTGTTTTATAATTTATTGATCGTCTCATGCAAATTTCGCGTCTTGTGCATAATTGTATATCTTGTTAGAGCGAGCTTCGGGAAATGGAACTTTGCAAGTGTACATTTTTTAATAAGATGAGTCCTCTGAGTCTATCTAATTAATAGGGAACAGACATGATTTTTAAAACCTTTTTTAAAATAAAGTTAAGGATAAATCTTACTCAAAAGTACAAGAGTCACGATTTTTACTGCAATATTTGTTAAGTAATATTGTTTTGAAAATTCGGTTTCCTAATGATACGTTTAAACGATTGAGAGCTCACGTGATCAATATGGCGGCGCGAAGGATGAAAATATATATGGATGTATAAACGCATGTAAATTTTAATACATAAAATAACCTTATTGTTTTCTCCAAAATCATAATAGAGATGAGAGATAATGCTTCAAAATCAAAATAGATTCATGATGACTGAATTTATGTACTCAAATGCCCGTACGTTAGGTTAGGTCTTTATCCTTTGAGCCGCCATATTGAAGAGCTGTCGTTTTAAAAACTACTCAAACATAAGAATTTTTAATTAATCTTATTAGGGCCTAGAGGTATTAAATCAGCAAAAAATTGATGCATAACGTATTCTTATGCTATTTTCTACTGTATATAAATATTTATATGCATATAGCAGAACCATGTCTGTTAACTATTTCTTTGACAAAAACTGAGATAAAAACACTTTGGTAATGCTATTGGAAAATATGAGTAATGTGTCGCCTAACCATACTCAATCCCTCAGCCACAACCTACTTCTTAGCACCAAGTTTCTGCTCCGCAGTCAATCTCTCGCACTTATAGACATATAGGTGTTGGTAGTCCCAGTCCCCGAGGCTACCGTCATCGGACTACAAACATCCTGTCTCTCTCTCTCTCTCTCTCTCTCTCTCTCTCTCTCTCTCTCTTCTCTCTCTCTCTCTCTCTCTCTCTCTTCTCTCTCTCAGCTCTTCGTGGGAAAGCGCGCGCGATCGGACAGTGTATATATGTACATAGACGGCGCATACGGAAACGTGTCCAGCAGCCGTGCAGGCCCTAACCCTTCAGCAAGACGTGTCCCTCTCTTTCTCTCCTGCAGCATGGAAATTGATACGCGTAGCAGCAGCAGCAGCAGCAGTAGCGAAGGTTCGCGCGCGCGAGCGCTAGATAAGATCGTCACGCCGCGAGCGAGAAGAGCACAACTAAATGCTCCCGTGAGCTGCAGCACACAGTGGCTATTTCTCTTCCGCTCTCTCGGTGCACTGCGGCTGTACTCGCTCTTTCTTTCTTTCTCGTAGATAAATATCTTGAGAATTTCATTAGCATGATCCGTGTCCGAGAGCGAGAGAGAAGCTGCGGCGGCCCTCGAAAACCCCGCAAGTTGCGTGCTGTGGCTGCAACTCCTGACATTCCTTTTTCTCGATTTTGTCTGCTCTGTGCTTCTACGCGCGGCTTTTACATTTTATTCCACTCTGTCCTCATTATTTTTACCCCTCTTATCGCGATTGCTTTCTTTTGGAGATTCAGATTAGTCAGGGATTTAACCAAAGCTCTCGGACTACCGTCGTCGTTTATTTATTTTTTGTTTCGTCCCCTTTACTGTTCAACGAAAGGATTAAAGAGCGTTTATTGTGACAAATCGCCGCTTATAAGAGTCGGATTCCTTTGAAGATAAGATTCATCAAACAAGAGTGTAAATATAAAGCTACATCTGCAACGAAATGATCGAGTAAGCAAAAATCAAAATATCTCTCTGCCCGGCATCGATTTTCATACATATCATGTCGGGATTGGCTGTTAACTTCTATCTCTTTGGGTCTTTGCCTTCAAGATTCCTAGACAAAAACACAGCTCCTCGCGCAGTGTCTATACGCTTTTCCTATACATACTCTCCTCTCACCGACAAATCGAGATACCGCGCACTCGGGCTCTCCCCTCTCTCTCTCTCTCTCTCTCTCTCTCTCTCTCTCTCTCTCTCTCTCTCGGAGTTACGTTCATTGCGCCGATATCAAACGAAGCAGATCGAAGAAACGATCGCGCAGAGTGTGCAGCGCGCGACTAGAGCGCGGAATGAGATTTCCCGCAAAAAGAAGCTACGATCTCCAGTTCCACTCGGCTGTGCGTTTACGTCCATCCTTTCATCGTTCAATCCCGGCCGGGATCGTCGAGCAAAAAGTGTATTTATCTCGAATCGATTGATTTTTCCCCGATGCTCATCTAGCTTTCTGGGAGGTGAAGCTGCTGCTTTCTGAAACCGACGTATACAGATACAGAACTGGTTGTAATTATCCAATTGCGCAATACAACGTCTTTTCGATACATCTCGACTCCGTGTATGCGAGCTTCGCAGTTTTCGATCCGTCCGCGCAGATAAACGAAGTTAGAGCTGCTCCTTCCGATGATTTTCTCGCACACACACGCGCTTAACGTGTATAGAGAGGCGGTCGCGAGTTACGGCGCTATTAAGCTAAGTGATCGCGTAGCCGCGAGAAAATTGTACAGTCATCCATCAAAAGCTTCGTTTCCAACGCTTTCCCCGTTTTACAAGCGCTTTTCGCGTCTTTCGACCCTTTCGTATATAATAACTGGGAACTGCCAGCATGAGCGGGGAGTTGTTTTTTGCGCTCGCGCGCCGCCTGATAGGCCCATAAATCAGTCGGACGTCGTAGAGATCAATCGAGAGATGCGTCGGAGAATCTGTTCTCGCGGGATTGCGTTGCCTGGATATAGTCTTTCTTATATGAAGGGTATCTTTGAAGCGTTGCTTTTTTTATAATATTTTTATTATAGTTATTGTGTTATATAGAAGTAGAACGATAACGTTATTACATTTTCAAATGGTGCGATAAGTAAATAACATAAAATAAAAGACTAATAACAAAGCATCGCGTCGTTCTAATTAATCGATCGATCAAATGATTCGCCTTCTTAATTACTACATCAAGAAGAAGTAATCCAATATTTGAAAAGAAAAACTGTTCGCGATAGCCTCATCATTATCCTCGACAAGTCAGGCGGGTATAATTCATAACTCGCCCCAAAAAAAAGAAAGCGCGCATGTACTTCAAAAGAGAGCGCACCGCCCATCGCTTTCGATCTTCAAAGCTTACTCGCTCAAACTGCAGTTCTCTGACAAAAAAACAAAGAGAAGGAAACAAGTAACTAAACTTTAGCGCCAGCGAAGCGCATGTACCTCGAAGACTGCCTTCTTAAAGGTATCCTATACTGACCGCCGCGCGTAAACAGCTGTTCAGCAGTGAAGTATAAAGCCAGCGTGAGCTTCCGCGTTCGGAGCTCGCGCCACATAAAATTCTTACGGCTTTCAACTCTCACGTGTGTGTATGGATATGTGTATACGCAAAAGATCGCCGCCAAAGTCTATATACACGGCTTGACATTGTATCTCGCGCGTGCATCGCGAGCATTGGCGATTCGTGAATTTTATCGACTGAGAATAAGGAAGAGACCCCAGCGATGGACGTGTCCGTAAGTTTGGAGAAGATTTGCGTATACACGACTTGAGATGCATGCAATATTGGAATATTTCCAATGCCAGAATTACCACTTTTGACTTTATCCGACTACGAACGATCTTATTATTACTTTTTTAATAATAAAAAGAGTTATTGCTTTTTTTTCAATGCCTATTAATGAATGAAGAAGTGTCGGAGCCTCTTAAAAATTCATTGTTGAAATTTAAACAAAAAATATTTCGAGCTTAAATTTAGAAAGAAATAAAAAGAATTCTGTTTTCAGTATTCAAAATTCGATCAATAATATCAAAAATAAGTTTCACCGTGTACTTACCGGTATAACTTTCGACAGGAAAATGGGTGTACGGTGCAGGCGGTGGACCTGGTGGCGGACTGCCCGGAGCCGGTAGTGTCTTCGTCGTCGCGGCCGGCGTCGCCCGCGAGGTCAATCTCGCCGCGACCCGACAGCCCGACGATCATCATGGGACAACGGCCCAGCAGCGTCAGCCTCCTTAGACCGAAGATTTCGCTCACTTGGGTCCTACGCAATCAGCAGCAACACAATGGCCTGCAAACGACCAACAACATTAGCAACAATAATAATAACAACAACAATAATCTCGCGACAACCGGACACGTTCTCAATAACCAGCAAGCTGCCGTTGTCGAGCTGCATAGAGATAAGGATACCAATCAAGGTTGGTACTAATCTGTGTAATTATTTGGTTCTCATCGTAAATGATACGATATATTCAAAAATAATTACGTTGAATAGAATTTAAAAGATTGTGATAATAAAACAATTTATTAATAGGAACAAATATTTTTTCCAGCGAAGGAACGCGAGGAAAAAGAGCGAGTTTTTCGTAGGAGCGTCAAGAGTGTAAAGAGCGTTAAAAGCGTCAAGAGTACCGATGCCTCCAGGATCAAAGAAAGAGACAAGGAGAATATCGATCGGCTGGAAAAGCACGAGAGAAAGAGCATAGCTTTGCAGAGAATAGAAAAAAATGACAAAACCGAAAAAGTAAGCTATCGCAAATTCCTTTCTGCATATAAGTGATGCGTATGCATAACAAATTCTCGTCTGCTTTTTTGCAGATAATAGACCAAGAGAAGGTAGCCGTGGAAAACGGACTGGACAAGCGGTTGGAAAAAGAATACCAAGTGATAAAGGAGAGTAAGGATGTGAAAGAGAAGGTGAAACGAGCTATTTCAGAGCCGAATTTGATGACCCGCGAAGCTAACTGTACACCCTGCAACGGACGCGAAAAGCACAGGCACAGACGGACCAAACGCAGTCACAGGCCCAAAACCTCTAGTCGATTCGGCTACGATATTGCCGATCTCGACTCATTTCTTACCAAGGTAAAACCCACGAGCCATCACCTTAAATATAAAAGATTGTACCTACCTAGAGGCAATCGAAATAAACACCCGAAAATTTGATCAGGCATCGATCGAACGACCAGCCAACATTCCTGTGGTACTGTCATTCCCGTCAGTGCTGTACCAGACGCAGGGCGGCACGCAAGCCGAGCTTGCGCTGCCGTTGGGAACTGTGGTCAACGCAGTTTTTAAAAACCAAGCCTGGCTTTATGTCCAGACACCCCACGGTCAAGAGGGCTACGTCGGCTACGCGGCCTGTCTGCCGCTCGGCATTTTGCCCCAGTCGACACGCGGACCATGCTGGGAGGATTCGACGGACGTCTTTCCCAGGCCACTAGGTAACCGATTTTTTCACTCCCTACAAAAATCATTAGGCATGATTAAAAAAGATATAGTAATATTGAACATCAGTATATTCTATATTTCTAAATCCAAACCTAATTCTAATTAAATTACGAACAATAAATAAAAACAGCTGTTCATGCGAAATTTCTATCTGACTAAACTCTACCCTTATAAACTCACTATTATTATGCAAAATTTTGCAGGTAACCTGACGGACACAGAGAAACTTCGAGACACACGCTCGGAGTGCGGCGGCAGGTCGTCGTCGCGCTCTCGACGCGCAATGTCTGCGGTACCGACGAGCGCGAGTAGCTGTCGTGGTGAACGCAGCGTCGATCGTCTCTATCTGCGGGCGGCGGCAAACTCGAGAACAAGAGGTGCGCGACACACGCTGCTGCTGGTGCGAGAAGACTACGAAGGCAGAGGTGCCGCTGACGCTCTCAGTGTCACCAAAGGCGAGGTTGTCGTGCTGCTCGGTGACTACGCCGATTCCGATTGGTTCTGGGTTCGGGCGCGCGACGGCCGAGAAGGATTCATACCCGCCGTTGTCGCTGGACACGGCTTTCTATGAATCGCGAGCTTTGTGCTTCTAATCAGCGTCTTGATGATCTGTAAATAGATGATAACTATATAAGTAGATGGATTTTAATTTGTCGCAGGTTTCACGACGTTTGATACAAGTCGAAGCATTCAATTTGTTATTGTACAAGACATTGCATAGTAAATAATGATTCCATATTACTTATTCATCATGTTTTCGTAATTCTAACTTTATCAGTATAATTATGCATGATATATGAGCGTGTGTGTAAATACTTCAAAGAAAGGGAAAGAGTCATTTTTTTAGAATTTTAAGGTACAGAGTATGTGTTAGTACCGATTGCGGTCAATTGGTTTATTTAAAAAAGTCGTTCCTATAAGTGAAAAAATACAATATTTAGTTGCTGCTTACAGAATTATACAATATATAGTAATCGTGATTGGAGCTCATTTTATTTTTAACGATGTATTAGAAATATAATAAATACATATAGATTATACTTATAGATTGTATTTTTTATTTCTTTTTTTCAAAATTTCTGCATGAAATTGTTTTTATATAGCTTATTGAGTTATTTTTAAATAAGTCACATGTTGTTTCACTATCTGTTCTGATTCGCATCTTTGTACATTTTACTCGCATATGTAAATATTATAGCTTATAAAATAATATAGCTTAATAAGTATTTTTATCATTTAACTTTATCCATATAAGTGATTTTGAATGCGCATCCAATGACCAAATTGATATTTATTAATATAGGTGCAATGTGCAATTGACTGTGAAATTGTTTATAAGAATGAAAAAATTATGCTTATAGTTTTTATATTTTCTAGTTTTAAAAACGTTGTGTTTCATGAATGTATGATCAAACTTGTACATACAAATATTGGTATTGCACAACATAAATAGTTCTAAAAAATACATATTAAACGTTACAGTTAATCTAACGTTTACATTTTTCTTTATGAAAGATAAATTATTGACAATTTATGTATGTAGTAATAAACCAAGTATAATTTATAAATAAAAGATATACTATTTTCAAGTGATTGTCATACATCTTTTATAGTTACAACCACATTCAAGTGCGATAAAATAAATGTCGTACAGTTAGTAATATTTAAATTAATGAAGTTCAAAAAAATTCCCATGGATAAGAACAAATGCTTGACAAAATAGCTGTATTAATTCAATGTATTCTTTATTTGGTTTTGATGTAGCCTCAAAAACTATTTTAATAGAATTAATTAAGTTGGATAAAATTGTCTCTTTATCACCTGGATGTTTATTTACACGTAATTCAGTGATAGTGTTATGATGTTTTTTACTTCTTATAATTGCTCTTGCAACCTCAACTTTCTTTTCTTTATCTGTTATGATCGACTGTATAGAAATTGATTTTTTTTAAATAAAAAAAAATAATAAATTGTAATGAAAAGCTATTTTCGATAAACAAGTAACTTTTACTCACTAGTATGGAAGGTAGATCTTCAAATAAAGGCCAAGTGTCTTGGCAAGCTATGCAATTGCATTTAAAAAAAAACCTTTCTATGTATTTGTCTCTTTCAGATTTTAGCGTAAAAGCAAAATTACAACCATAGTCATCCAATATCTATAGAATATAATTCATAGCAGTTATTTCATAAATATTATATTATTACAATAAATACATTTATTGAATAAAAGATAGCAACCCAACCTGTGAACCCTCTTTTATAGGGTGTAAAGCAATGATAACTTGTTGCAGAACACTATCTCGTAAACGAGAGCATCTGCCCACATTTGGATTGCAACTGTGATTAAGGAGACTCGTAACAGAACCAATAACAGACCCAATTTTGATGTTTTCTCCATTATAAACTTCGTTGAACTATATATCAAGCATTAAATTATTATATAAAGGAATATAACGCACGTTATTATGCATAACAAAAAGTTTAAATTAAAAATATAATTATCACCTGATGATCATTTAATTCTAGTTGCATGTGGTGTTTTGCAATTAGCTTTCCTAAAAACATAGCATCTTCATTTTCATAAAGAGCAGATAGATCTTTCATGGTATTGTCCCCAAGAAAAGATGTAAACGAAAATAAATAATATAAAGTTATTGCAGTATTCAATGACAATGCTAAAAGGTCATATCTTTTTCGATTTTGTTCATGAGTGACAAGACTGTAAAAAGGTCTATATTCATCACTGTGATAAGTTCCATCCTCTGAAATACTCTTCATTAGGTAATCTAAAAGAACCAAAAAATATTGAAATTATATTTACTATAATATGTATTAATACTCATATATAACAATTGTCACCTTCACAATCATCAATTTTTCTTATTTTTTTTCTTAATTTTCTAATACTTCCACTCTCCCTAACAGCTAATATGGCAAGTTTTAAACTTAATCCTGACAAGTCATTCATTCGTAGGCCAATTAAATATCCCTTGATAGAACATTCAATGTCATGATACTGCTGCCAAGCCTCGCTTCTGCATTTTTCAGAGCAATACATTGCATATATGCATTTATCACAAGGAATACTGTCCCATGTTCTTTTAAAGCATTGTGAACAATGAGTATATATGTTTGGAGAACTTAAAACAGATGCATATGGTTTCTCAATAACAAGAATTTCTCCAACATCTATGTCTCTACTTGCAACCAAGTGTCTACCAAAAACGTTAGTATATTTAATACTAATAGCATCCGAGGCTGAGGGAATTATTTCATTACGTATTATTTCTGGTAGAGTTATTTTTTGTAAATCTTCATTTTGTTCCAATTGCGATTTAGTTCCCAGTTCTTTATTTATGTAAACAATTTTAGATTCTAACTTCTCTTTTTTCTCGTCACTCACAGTCATATTTTCAAGCCATTGTCTTGCTTCTTCACATACTTTATCAAAATCTGTCTTATCCAAGAGTTTTAGACATTTAGCTTTTCGTCGTAGCAAATTTGCCTTTAAGTGATCTGGATAACTAAGCTCTAAGGCTCTGTCGATGTCTCTAATGCATTCTTCCAATTTATCCGAATTAAATAAAATAGCTGATCTGTTAGCATATGCCTGAGCTAATTCAGTTGATGAATTTTCTGCTAAGGCTATGCTTTTAGTGTACATTTGCAAAGCTTTAAACAAGGCCTTATTATCACCTTTTCGTTTGACAAAAAAGGTATCTGCTTCATTTCTTAATGCCTTTGATTCTTTAGAATCTTTTTGTTCACATTTCACATCCAAAGGTAACATTTTTTCTATCGCTTGCAGTGTTATTTGCACTCTCTGTTTACAGTCATTTTTATTTTTTATGTCTTCTACTAAGCCGTCTAATTTCAATATTGACAAGATTTGATCTGGTGGTAACATCTTTCGACTGTAGATTTTACTTTTTTGGATTTCTAGAACCTTCTATTAACTGCAGTATACAATCACACAATCGATGATGAATAAACCATAAAGAATAAACGTTGTTACCAAGAACTTATAAAACTATACTTACATTATATATAGGTGTATAATATTATATTTGAGTACGCAATGATTCTTGATGAAAAGCCACTATAAATTCGTTTGTTCTCTAAGTTCTTGGCTTGATACCACATGTAAATATATATGTATGTATGCTAAGAGCCGATAAATTTCTGCGAAAAGACGATTTTTTCCCTGGTCGAAAGAATAACGATCGCATTTTCGAACGAATATGAATTTAAGTATCTTGTACTATTACCAACTTGACACACACAAAAATGACAAAAACGATAGGCATACAACAAGCGCATCGCAGATAACATTCTGTTTTAAAAAGCATGCAGTACTTAATTCTTAAATTGTTATAAGTTTAAAAATAAAATTTATAACTAAATGCAATTTGTATAATAAAAAAAGTGAACATACAAGTATAAAATAAAATAATCAAACAAGTAACATTTTATATAGTATACAGAACAATATGAAGTAAAAGCATTGAAAAATAAAGTATAATATGAAAATATAAAAATAAAAATAATAATCTGTTACCTTATAGAAAATATTATAGACAGCCGTGATCTGTTGTGTTCATTTTAAATTTATTTCATATTTAACATTATAACATTAAAAAAATACGTTGTACTTTTATTTCTATTGAGTACAGTTTCAAAGACACTCAATTAAATTATTTTATCAATTACAAAAATAGTGCGCCTACATATGAAACTTTTTTATTGTTTAAATTATAATTGTTATAAATACTATTTTTTTAAAACTGTAGTTCATAAATCACAAGGAAATACTGTAAAAATATAGTAGAACTTGTATTAAATTGACAGTAGATAATTTTTTCACACTATAGCTCTAAAACTATTGTAAAAAATATTGAAGCAATGTTTTATATTTTTGTAGTACGAAACGTATAAAACATTGTAAAATACCAGCATATAATAACCACAATTGTTATTACTTCTTTTCATGAAAAATTCGAAGGTCGTTAAATGACAACTTATATATAACTTATATATAAATAACCCTGTCAATTCTGTAATGGAATTTACAAAATGCATTTGAATTATGAGGTTTAACAAAATATTGTGAAATGAATGACATTAATTTCAATGAAAATAAATGCAGTTCGCTAAAATGATTGGATTCGAAATTCACATTTAGAGCCGGAATCGATTTCCGTGAATTAATAAGAAAGCCTGTCTAAACAATATAACTGACTGGTAGAATTCCTTTGATGGTTGTGATGAACATTTGTACAAAATTGTAACTGCCTGTGCTAAAGTTTTCAAAACATCCTTACTTTCTGCATCTAATCTATTAACATCTGCAGATGAAATGCTTTTTCCATACTTCCAAGTTTTATTAACTGCTTTTTTTACCTCAGTTTTTCTTTCTTTGCCCAAAGAAAATGACTAAACAAAAAAGCATGAATTAACTATATGTTCAAACATAAATATTTTTGAGAAAGAAATTTTTGTTTTGTATGATACTTACAAATATGCTTGGTAAATCGTTCAATTTAGGCCAATTTTCTTTACAAGCCAAACACTCACATGTAAAATAATACTTATTACAGAGCTCCTTTCTTTTTTCAATACTCGCATTTTCCATAGCAAAATCAAATCCATAATCATCATAAATCTGAAAGTTGTAAGAACAGGTTTCATTATTACAAGATACTCGAAAAAAAGATGATTAATGCTTATTTATTTCTTTTATACAGACCTGAGATCCTTTTTTTATAGGATGTTGAGCTATTATAATTTGTTGTATACTATTATCTTCTCCAATCACGGGAATCCTTGTTGCATTTGGATTGCAGCTATGATTAAGAAGACTACTGAATGGAAAAACAACAGCACCAAGACTATGATTGCAGCCATTGTCGTCAATTTCATTCATCTAGAAATAATGTTTTCAAAACTTGAAAATTAAAACACTGTTTTCATTAATTAGAATGTATATAATTATGTAGTACCTCATGGTCATTCACTTGGATAATCATGTAATGGTGAGCTATAAGTTTACCAATAAAAATAGCATCTTCATTATCTGATAAAGCTTCAAGACTTTTACTTGTTGTTTCTCCAAAAAATGAAGTCAATGTGAACACAAAGTATAAAATCACAGCTACATTCATGGTCATAGAGACAACTTCCGGCAGCCATCGTTTATCTTCATGTGATGCAAGGCAATACAGTGGTTTGTATATGTCACTACGATAGATATTTTCTTCTGAAAAACCCTTAGTTAATGGATCTAAAACACACAATTGTAATTATAATAATTATAATAGTTACAAATAGTTTAAACCTATTTAAAATTTTTAAAAACTGTTACCTGTACAACTATCAACTTCTTTTAGTTGTTGGCGGAGCTTATCGATACCACCAGCTTCTCTTACAGCTAATACAGCTAACTTTAAACTAAACGGTGCTAGATCATTCATTGTTAAGCTTAAAAAGTAGCCTTTAATAGGGCATTCAATATCATGATATTGTTCCCAAGCTTTATCTCTGCACTTGGTAGAGCAATACATGGCATGTATACAATTTGGGCAAGGGATACTATCCCAAGCTCTTATAAAACAATGTGAACAATGGGTGTAAATGCGTTCTGGTTTTAGCAGTAAAGCATAAGGTTTTTCAAAAACAAGAATTTCACCAACATTTATATCACGATTTGCTACAGTATGTCTACCATTTGCTTCGTCGTATTTCAGATCTATGGCATCTGAAGCACAAGAAATCCTCTCATGTCTTTTAAACTTTAGCAAAGATTTCTTTGAACTGATGTCTTCCACTTTTGGCAGTTCTGTGATCTGTGTTGCAGTCTGTATTTTTTGTTCAAGTTGCTCTTTATTCTTATCGTTTAATTTTATGTTTTGCAGCCAACGTTTTGCTTCTTCACAAGCATCCTCAGCCTCTGGTTTTCCTAGTAATTTAAGACACTTAGCCTTTCTTCGTAGTAAATTTGCTTTCAGCGTATCAGGGTAATTAAGTTCAAGTGCTCGATTAATGTCCCTGACACATTGTTCATATTTCTTTAGATTGTATAAAATTGCTGATCTATTTGCATAGGCTAATGGTAACTCTCGAGAACTGCTCTCAGCAAGTGCTATACTCTTTGAGTAGAATTCCCAGGCCTGTAAAAGGCTTACAAGGTTTCCCTTTTCTTCAAAGAATAACCGATCTGCTTCCTTTCGTAAATTGCTAGACACTTGAGAATCTTTACATTCGCACTGAACGTCCAAAGGTAAAACATCTTCTAATGCTTTCACTGCTGTTCTCACTCGAAACTCAAGATCTTCATTAGTGCCTAATTTTTTATGAAATTCCGCGAATTTCCCTGATATCATTAATTTCACTTGTGCAAACATTATTGTCGTTAATAGTTCTTCCTTCCTGTAAATTTGAATATCGCACTTTAGTATTTGACAAAGTTTAAGATAAATGGTATCAAAAGCAGTGTAATCAGGTATAAATAAGAGAGAAAACACATAAGTGAACGTTTATGATTTTTCACTAATCACATATTCAACAACAGGTAGGAACAATTGAACGAAGTATCGAGTAAAAAATTAACATTTACCTAAATTATCATCCCCTTATCCATTTATATTCAATAAAATGCTACAATTCCAAGCTATGTCATATTTTTCGTGCACTTTGAAAACATTTTCTTTGTTGAAAAATAAGCGCCGTACTTATACCTTTATTAAAACAGTCCAGGCGTGATCTGTATCATTTCGCAGCGTATAGGCGTACAACAGAGGGAACACGAGGCTGCTTTTCTTTGTTTTGCCGACTAATATATATGAGTTTGCAGATCCTTTGGGGTCGATCAGTCTCCCTGGGGCCAGTGGTGGGTACGTATAAATTACGCGTCGTAAATGTAATTTACGACGCGTCGAATATTACATATATTTACACCATGTCTAATTATAATAGCGTGTGTCGAAGACACGAGATAGTCACAGATATAAGGAGCTGCGCATGTGCTCACGTTAGAGCCAATAATGTTTTTGCCGCGCTGCACATTGTTCTTTTAAAATGGAGACGAGAAAATCGGTAAAATATCAAAAATTTACCAATATAATTAATCAATCTATCTAAAATCAAGCGCATGCGCATTAGCATCATTTGACAATTGACCGTCTCTGTGTCGCGTATGTTGCTGGTCCCGGCTGTGTCGCGCGAGGGAGCCTAGGCCTACAGTTGTAGAATGGCGACAATAAGGCTCCTGACCCTTGACACACACTAAATATATAATCTGAATTATGTATTAAGCAAAATCAAGCAATTTATTCAGTGGCAGTTGCACTCGTGCGCAGCTCGATCGATTCGTATTTCTAGGCTGTGTATTAGAACCGTCATGTAAGCCGACGAATGCGATTTGTTTATAAACATTTGCAAATTCGTTCCATATCCATGGGATTTGGGATCTGATCTTGCGCGCCTATTACGCCTGCGAAATGTCTGAATTACTTGTATCCTTATTATTGCAGAAGGAACGAATAGATGAACTTGTTAACCGTTTTGGCATCTATTAACTTGAAATAAAAGAACCTTTTCTCTTATTATACTAATACCCAGTAAATAAAATTGTCAAGAATTATTCAAGAAGTTAAAATATATATAAAATAAAATTATAATTTTAATTTTATTTTGCATGCTCATATTATTGCAACAGTTTGTCCTCCACCAGAGGGCTTGCTATAGGCATCGCATCGGTGGCGCTGGCCGCTGGCGTCTGGGCTACGCTATATAGGCTACGCAAGTCGCAAGAAAGCCGCAGTTCTATAGCAACGCCGACGTTCTAGGCTCTGGCGCTTTTTCTGATGATGTTTTAGAGGGCATTTTCATGTTTATATACACGACTAACCTCGATTAAAAAATACTGTTAATAAATATTCTTTTGATTGGTTCTAATCGTAGCCAATTACAGCTTATTAGCTAAACAGCCAAAATGGGGAAAAAGAGAGGAGCGCACCATCAAACACTACCAGACCACATCAAGATGGAAATTAAAGATGAAATAGGTAAGCGCAGGAACGCTGTTTGGCTTATAAATTTCAAAACAAAACACTTTCGCGTATAACAAGTAACTTAGCAGCAATCACTTTTTTTCGAACAGATAGCAACGTTCTTATGGCTAGAGATCGGTTTAGAGGAGCTCTAAGAGAATTGCTACACCACAGTGATGAAGGCTCATCTGGAGATTCAGGAGACGATACTCCTTTGAGTGATTACAAGAACCCACCAAAGAAAGTGTGAGTATAATATGCTTTATAAAAGCAAAATTTTACTTGACTTTACAATCATTGATCTTTGTGTTCTTTAGTGATCAATCGTACAGACCAAAACTGGTACATAGTCAGGCACGCAAAATGAAGAGGCGAAGGCAAATGCATATGGATTCTGCATTTCATCACACCTATGTTATGAAGCTTTTCGACAGAAGTGTTGACTTAGCTCAGTTTCAAGAAGACACACCTCTGTACCCAATTTGTCGAGCATGGATGGCTAATCAACCTAGAAATCCTAATCTTGTTCCAAAGTAACTAAAGAGAGATGGTATTGTTACTTTTAAAAAAGCATTCAAAACTGTAAAACAATTTTTTTTCACAGAGCTAGAAGTGTGAGCCCAGAGCTTGTTACAGAAACCGACAGTTTCGATAATTTGTTTGATCCAAATGGAGAAATTAAAGATGTTAGTTCTTTGCCACCACCCTTACCCAGCGAAGAAGCTTTCCCTAGAAATCGTATCCCATCACCAATAACGGTTGAAAGTGAAAAGTTAAATCTAGATTATGTGAGTATGAAAACTAGAAATCGTATTGCATTAAATGAGAGTATAATATTTTACTATTACTATTCAGGAAGGACAAACGTTAAAATCGCGTGAAGCACTGATGAAAGAACACAGAGAACATTGGGGTGCTGTTAGAAGAAAATGGCATCAACAAGCTCACAAAAATGAACAACGGTTTACTGAAAGTGCAAATATTTTAAGCACGATATTCAAAAGGTATATTCTCTATTTAAAATGGTTGCATAAGTAATGTAAATGGTTTCAAAATTTCCTGCATTAAAGATGTTTATTATTTTTAGAGCACAATCGGAATTTGACTGAGAAATTACAAAAAGGGACTCCAATTTATAACTAAATATCAGTGTAATAGAACAAGTGTACTTTATGAGTAAATGATTGTTATTATGAATAGTACAAATTAAATTACATTTGGTAACTAGAACCAAGGATTGAATATGAAAATTAATTATTATAATATGTATGAAAAATAACGAGGATTTAAAATTTTAGAATCATAAGCGTTTTATTTCAAATATTGACAAATTTGATAACTTATGTTATACTTTCAACGAATAGGATTCGTTTGTATATCTTTGAGATTGGTATTTGACAAAGGATTCTTGTTGTATTAGAAGTGAGTCATTTGTAACTTTTACAAGAGTCCATTGTTCATACATTCAAAATTAATTCATCTATTGTTTCATATAAAAGGTATAGCTAAGAAATAAATAACAATTCAAACCATTCACTTTTGTCACTAACTTCTCATTCCCACTTTCTCTAACCACATAATATATTTGTAAAGTTTATAACAAATATCCTTTGCATATGATGCTTGACTAAAATAATATTTCTACAATTTATGAAAAATTGAATTTTTTCGTCTAAATTGCAGCTGGAAGATTTTTTTATCAATTATTTTATCAGGAGTGCTGCACGTATTTGTCTCTAGGACTGGAAAATTAAAAAATTTCACTTGTCAGTAAGTGAAAGTTCTAAGACTTGTCTAAACGTCTCCTCTTCAAGAAGGCGGCGTTGCTCTTCTTCCATTTGTTGTTGTTCAGAAAGTCTTAATGCCAATCTCATTTGTTCTGCTGCACTTTCAAATGATTCATTGTTTGCTTCATCACTCCCTACATCATTCATGTAACCTTCTCTACTGCAGCCACCAACTGTTTCTTGATAAATTTCCAGACTTGCTTGAATGGCTCTATTTTAACAAAGTCAATTTATTATATATTATTATATATTGAATAATTAAATAATATGTACGATATACGTGTCAGAAGTCGTTCTTCATGGCACGGCGTTAAGTGCACTTGCTACGCTCGAGCGATTATACACGCCATGCCGCAAAGTACGACTTATGCCATTAGTATCGTAATGTACTACTTATTATTTCTCTTACAATTATTACTAACAAGTAATTAAACTATTGAATTAAAAATGTAGTTATTAATGCATATATGCATACGAATGCCTGCTATTATTGAATCATTTACAAGTTCAAGCTACCTCTCATTTTACATTCTAGAAGTACAAGGTGTTACTTTTTTCATGCATTTGAATAACAGTGCATTTGCGTAACCTACCTGTCTGTATTTTTATAATGACAGGATAGAACACATGCAAAATGAACATTTAAAAAAATTATAGTAAATTTTTAGACATTCTAAAAAAAATCATCCAATAATACCTTTGGAGTTGCTTCTCTTCCTCTGATGTCATATTAGGTGTGGATGGACGCGATGGCTTTTGTGCTTTAAGAGCTTCCCATATGTCCACCTTGATTTAATTAGGTATTAATAAAAGTAATGTATTCATGCGATACAGAAGAAGAAAACCTTTTTGATCTTACCTCATCGCGTTCACTTCCAACATCAATAAGGCTTTGTTGAATAGCAAATTGTAATAAATCATCCTCTTCTTCAATACTAAATTGTGTTCGTACTTCTGCACCTATTATTTAACATAATAAATCAAATTATAAATTTATGTTTTTCCTAACGTTATGTCAGTAAATAAAGAAAATCAATTAAATATCTAATGAAAATTACCTAATTTTGTATATCCTAATGGAGCTTCAAAGCATACATCATCCAAAAGACAAGTTAATCGGTTCGCTTCTTCCAAACGACCGACGTGCGGCACTTCTTGGTCTAATCCGAAGATATTTCCAAAAGTTATTCTTGCATTTAAAATATGAAATAGTGGTATCTCTAGAATAAATTTAAAAAAATCAAAATTAATAATACATTGATTTACTATTTTTTATAACATCATGACAAAACCTTACCGATTTTTACAGGGAATCCTGACGGTAACTGCATTTGTATAAAATCTTTTAATTTAGCAAAATGTGAACTAGTTATAGCCATTAGATCTACAATTGGCATTATTTGTTCTTGCAGACTTAGTGGATATTCTTCGCTTAACCATAAAGTAGCCTGAAATTTTTAAGAACATATGATTTTTTAAATATATTATCTACATTTAGCACAGGTAAAAATTATTAACAAGTATAAATAAATTAAAAAGTTGTCATTCTACCTTAAATTTCTGTACTTTCGTATTAATTTCCTTCGGCCTTCCAATATCTCTACTGCTCAAATCAACTTCTGGATCAAAGTATTCTTCGGGCGTAACGTTACATGGATTGCCAACATTCGTAAACTCTTCCTAAAAATGGTAAATACACAAATTTACTTGTTACTTTTTTTAGGAAGATATAGTGCTTCTCAAAATAAAAAATAGAATTACACTAATAGCAGCAGCCCCCTCTTGCTGGGTTTGTTCAGCAATACCCAGAAAAGATTGTAAAGGAGTTCGGGGCGATTTAGCCCTAATTTTGTCAGCCTCAGATAGATGTTCTAGTCGCGTTTTCGTTATTAGCTCTACATTGCTGGCACTAAAAACTTTACATTCATGTCCATTAACTATTTCACTTTTATCCGATCGCCAACCCCACAATCCAGCTTTATTTCTGAAAATACAAAGCAATGATATATACAAAGTACCTTTTAGAAATAGCTTTTGTATTGATTTGAACTACCTTTCAAAACTTATTTTTTCAGTATCTATGTAAGTCGTTACTATGGGATTTGTTAATCTTGCTAAAACACCTTCTTCTGAAGGTTCCATTAATTGAACATTGTCATCACCAAGGAGTTTCATATGTTCCATGTAGACTTTTCTTGTTTCATGGTCAACTTCCATCATTGTAGCACCATCATCTGTGGAATAAATTAAAATTTGAAAATTTAAAATCAAGTTTTGTTTGAACAAAATTATGTTTATCAAAATACGAAGTATATCATTTCTATATAATATTTAAAATTTTTTAGCAGCTACAGGCTTTCAATATATACATGAAATTAAAGCAAATTTATAGATACAATGGCTCTTTTCAATCTACAAGGTGGAAGCATTCACCTGAATCATCACTTTGTAAGCTGAACACATAACTGCGTTCACACCTAATTGCCACTGGTACACTTTGAGTTTGTTGCACTAATGATAAATTATATGCATTGAAATTAATATCCAAAAATATGAGTTGCAGTATAAAAGATTTGATAAATTGAATTGCACTCAGAATGAATTTATTACAAAATATTTAAAATAGAAATTTTTCAATATTTTTTACTATTATTTTAATTTTTAATAAAAACTTTATAACTTCTTTTTATGTTCTTTATATCTTTTATCTAATGTTCTTTTTATAACAAATAACATTTACAAAATGCTACATCCCTATGATAAAATGGTGATCTCATGCCTATTAACTTACTTTGCCCTTTGAAAACATAACTGCGATTTCCTCGCTGCCAATTTGCATGATCAAAACCTAACAAGGTAGTATCTATGCGAACATTACTACCTTGCTTGTACACTTTATAGGTATCACTTGGACACATACGCGAAGCAAGTGGAACTGCAAAATATGTTATTTTTAATTAATGCTTGTCTCTTTCTTTCTGAAAAATTTAGGTGTGTATAGAAAATTTGTATATATTCACCCCAACTAGTGAATTCCCATTTCATTTCCACATAAAAATCTGGTGCCTGCAAGCATTAACAATTTAGTAATTGTAACATTGAAAATTAAATCAAAGTAATTTTTTATTTACCTGTTTGAGTTTGTGAAGTAACTCAGGAATACCAGCGACTCTATTGCAATATCTTTGATAGTCACGTCGTGCAAGTACCATCTGCAATAATTCTGGATTACCAGTACCCACAGCTTCTTGTACAACTAATTAACAAAAGAAACGAATATAAGTATTGAAAACTTTGTGGATTTCTTATAATATTGCAGTTTCTTGTAACCTACCACTCCAGCCTTGTGTATTTTCTGTATTAACATTAGCCTCGTGTTGTAGTAAAACTATGGCAGAGTCAGTGTGACCCAAAGTTACAGCCAGCATCAGCGGCGTTCTGCCTCTATTATCGTGCAACTCAATATCATGCTGTGAGAAAAAAACATAATTGTTAATACATTATAAATGAAGTAATCGAAGATGTGGACTGGAACACAAAATGGTTTATCTTTATGCATATATATGAGAATAGAAAGAGAAACAAAAAGCGAATAAAACATATAAAGCATAATATCAAGGAGCAATGCTTGTATGGCTTCTTTCATCTGTGAGGCTTCATAAAACAGCTTTTCAGCTCTATAATCCTCAAATCCTGCATCAAAATGTATCTTCAATTTGAAAAAAAAATCAGCGATCCATGGAACAAAGCTAACAGGAATAACATGCGAGAGATTGAAGTGTACACAGCCACATGACAATCAACTCGTTTACCTTGTGCAGTGGACTCCGATAATAAAAATGCATCAGAGAAATCTTATGGTTGAATGAACAATTGTCACATGACAAGGTATGTAGCACACTTAATAAATCAATAAAACGCAAATCTGGCAGACGAAAAAACCTCGCGACAATCAACCGTATACACGAAACCGTAATGACTCAAGCTCACGATAAGCGTTGGAAAGAATAGAAGCAAATGAATAAACGCATAAGTACCTTGTTGGCAGAAAGCTCCTTGTCAAGCTCGGCGTGGTTGTTGTTCCAGACGAGCCAGTGCAGCGGATAGGTTTTCTTAATCTCGTCTATGGTGACCATATCGCTGTCTCTCGCTCGTCTCCGGGATAAAATTGAAAAGAGGGAATCTAGCTATGTAAGTAAACTTAGAGAGCTAAACGCAGCTATAGTATATAGGTGGTGTGAAGTAGAAAAGCGGTGTAAAAGTAGAGGAGCGTTATGTTCCTCGGAAGATGATGGAGAGATGTGATGTGTGCAGGCAAAAGGACTATCCCTAGCGGTGGCTGCCGGCCTCGATGATCCGGCGACGGCGGTGGAAAACTCGCCCGATCTGCAAACTCGTCGTCGGCCAGGCAACTTTGACAGACGTCGGATGCATGACACGGTGCCGTCGAGCTGCGCCGTGTCCCACTGTGTGTGCCACCACTGAGCTGAGCGCAGCTGAGTGTTCTCGCACTAAAATATCTCTATGCGCGCTGCAGACTGACTTTTATCGGCGGTTGCTGATGCTACTGCTGGCCATTGATTAGTGCAGGCCAGTAGCGAGGGCCAAATGCATGATTATTGGCAACTTTATCTCGCTCCTTACTCGTCTGCACGCACTGCTCTCGAGAGCGGCAGCTGCTGAATACTGTATAGTACTTATAGGTGTAGGCTACTGCTATACTGACTTATAACAGACTTCGTGTATGACGTGCGGTCTGCGCTCAGGCGTCGCACTTCACTTCCCCCCCCCCTGCCTGCTCGTGTACTACTTATACACGAGAGAACGAGGTATATGTATATAGCCACGTCGCGGTTTTGTCCTCTATATATATATATATATATATATATATATATATATATATATATATATATATATATATATATATATAGGTTTAATATCTAGCTCACTCGTGCGCACCTCAAGACTTCTGTATGTATGCGAGCGAGACAGATTAGATTAGATACACTTTATTGTGCAGTGTGTGTATACCTATATATAGATTCATGTTCTTATCCTTGAAGCTTTTTTCATTGTGAACTTGTACTTATTATAATATTATTATAATTATTTTACTAAAACTTCTATAATATAGTTACAAAACTTATTTATATTTTTAAAACACACACGAAATGTTTTATTGCAGATTGACATGTGGCTGTTGATTTTGCAACAACCCTTTTTTATAAACCCTAAACCTTATTTTTGAGCCTTAAATAATTAATTCAGCTACTTTAAACTACTTAATACTATTTCTTTTATAACTGCCACGTTGCTAAAGGTGCCTATATTACTACGCTACAAGCATCTCAGTTATATGTTTTCACAATTCGAATCTCGCGCGTGCATCGCGCTACCAATTTACATATATATGCTTTCTACAATAGATACCAACTGCGCGTATTAGGCAAGGAGTATGGAACATACCATACCGGGTGTCCGGGTATGTTCCATTTCTCGAAGTGTTGTGGGTTTTGGCGTTTGGTAGCGTTAGTTTGAGCGTGGGATAGTGCGCGTGCAAGGATGTCGCTCACCTGTGCAAGTAAGTTTTCATTTTGCAATTTGTTTACTAAAACTAATGATATTACACATAAATCATGCAAAGCTCAAGTCTTTAGTCGTCGAACCCAGCTTATCATGCATATCTGCGCTCTTTGACTGGCTATGAAAAACGTTGATGCGATCGGCGTAGCATAACCTTCAAATGCCTACTTTATAATGGTACAATAACAAATTACTCAACTGAATACTCTTTTTACAGTTTCTAACGATGTGCCAGAGCATCCAGTGATTTCTCCAGTCTCCGGATCGATTTTCGAACGGAGACTTATTGAAAAATACTTGAATGAAAATGGAGTTGACCCTGTCAATGGTCAAGAATTGACTGTTGAACAACTGATTGATATCAAAGGTATGCCGGGTGTTGGTGTTATATTGATTTCAATTGTTTTTGCTATATTCTATTTATCTTATGCTTAATATTTTATTAATCATTGATTTTTTTACAAACCTTAGCCACACCTGTAACAAAAGCAAGACCACCAAGTGCTACATCTATACCAGCAATATTAAAAATCCTGCAAGATGAATGGGATGCAGTTATGCTGCACTCGTTCACACTGCGGCAGCAGCTCCAAACTGCTCGACAAGAATTGTCTCATGCACTTTACCAGCATGACGCAGCTTGCAGAGTTATTGCAAGGCTGACCAAGGAAGTTACAGCCGCTCGAGAAGCTTTGGCTACATTGAAGCCACAAGCTGGTATTACGCAGAGTGGTATTCCTCAACCAGTAAGTTTTGCTTATTTTTTCTTTGATTTTTGTTTCTATTTGAGTAACTTTTTACAAGCATGTCTAAATAGGTCTTCCCTAAATTTATTTTAAAATGACAATTTTCAGGCAATTGCTGCAGAAGCTGGTGGTGTTGCAATGCAACCTAATGAGCAGGCAGGAATCACTGATGATATCATACAAAAATTACAAGAAAAAGCTACAGTTCTCACACAAGAAAGGAAACGAAGAGGTAGATCAGTTCCAGAAGATTTATTATCACAAGAAAGTATTCGTTCTTTCCAAACACTTGCATCACATCCTGTAAGTTCTTGATGATCTATGTGTAAACAGGAGTAAATTATATAATTTTTTTGTGTATGTCTATACAAACTTTTTCTTTTTTTTAACAGAGTCTTCATTCAGCTAGTATTCCTGGTATTTTGGCTCTTGATATACATGCTGCAGATACAAGTAAAATTCTAACAGGAGGAGCGGATAAGAATGCAACAGTGTTCAACAAAGATACTGAGCAAATCATTGCAGTCTTGAAGGGACATACGAAGAAGGTATATTTATCAACTCATAATATATAAATTAAATAAATTAGTTTGGAGCGGTATACTAATTTAATTTTAATTGTAAGGTTACAAAAGTCATATATCATCCAGAGGAGGATGTTGTAATGACAGCTTCACCAGATACAACAATTCGAGTATGGAATGTAGGAACTTGCCAAACTTCGATTTTGCTAAGAGCTCACGATGCACCAGTTACTGGACTTTCATTGCACCCAACAGGGGATTATTTACTCAGTTCATCTCTTGATCAGCACTGGGCATTTAGCGACATCCGTACGGGAAGATTATTAACAAAGGTATAAGATACTTGAACTGATAAGTGGTTTTAATAACGTAATATTTTGTATCTAAATCTCATATCTTAAAATTGCAATCAGGTTGCTGGACAAGGTAGTCAACCTTTAACCACAGCTCAATTCCATCCAGACGGGCTTATTTTTGGAACCGGTACTGCAGATTCCCAAGTTAAAATCTGGGACTTAAAGGAGCAATCCAACGTTGCAAATTTCCCTGGTCACTCTGGACCAATTACGGCTATTAGTTTCTCTGAAAATGGTTACTACTTAGCTACAGCAGCTGAAGACTCATGTGTTAAACTGTGGGATTTACGAAAATTGAAAAACTTCAAAACTTTACAACTTGATGAATCTTATGAAGTTAAAGACATTTGCTTTGATCAGAGTGGTACTTATCTCGCAGTTGCCGGGTCAGACGTTAGGTATGATAAACAACTTGTTTTGATATAAATGATAAGCAGACTTATTATTGATCACCAATGTTATTCATGATTATAATTTTTGTTTCAGGATTTACTTATGTAAGATGTGGAATGAGTTGAAAATACTGAATGATCACACAGCTCTTGCCACTGGTGTAAGATTTGGAAAGAATGCCCATTATGTTGCATCCACCAGCATGGATCGTACATTGAAGCTGTATGGTGTAATGTAATAAAAGCTGTAAATTAATTCAGGATATGTTTGATTTAGATATATAATTTTAATGAATTACGAATGTTGCTGGCAAACCTAAATATGATTTTATACGATGATCTATAGATATAGAAATGATTGCGTGAGTGTCTTATAAAATTGTAAAAAAGTATTCTACATTTTGACTTGATTTCACAATTCTCTCAGTAAGTTATAAAATGAATGAAAAGTTTGCGTTTGCGAATTCACAAATGAACGCCAATAAATAAAACAACAAATACTTATATTGCTTTTTTAATTACTACTTACAAGGAAATCTCATTAAAAATCAATGATGATTAACGTTGTTGAGATTAAAAATATAGAAAACATAACACGACTTTAGTCGATTGAATTAAGTTATACCGAATACTTGTGGATTTACATATTAATTTAAATACTTATCACACTTTGTCAAATAAACTATCAATATAGCTCGATTTAAAAATTTGAAATTCATTACCACCTTAGTCAGAATCTTGAAGGTGCTTTAGACACTCGGCATGTACAGTATCTGTTTATCGATACATATGCGCCCTGGATTTTTCTACTGCAGGTCCTACATTTTACTGATTCGTAATTAGAGTATCAAGGGGATACGCGACTAACCCTCTACTTTTTTTAAAGAACAGGTACATATTTTTTGCGAGCCACACGGCTGCGAGTGAGAAATTGTGCATCTAATTATTAAATGATCATACAAATATGTGCAAATCCACGACCGACAGTAAACAACTCGGGTGCTGTAAGTTGAGAATTTAAAATTGAGGACACGCCTACCAGGCCAAATTTTTTCGCATAAAACTGCCTCCAAATTGAGTCTTCTTGCAATTTTCGTAGATAAAATCTAAGATCCAGATTGAGTCGAACACCTTCTTAAGACTTATAAAGCAATAAGCGGCTAAGCACTCGTGCGTCCAGATGCCAGCATTTATCTATTTTATCATCGCGCGCAGTGTATGGAGTGCTTGTATCTCAAACTTAATTGATATATATATATATATATATATATATATATATATATATATATATATATATATTATAAGTGATTGGTATTATTAGATATAACAATTAAATGAATTACACTTAATTCAATTCTCTTTTAATTTTTGGCTCAAATTATTTTGAAGCCTTCATGAAAATTCTTGAGAAATATATTGTGATTTGTGATTTATTACAGTATTGCTCGTATGCATATTGACGATCAAAATATAAACGCTGATTTTCTGGAATTTGCTCAAAACAGCATTCTCATAATGTTATACCGACTCTCAGTACTAAATGACAATAAGATAAGACTTTAATTTCACTGTTTACTGTAAGAAAACACTCACATCGTTGATAAAAAAATGAAGTCCTTTTTTTAAGTTTTCACATGAAAAACAACGTGATAACGTTATTTGTACTGATCAGTAAGATTAGACCAGCTGACGAAATGAGTCGAAGAGCGCATTTTAATTTCTTTTGCCTCAAATTCTTCCCAAAAAGCATGAAACTGGTACGCTTATATATGTATAATGCGTACGAACAATAGAAATCGGCCTTGTACGATTTTTAAGCAGGTGGGCATGGGCAATTATAAGCATGTCTTACCGGGAGATGTATTATGATACCGTGGCATGTCCCGGCGCATACTTATTGTTATAAGATATATGAAAATCGGTCCCAACTCATTTTATCCCAAAACTTTTACGGTTTTTAAGACGGCGCTCTTCGCTTAGGAACCACAAATATAATCTGCCTGCGGTGTTGATGACTTTGAAGAAAACGACTTAGTCACACGATTAATATGAAATCAATCCGATGGATTAAAAGATTCCATGAACTTAATACTAACTCTCGCATTCTTCTTATCATGCAGCGTTTAATCACCGCAACGTTATCTGTTATTTTGAAATGCAAAAATGACGGCGCAGTTTTAATATTATAACAGATATTAAGCGTAAAAGCATTCGAGGGATCAGTACGCTCCCGGTCGTCTTAGAGGACGAATTATGTAGGAAACCGTTAGAAAACAGCAGTTTAAGCAATTATATCTAAAAAAATGGCATTGATAACGTCGGATTGGAGCCTGGACGCCTGGATCTTCATATCCGCTGTGCTACTGGGCCTCTACCTGTACTTCAGGAGGAATCTCGATTACTGGAAAAAGCGAGGTGTGAAGTATGTCGAGCCAACGCTTTTCTTCGGCAACACTGTACCCTGTCTCTTGGCCAGGAAAACACCGGACGTATTGATCCGCGAAATCTATGAGAAGGGCGCGGGAGAACAGTTCATCGGTTTCCACGTCTTCAACAAGCCCTACCTCGTAGTTCGCGATCCAGAGCTGATCAAGAATGTCTTCATCAAGGACTTCAATAACTTCACGAACAAGGTATTGTGTGGCAATCACACGGACGTCATGAGTAGTACTAATCTCTTCGTAGCGTCGAATCCGCCCTGGAAGTCCATCAGGACGAAGTTATCTCCGATTTTCACCTCGGGAAAGTTGAGGAAGATGTACGAGCTCATGGAGGAGATCTGCGATGACCTTCAAGTTTATCTGGACAAATTGGACATCGACGGTACGGTACATTATATAGCAAAGACTAGTTTTCTCTTTTTCTTATTCATAAGTCGAATATGGTTCGTTTATGCAAGGTAAATACTTCTGCGAAGGGACGAGATCCTTCTAGAACAATCGTGATTGCCCTGGTAGAAATGTGAACGATTATTTAGCTAAAATTTCGCTTATTTAAGCCAATAACCTAAATTCTCGCTTACGATTTAGCTAAAATAGTATATTTTGTGTACCAAGGGCGTAAAGTGGGCTTTTTTAGGCCGAGTGTGGATTTTGCAGTACGAGTCAAGGCGAGTTAGCCCGAGCCGCAGACGAGTACTGCAATATCCACGAGGCCAAAAAGCCCACTTAGCCCTTGGTGCACACCATATTTATGTAACGCGCGGACGTATTTTCGCGTTTTTTCGTACGTGTTAAGAGGGACTGATGTGACTATTTTTTGACACGGCAACCGTGCTCTTGTCTTGTTCAAACATTATATAAAAGTCAAATTCATTTTTGTTTTTTTTTTGTAAATAAATAATTGATTTTAACAGTACCGAATTTATAATAAGAAAATTGGAAAAAAAATGAAATAAAGTATTATGTAAAGGGTTTTAATGAAAAAAATAAGAAATTTCGACAATGTTAATTTATATTTAGTTATAAATTATATATTGTTCAAGAACATAACAGTTTGTACATTTTTTATTTAATAATAAATAATGTAAATTTATCAAAATCAACTTTTTTTAAAATTACAAACAAAATTTTGCGGGCAATAAAGGTTTTTATTGCCCGCTAAAATAACTTTTTTGCCCGCCGGTCAAAAAAGAGTCACTTTAGTCCCATTAATAGGTACGAAAAACGCGAAAATCGTTCGCGTGTTACATAAAAATAATTAATTGCATATAATCACTGGTCAATAGTGCAGAATTAAACTATGAATTATAAATTTAATTACACTTTAAATATTTATAAATAATGTTTTGCATAAAATTATAACAAATACTGCAATAAGCCATAATTCCAGAAATAGCCTTTATTGCACCCCCGGGTAATTTATTACCTGGCCGAGCAAACATTATTTTTTCCGGCATTACAGCTTAGCCCGAGATCTTGAATTAAAAAAAATGTCAATAATGACCGTCCCTATAAAAATTGCGAGCTATTTGAAATAGGGTGAAATTGTTCAAAAATACGTTCAAAACGAGACTTTTCGATTTTTCGTCGGATTTTCTCACTTTAGACGGTTTTTACATTATTTTAAATTACTCGTAGCCGTCGTACCCTATTTTAAATCATCTAAAGTGAGAAAATCCGACGAAAAACCGAAAAGTCTCGTTTTGAACGTATTTTTGAACAATTTCACCCTATTTCAAATAGCTCGCATTTTTGATAGGGACGGTCATTATTGACAATTTTTTTTTTAATTCAAGATCTCGGGCTAAGCTGTTCAGTGATGCCGGAAAAATGATGTTCGATCGGCCAGGTAACAAATTACCCGGGGCGCAATAAAGGCTATTTTCTGGTAACTATTTGGAATTGTGGCTTTATTATATTTGTTACAATTTTATTTAAAGGGAAAAAATTGCAATATAACTTTATAAAATTATGCGTAGTTATACGCACGTAACCCATTTAGTTTTGACTGGATAACTTTCTACCAATGATACAGCATTATTATCATGTTTATAATATATTGGAGCTATGTATAAACCATTTATTTTAGAGATTATCTCAGACTCGATACGTTGTATCACACGGCTTGTTGACACGTTTAAACTTATTATTGCAAATGCATTTTTATTTCACCACTGCATAAAATGTTTCATACGAACGAAATTATTAACGTGTGCGCCTAATATAAAAATGCTTATTAATTCAACTACACAGAAAAAGTTGGAAAGCCCATCGAAATCAAGGAAATCTGCGCGAAATTCACGACCGATCTTATCGGCACAACGGCATTCGGTATGCGTTTGAATTCCTTGACAGACCCGAATGCCGAGTTCCGCAAAAACGGCCGACGAGTGTTCAGAAGTAGTTTCAAGCGCTACTTGCAATTGCTGGCCTTATTCTTCATACCGCCACTGCGTCCCTACACCAACGCCAAGTTTTTCGACGAAAAGGCAACTGACTTTTTGCGCACGGAGTTCTGGAACGTGATCAATGAACGCATCAAATCCGGTTTCAAGAGGGACGACCTTTTGGACATGCTCATCGAAATCAAGAATAATCAGGATAACGGCACAGACAATACGTTCAGTGAGTGTATATAAAAGCTTTCTACTACTTTTATTAAATAGTTTTTTAAAATCGATTTAAAAAAAATATAACATCTGGTTTTATTTCGTGTAGGGTTGGAAGGTGATGCCTTGGTCGCTCAAGCGGCAATATTTTTCACTGGTGGTTTCGAGACTTCCTCAACAACTATGTCTTTCGCTTTGTATGAACTGGCGAGAAATCCCGAGTCGCAAACAAAGTTGAGAAATGAGATTTTGAACGCTCTAGAAACAACTGGAGGAAAAGTAACTTACGAAATGGTTAGTGTCTAGTTTGTTTTTGTTTTTTTAATTTCAAAAGTACTGACACGAAGATCATAATAATTGGTTTTATTAGATGACAACGCTGCCTTATTTGCATATGGTTACTCTTGAGGCATTGAGATTGTATCCTGTTATTGCTTGGCTTGATCGAATACCAGAAACAGACTACACATTCCCTGGAACGAATGTTACCGTTGAGAAGGGCGTTCCAGTAGTTTTACCATTGAGGGCTCTGCAATTAAGTCCCCAGTATTTTCCAAATCCAAACCAGTGGGATCCCGAGAGATTTTCGGAGGAGAACAAGAAAAATATAGTTCCGTTCACATACTTCCCATTTGGTGAAGGGCCACGCAGTTGCATAGGTATTATTTACTTTCAGCATAAACTAAATGTTGATGCACTAAGTCAATGTCCCTCCTTTTGAACAATATTTTGGCAGTTTATAAGATTTTTATTAGGCATATTCAACTCGCAGTGATAAGAAGTTCATACTGCTGTAGTTGTATAATATTTTAAAAATAGGTTTATTGATCGAACTAAACTGACACGAGCATTTTATTGCAGGTATTCGATTGGGATATATTCAAACGAAGCTCGGTATATTAAATTTTATTTCGAAATACGAATTGACAGTTTCCAAGGAAAGTGCAAACCTACAGCCGGAACCATTAAATATTATAACCCAAGCGAAAGGTGGCATTTATTTAAATTTAAGAAAACTCACGGCTTGAACTCGTTACTCACACACGAATGTGTAAGAAACATTTGATAATTAATGCATAAAAAACTTCAGCTATTGTGATTCATATATGTATTGATGCTCGAATAAACAAGTTGTGACTCTATAGTCAGAAATGATGGTATGTAAATGTAGTAAATATTTAGAAAATGTATTTTAATATACAGAAATAAAAACATATTGTCAACTATAATTGAGTAACTTTTATGATATCAAAATCAGAATACCAACATTGTTTTGGGTTCCTAAATAAAATATCAAGAGTTTTCAAAAAGCCACCGCGTATATCAAATCCGAGGACGAACTTATAAGGCATTTCTCTTTAGATATTACATTATTATTGGTTACAGACATAATAGTTTCATGTTCAAAAAGCAAGGAAACTAAAATGTCTTGATCGATCTCTCTGTATACTAATATAACGGTTTATTTATAAATTTTCCTGCTACAATCTTCCAGTGATATATATATATATATATATATATATATATATAACTTGAACAAACAATTTATTTTCTCACAGTCGGAGCAAAATTGATGCGCAAAAGTCATCTATTTTTTGGCGTGATAAAAACACGAATATTTAAAATGTATAGTTAAAAAATATGCTCCATTAAATCTAAATCCATTCAGTGGGTGCATATGAATAATATGAACAGACCCAAGAGTGTGCAATTATGCCTACACTCTTATACTCCCGCCCCGGAAACATTTAATCTCTCTGCGCCATTATCTTTTCTTTTGCGCGTGCAAATATACATAGAATATCGTTAATCACGAAAGTCGCCGCATACTATATGTCAGTCTCGCGAAATAAAGAATACCGATTTATACATTGGCTAATACCCGATAAGCCTCTTATATAAACGCGAAAACGCGTGCAAACGGTTAGTGCGCTCCCGATTGTGCAGGAGACCTGTTGGAAAAAGAAAGAAATAGCGAGATGGCAGTAATCACGTCGAATTGGAGCCTGGACGCCTGGATCTTCATATCCGCTGTGCTACTGGGCCTCTACCTGTACTTCGCGAGAAAATTCAGCTATTGGAAAAAGCGAGGTGTGAAGTACGTCGAGCCTACGTTTCTCTTCGGCAACGCGGCACCCTGCCTCATCGCCGCAAAAAAGCCCGACGATTTGATCCGCGAATTTTATGAAGAGGGCGCGGGAGAAAAGGTCATCGGCTTTTACGTCTTCGACAAGCCCTACCTCGTAGTTCGCGATCCGGAGCTCATAAGGCATGTCTTCGTCAAGGACTTCAGTAACTTCTCCAACAAGCTTCTGTGCGGCAAGAATACCGACGTCATGGGCAGCACTAATCTTTTCCAAGTTATGAATCCACCCTGGAAGTCCATCAGGAATAAGTTATCGCCGTTCTTCACCTCGGGAAAGTTGAAGAAGATGTACGAGCTCATGGAGGAGATCTGCACTGATCTCCAAGTGTATTTGGACAAATTGGAAATCGACGGTATGTGCAGTAGTATGAAGATTAAACGTTTTTTAATTTTTATTTATTTTTTTTCTGATTTGAATAACGAGCATTAGCAGATAAGCTTACGCCAGAATATAAAATATTATGTTATACAATATGTGCACGTCCTAATTGGGTAACTTCTAAGAGAATCGTTTTTGATAATATCGTTATCAAGCTTTTGCTTGAAGACATAAGGCAATATTTCTTGCACAATACTTTATTTTTCAAAGCAAATAAGAATCGATTCTTCGTAAGATTCGTATTTACGAGAGCCTGATGACTTAATTAACGGGTCAAAGTCAATTGTAACTATCATGACGGATTGTGGTCACAATAATTTTTTTTTTGTTCGTAGACAAAATATATGAATAATAGCGATAGGCTCTATACTTTCTATCTACTTCAACTAGTACAAAAATACTATACATGGATATCTATTATAGTAACTTATTATTAAAAACTGTTATTATTTATTTCTACGCAAATAATTTTTCAGTATACATTCATGCTTTATAAAGGGATGCATTTTTACAAATGTTACGCATATCTTTTGAATACACAGAAAAAGTTGGAAAGCCCATCGAAATCAAGGAAATCTGCGCGAAATTCACGACCGATCTCATCGGCACAACGGCATACGGTATGCGTTTGAATTCCTTGACAGACCCGAATGCCGAGTTCCGCAAGTCTGGTCGAGAAATGTTCAGAAGCAGTTTCATGCGTTACCTGCAAATGCTGGCCATCTTCTTTATACCACCGCTGCGGCCGTACATCAATGCCAAGTTTTTCGACGTAAGACCAACCGAATTTCTGCGCAAAGCTTTTTGGCACGTGATCAACGAGCGTATCGCGACCGGCATCAAGAGGCCAGACCTTCTGGACATGCTGATCGAAATCAAGAATAATCAGGATAACGGCACAGACGACACCTTCAGTGAGTGTATAATCGCTTTCATCTTTAATTTCACAACATTTTTTTCACTATCAGGTTTGATAAAAATTTTGAGTTGCTCCCTATCTAAAGGACCCGGATATACATAATATCCATTATCAATTTTATAAAAGAATATATTTTTAGACATTTATTTTAAGTGCATAATTTTTACAATCTACACTTTTTTAATTAACACTTTTTAATTAAGCTGTATAACATTTGGCTTTTCATTTTAGAGTTGGAAGGGGATGCCTTGGTCGCTCAAGCGGCAATATTTTTCACTGGTGGTTTCGAGACGTCTTCGACAACTATGTCTTTCGCTTTGTATGAACTGGCGAGAAATCCCGAGACGCAAACAAAGTTGAGAAATGAGATTTTGAGCGCTCTAGAAACGACTGGAGGAAAAGTAACTTACGATATGGTTGGTATGATTTTAATGTTTATTTTTAATTTTGACATTAAGAACTGAGATACTGGTTAAAGTAAATGTACATTCAAAAGTCATAATTATATCGTGGTTTCATTAGATCACAACGCTGCCTTATCTGAATATGGTGACACTTGAGGCATTGAGATTGTATCCTGTTATTTCTTGGCTGGACCGACTGCCAGAAGCCGACTACACATTTCCTGGAACGAATATTACCGTTGAAAAGGACGTTCCAGTGATTTTACCAATGAGGACCTTGCATCTAGATCCCCAGTATTTCCCTAATCCAGACCAGTGGGATCCCGAAAGATTTTCGGAGGAGAACAAGAAAAATATAGTTCCGTTCACATACTTTCCATTTGGCGAAGGACCACGCAGCTGTATAGGTATAGTATATTTTTGTAAATGTATATTACTTAATGATAATTTCTATTATCTTACCAGTACAGTTCATGCTGTATGTTCTTCTAAATATAGGTCAATCTATCGAGCGAAACTAATGAGTGTTTATCTGTTAATTTATATGTTTACATACATTTTATCTTGCATTATCTTCATCACTCGAGAGATTATATTTTTTACAAGAAGAGTTCATAGTGCTGTATCATTCTTTCAACACAGATCAATTTATCGATAATTTTGCAAAAATCTCAAATGCTTGTACTTTAAAATTTTTATTACAATTTTTGTTTCCAGGTACTCGATTAGGATATATTCAAACGAAGCTTGGTATATTGAACTTCATTTCGAAATATGAAGTGACGACTCTTAAGGAAACGAACGTCAAAATAGATAAATTAAATATTTTCACTCAAGCAGAAGATGGAATTTATTTGAATTTAAGGAAACTTTCGGCTTAAATGTATTATTTATACAACTAACGTCAAGCTATTATTATATTTATTATATATCTCCATTATTCTTTAATATTATTAAAAGTATTTTGCAAAACATGAATTCTTGTGATCGTATTAGTAGAATTTATGAAATTATTACCCCATTTACTAGTTACAGTATATATTTATATTTATGAAATACAGGATGGAGTGCAATTATTGTCCCTGGTTAAGAATGTTGTACTTTTTTAATGAAAGGCTACTATTATATTTCTGTTATAATTAGAGAAATCAATTTTATGAAAATCAAAATACCCATACCCCTCGTGATCATAATAAAATGGTATAATCATCAGACATGACAATCGTTAGAGAAGCGGATGATAGGTAGTAAACAAAGTTCATTTATTTATCAAACGTGTATTAATCATGTGTATATATATATATATATATATATATATATATATATATATATACACTCCTTTTAAACATTAGTTTTTGTGCGAACTTTGGTCTTCAACCAGCATTAACATTGATAAAGCATACAAAAATAGTCACATACTTTCCTATAAAAAATTACATTATGTTCATAATACTCAATCACATTAGAAGTATATAGGCAAGCGAGTACAGTGAGAAAGTATATTGGAAAAATAGGTTAAATGCTTTGAAACAATAAAAGCCACTCTGGCATAAGTACTCCGTGTACAGTAGAATGCACAATCACTCGGATTTCTTGTGGCTTTCTCTCTCCTTCATGCACCTCTTGACTATTTTTTCAAAGGAGTAGAGATAGAAGGCACTGATCATTCTAAGAGGTCCCATCAAAACAGACTGCAGAAGTAATTCGCTCAGAGAGCCGTACGGAGACATCCCCGAGCAGAGGGTAGTCAAGATGAAGCTTTCAAAGCCGATAATGGAGAAGAATTTTCCATCCTGAAAAGTACGTCAACTTAAAACTTCGCGCAAACAAGTCTTTTGTAAGATAATATAATTTAGCGTAAGTAATGCGTGCATAAACAAAATAAATAAAAAGATGCTTTACCAATGTGTCTTTCAGCAGTTTCTCGGCCACTTCTTCCGGCTGTACCAAAGCGGCACTTTCAGATATGAGCTTAGTTTCTAGGGGCTTCGACTTTTCCTCTTCGGCGAAGCCCGGGGTGTCCGTATCCGGCGGAAGAGACAGGGTGACGGACACGTTATAAGGCGTTAATTCCATGGCTAAACTCTCGGCTAAGCCTCTTAATGCAAATTTAGTAGCGCTGTAGGCAGAGAATCCGAAAATTCCTAGATGCATGGATAGAAGAGAATCGTTATTCTGAAGTGATTGCGTGGAAATAATTAGCGTAGTATTGTCCATGCAAAGTCTGAGAGCTATTATTATTTGCAAGCCGTTATTTTTTTATAATTATTTTTCTTAATTTATAGTCTTTTCTTTGCCAAGAAAAATATCAAACGCATTTTTTTTTTTAATATGAAGAAGTTGTCAGTGAATCTGTATCCAATAAAATTTGAATAATAAGTAATATAAAAAAATTAACTACAGGTAATTAAAATACAAAAATATCATCATACAATCATACCCAATAAGCCAGCCTGGGAAGACACGAGCACAATCTTGCCTTCCTTCCTCCTCTTCATGCTTGGCACCACGGCCTTGGTGCAATTATAACTTCCGATAAAATTCAAGTCAATCAAGTATTTGAGTATGTCCTCTTCGGTGTCCTCGATCTTGCTGCATGCCGCGGTACCCGCGCAGTTGACCAGCAAGTCACACGGACCTCTTTGCCGCTCCAGCTGATCGAAGGCCCGTTGAATCCTCTCGAACGAGCTGCTGCTGACGTCCAGAACCAGATGGTCAACCCACTGGTCCTTACTGCGGCGCGCCTCGATGATCTCATCGCGAGCTAATTGGAGCTTTTCTCTGGTGCGAGAGGCTATCGTGACATTCGCGCCCTCGCGAGCCGCGAGAATAGCGAAGGCCTTGCCGATACCGCTCGAGCCTCCGGTTATCTGAAAATGTTTGAATAATGTTTAAGAAGCACTTTTCGATTGTAATTTTTAAAAAGATAATTTTCAAATAATATACTTATAAGTCAATTGAATTGATAGCACTTGAAAGTGTTTTCATGCCTTAGCATTATATTTGAAACTGATGATTAATTAATTATATTGCCACTATAAAAATGCAATTAAATTAATTTTTATTTAAATTCTTTAAAACGATTTTTACTTTATCAACTCATTCAACTGCTTACATTCATTTGTTCAAGCATTGTTATAAACAAATTTCTTTAGGATTAAGTAAATTAAAGCCAGCTAATATGTATTGGGAAACTTTAAATATATTTCCTAGCTATCGTTAAAAATACATGAATTAAATATATTTTATTTAAAAAAGGTATCGGGAGAACATGAGCGACGTGCGTCGACTTCGAGTATATTATATCTATAGTCTCCGCAAGGTAAGCGACGTCCGGTGTGCCAAAGTCAAACATAACCTCAAAACGATACGAGTTTCAAATGCAAAAAATAATTGCAAACCGTATACATATAGCAGGACAGATTTAAAAAATTGATTGGAGCAATCTGGTAAGGTAATCGTAATAAGATATGAATCACTTACAACAACGTGTTTATTATGCAGTGCACCATTCTGCAAGCTCTCTTTATTCAAGTTCTTCTTGACAATACTCCTGATTGCTTCGTAGAAAAAGACAACTGAGAGAATACACAGCAGCAGCAAACTGAACGCTAGCAAGCCATATAAGGCATTTCCCAAAAACCAAAATACACAGTTGAAGCCCACCCAAAACATATCTAATACCGTTCACTAACTTTTACTTCTGAAACAACGATTTGAACTACTTAATTTTTTACTTAATTTTCTAGTATAATTCACTTTGACAACTGACAATTGAATTCAACATTTTTTCAAAGCTAACTGTTATTTCGATGACTGCACCCGATGAATATCGATCGTATTTTGATGATAACTTTGGAGAATTCAAAGAGCGCTTCTCCGTGGCAGCCGGTAGAAGTTACCAAGATCCAGCCGGGAGCAGTGAGCAGTCGGTATGTATTACAGAAATACACCGTAACGTGCTGACACCTACAGGCGAGTAAGATAAGTAAAAACAATCAAGACTTTCGAACAGTTTCGTTTACGGTACGTTTTATCGTTGCACGGCCTTGCTTCACGATAGTTTATGTTTTTAATCATAACATTGTTGAAATTCACAATACGGTAATATCATAAAATGTTTGTTCAATAAGCTGCCCGATTAAAAATGTGCTAGAAGGATATAGACAATAATATTATAATCAATATCGACAATTTCAACGTCTCCGTTATCAACATATTTTATGTATCGTTATATAAAAACAGATAATAATCGGTATTTCTAAAATGGAAAACTGAAATTCAACAAGAAGCAGTCTCCAGCATAGCTGCATCCACCACAATGATCCACATCCCCAATGCGTCGGGATAATCATGCAGGAGTCAACATAGTCGTCGGACGCACCCCTTGCATGAGACCACACACACACACACACACGCACACACACACACACACACACACACACGTAGAGTCGATTCCCCTGACGCGACTCTGCCCTCGAGTTTCGCCGCAGACAAAACGTCAACAAACGCGCCCTCCGAACAGACAGAGAGTACTATGACTCGCGGCCTGGGCTGCTGCTACTGGCAACGCGGCATTGAAACTGTCTTGAAACTCGAAAGAGAAATAGAGCTGTAATATCGGGACAAGAGCTACGAGAGATGTATACCCAAATTCAAAATTTCCGTGATTACAAGGCAGGAGAAGTGTGTGTTTAGAAGCGCGAGTGCGACGAACTCGAGTGTTTCGGAATGATGGATGTACATTTAAGTCGCGTTAATCTTGTCTCTCTGTGCCAATGACCCGGGGTAATTCCATTTCGTATTCCCCAGACTATTCCCGTTTCGGAAACGTTACCACAATACCGATTCAATTTCCTCGTTGATACCCTGAAATAGAGAAAAAGGGCCGAATCGCGTTATATCCCAAGCACAAGACTATAAGTACATCGAATACACCGCAGTGTGTCACGTGCGTCGTTTTACGCAAGAGCGTACTGCGCGTCGAGCAAAGCTCATCCATAAACACCGGGCTTGCGGTGCTTAACGACCAGGTGACTAGGTGAGTCACCCGCGAGCACCTTGAATGATTTTCCGATAAGGGGAGGGAGCCGGGGGGGGGGGCGCTGGCGGCGACTGCCAGTAGAAAAAGACGGTCCCGGCAAGACCGCTCGCGAGTAGAGGGAGCCGGGACTATTATACAGGGGGCGACGGTACAACGCGGCGCAAACGACCGGGCGGGTGCGATACTAGCTCAGCGCTCTCTTTCCGCCCCGCTCTCGTTTTCTCCTTGTAATACGCGTCGTTCTTCAACTTCCTGCGGCATTTCGCTCATCGCGCATCGCGACGGGGTTCAAAGGACAATCTACTGCTCCTCCCGAATAGAGGATTGAAAACAAACCAGCCCCGAAATATAATAAAACCCGACCCACATCGCACACACGCAGCGAGGAAGAGCGCACGTAACAATACTCTCGACCTCGCGCAGAGCTCTGAACTCTCGGTGCAGAGAGAGAGAGAGAGAGAGAGAGAGGATCCCAGGACGAGGTGAACGATCGACAGGGCGGCGGCGGCTGGAGGGAGACTCGGGGTACGTGACCTTTTGCAGCGCGCGCTGCGGCTGCAGGATGTATACATACGTATACGCGCGGGAGAGAGAGAGAGAGAGAGAGAGAGCGGCAGCGCGCGCAGCAGGGTGAGGTCGCTGCTGCAGCAGCAGTTCCTGCCGGGGTCGGAGTCCTCCCACCCCTGCGCTGCCGCTCTCTCTCTATCTCGGGGGTGAATGCACGTTCGCCGCCCCTCCGCGCGCCCTCCTTTCGCCGCGACTGTATACGGCTATCTCTCTCGCTCGCTCTCTCTCTCTCTCTCTCTCTCTCTCTCTCTCTCTCTGAAAGCTGCGATTTCGGAGCTTGCGTGCGCACGCGGGGGTCGAGTGTTTGCGTGTGTGTGTGTGTGGATTGGGGAAGATTCGAGGAAGTCGCGTGTGCGTGCTGCTGGAAGGTGCGAATCGCTCGCTAGATACCGAGGCCCGGGAGAAAGTGCGCGCTATGTTGGGGCTGGTTCGGAGCCGCATGTCATCGGGCCTATCTTTTTTCATTTGGATTTTCCCGACTGCGTGCAGGAAACTTGGTTGCATAAATTACCTTCCTTCTGAATAAGCTTGCTCTACCTCGTGTCCCCGCCATGCAATGAAAAAGTAAAGAAACAAGGCGTACGAGGCGCTGTAAAATATGCGAACAAAGTATAAGGAGGTGTCCTCTGACACTAGGCGGCGTTGACTAAGTGATAAGTGTTCCCGCGCTGTCATAATATTTCTCGCTCCGAGCAAACACGCGTATACGTGCGCGGCCGCTGCATAAAAGCTTCCAAGAAAGCTCTTTCGCAAAAGCACGCGGGACTTTCCTCCTCACCGGGCTTCGACGAGCGAGAAAGTTCGCCCCGCGGACAAATATTCCCGGTTTATTCACCGCTCGCCGGCTGAAAATTAAACTTTCAAAGTTATTAAAAACTTTGCCTTTTTTCCAACTCCTCGCGGCCGCGCGAGCTTTATTTGTCAAGCTCGGAGCGGACTTAATTAATGGAACTTACTAAGCGAGCTTTTCGAGCGAATGACCGGCGGTTAGTTGTCGTTGTTTTTGATATTGCGAGACTGGAATGAATTACCGCCCCGTTCGAGATTCCTTATTAAAACGAAGCGAGTAGCCTACTTCCGCGGAAAATCAATAGGACCCGCGTGTAGAGCAAACACGTTTATTTTCTATGGCGCTCAACTATAGCCTCCTACCCCCTATATGTATAGAACCGATTCAAAACAAGCGTGCGAGAATCCAGTCGACAGACACTCCGGCGGCTCCTCGGCTGCGAAACTATCGAGCCGCCGCAGCATTTCCCGGGGATGCAACGCCCGGCGACGCCAGAACCAGCTGACTCCTATATGCCAGCTCAGCTCAACGACCTGGACTTCTTTTTTGCCGGGACACGTCCCGTCGGCGCTTCTCGCTCTGTGAGCCGGCCTTGCAGTGCTACGGTATATAAACTGTATATTTTTTGACGAAGCGTGAATAGAAGCCCATCCCAGCCTTACACAACGAAATAAACTCGACCGGCTTCATAGAACCGCAGCTGGACCTGCTGGAATCACTGACAATAAACGACCTTTGTTTTTTCCATAAACCATAGCGAGCAGCCATAAGAAACTTCGCTGCACACGCTCGCGCGGTTAATACAACTGCCCCTACAGCGACGAGGGGGGGGGGGGGGGGGGGGGGGAATGATGGTGCACGAGACCGAGAATTCGGGAAATTTATAGGATAGCACGTGTACGCGTGGGAGGCTGATGATTGCTCGGGGATGTCTGAGCGTTCATTAATTCTCGAAGGATGAAAATCGCCGCGGGGTGGGCTGCGCGAAGCTACTGCGCTTGACGGCTTATCTCGTGCGGCTCGATCGGAGAGATGCTTATGATATGCTCTGCGAGCTCGGAGTGATATTACGCGGGAAGTTTGCGGAAATTTCTGCGGGTGATCGTCGAGACTTTCGATTCGAACGGGGAAGGAGGAATTCGCAACACTCGATCGTCCGACCAAACCCGGCGTATTTCTACTGATCGCGTTGTTAGTACCTCCTAAAACAAGTTTACGAGTCCGAGTAGAAAATAACACGAGGTTAGCCAGTTCGAGCTTGTTTACACCTCGAGCCGTGATCCGGCAGCAGATGGTGTAAGAAAAAGCTCTCCCTGCAGCAGCGCAAACACGAGTGGGAGCCCATTAGACGGCGCTAAAATTCTATTAGTCGATGACAAAGTGCAGTAATTCCCGCACAACACTCTCAGACAGTCGCAGAAACGTTTCCCATCTGCAGTACTTCACAGCCGAAACCGATTCAATTAAAACTCTCTCCCGACGAAACTCTCCCCCGCTCCCGAGAACGAAAACAATTTATATCCGCAGACGCACACGAACGCGACCTCCTCCCTCTCGATTTATAGACCCGTGTGTATGTGTGTGGACACAGAGAATACACGTCGCCCCGGAATCGATCGCCTTTTCAAATCCTAACTGTACTGCGCGCAAGCACAAAAGCGTCAGGCGCAGCGCGCGCGCGCGCTATCGACGTCGAATTCTCGATGATCCCGCAGCAGCCCTTTGCTCTCTCGTAAATCAAAAGAGCGCCAGCGCGGCACTGGCGTTTCCGGGTCCCCTGCATACACGGCAATTGATTCGCTTTTCGCTGACGCTGAGGTGCGCCCCCCCCCCCCCGCCGCAGAACAGGACTGACCAAGTTTAATTGTCCCGCGCGAGCTTTCTCTGCTTCTGTCGGCTCGAGAGAGAGAGAGAGAGAGAGAGAGAGAGAGAGAGAGAGAGAGAGAGAGAGAAAGCTTGGCGATATGAGTTATGAACGATTTTCGACTTTCTCTGATGACGACGACGACGATCGAGCTGTGAACGCTGTTATTTTGAATGAATCGTGTTCCACTGACGCACGAGCTCGCGCGGTTTATTATAGCGCAGACAAGTGCAGCTGTTATCGAAAATCAATGCGCCGTGCGTTCAATAGCTGCAGATCAACGAAATCTCTCGTCTATGCATAATATCGAAGACTCTCCTGGCCCTGTCGTCATCGCGAGCCTCGAATTTATCTCCCCCTTTCGCTTCTGCTTCTTCTGATCGTTCGAGGCGTGCGGGGGTGTATAAAATCTGCCCCGTCAGCGTGTGTACGCTAGCCGAGCGAGTAGTTCAAGTGCAGATCGAATTACTAGGATCCTGAGAAATATGCTTACTGCGATCATCCACGTTTATTCGCGCAAACTCGATATAACACATCGCGTGGAAAAAAGGGTCTATTATTCCTGAAAGTTGAAAAGAGAGCTTTTAATTGAAAAACTCGATTTATCCATCAGGAAAACGCGACTCGAGTCACACGATTAAATCCGGTAATTCAGTGAATTTTCCGATCTTTGAACGCAAGACAACACAGCGTGTATAAACAAATGCATAAAGCTCGGATTTTTGAGGTTACAAGGTGGCACTGCCCGGCCGTTACCCCCGCGACCCCTTCCAGCTCTCTCCTCTATCCCCTTCCTCTTAGCTCTCACTGCGCTGCGCTTTTCTCTTCTCTCCGACTTTCTATTAAAAATAAAGGGAAAAGGAGGAAAAAGAGCGAGCTTCGCTCGGTACGAGGTGCTGCACAGCACGTAAATAAGCAGTCGATGCAGCGAGTGCGAGAGTAAACAAGTAGGGGGTTTTCTCGTTGAATATGTACTATACGATAACGGCTTGATATTGCACTGAGCACTTTTGGGTTTGGTTAGTGTAAGTGCCTGGGAATATGGTAAATTTTTTTCGAGAAGTAATCTATTGTATTCCTGAAGCGAAAATTGAATTACCACCTGCTTCAGACTTTTCGAAGCTCGAGTAATGGATCATCCACGTTGTGATTTTCTTCTTGAATATTTTAGGCGGTCTTAAAAGCATCTCACCTCGGCTCATTCCGAGGATATTCAAAACTTTTGCAGAAATACTCCGGCTATAGGAGATCTCGAATCCAGTTTGACCAGCAAACCCAATCAATCCAACCAAAACTCCCGCGAAAAAGCTCTCCGGTTCACTCAAAAGTGCTTATTCAATTCCCGCAACCGAATTAAGCCATATCTATTAATAACCGCACAGTCGTTCACGTGCGCGAGAGCACACTTCCGCAGCGTCGAAAAAGTAGATCAGTCCATTAAAAATGAAAATCCCGGAGAGACGGCATTACAGCGCGTGTAAAGCTACGAGAATCACTTATAAGACCCTCTATCGGGATATACCTATAACATGTATATATAAACCCTCTATAAAAGCTCGTTTCTGTCTATATACAAGACGCGCGCGGCTAACCCAATAAAACGTCGGTAAAGCGTAAATACTAAATATAGCCAGCCAAGGTATACACGCGGCGCGCGGTGACGGAAGCTTGCAGCGCGCGCGTTAATCGCGCCGCTCTGTAGACCAGAGCGCGCGCAGCTACGTAATACCACGCAGAACCGGAACACATCCAGGCCCTAACGACAACGCATTCCTGCAGCAACAGCAGCGGCTCTATACCCCCGCGCTCTACAACGCGACCACTACACAGATATAGAGCGAGAGAGAGAGAGAGAGAGAGAGGGGGGGGAAGACGGTGTGGTGCAAGCAGCGGAGCTTGCGATGACGTATACGGACTTTTGAGGTTACGCGGTGGCAGTGCCCGGCCGTCACCCCCGAGTGCTCGGAGCAACCCTCTCTCTCTCTTCCGCGAAAAACTTAAGACTGAGAGAGAGGGAGAAACGTGTGCATCATAGCGTCTCTCTCTCTCTCTCTCTCTCTCTCCGACTCTACGCGAGGAAAAAGGCGGAGGGGGTGCAACGCGAATGGAGCGAGATCGATTCAGAGTCTGGGTCAGCCGAGGGCATTCACCCCGCGCTCGCTTGCAGCCCGGGGAGAGAGAGAGAGAGAGAGAGAGAGAGAGAGAGAGAGAGAGAGAGAGAGAGAGAGAGAGAGAGAGAGAGAGAGAGAGACGCGGAGATGGAGAGGTTACGCGGTGCACCAAGCTCGTGTATGTGTGTGTGGGAACGAGGGGTGAGGGACACTCCCTGGATATAGTGCGCAAGCTCGCGTGGCCAACGGCCGCGAAAGCGGCCTACTCTCTCTTTCTCTCTCTCTCTCTCTCTCTCTCTCTGCAGATGCGTGGGCGTACGGCGATGACGTCGTCGCGGGGTTCGTGCACCCTCTCGTGGGGTAGGTTCGGTGCGCGCCAGGTGAGATCAGCGATTCGAGTTACGGGGTGAAAATTCGATGCGGTTTTTTGTTGGAGGTATTAGGTACAGCAAAGTGTACAAACTCGATGTTGGGGTATGAATGCCACAGGAAGAGTTATCGGGGACTTGCGGAGCGCAAGAGGCGCGGTTTTCGCGAATTATTCAGATCGACTTGCTCGCTTATATACTTTTAAGTGAATTTCACCACTTTTCTGAAGTCCCTAACTTTTGGCTGGAATTATTTTATTCAAATCTCGTGGGATAACCTGGTACGAGAGTCAAAAGTAAAGATCGTGCTCTGAGAAAAAGCAGAGGTGAATTAGTCGCTCGTTGGTATTACAGATATACTCTTATCGTTTTGAGCGTAACCTAATTCACTCCGCTGCATTCCGTAACATCGTCGTTTTTTACAAGCTCGGAGTACGCTAACCTTTGCAGAAAGTAAATCACGATCAAGTGAAATACGATGTTCCCTCAACGGGATATAGCCGCCGGATTAAAATATATAAGTCCATTCTCATTAGCATACTCCTTTACGGTAGAAAAAGAAACGCTACGCTTTCTCTCTCTAGTCAGCGCGGAAAGCTTACGAAGCTCGTCGAGAGCTCCGTTATTACAGCGAATCTCTCGAATTCACCGGGCATTTTACTTCCCGGTTTCTTAATTATACGCTTCCTCCCAAAATTCCAGCGCACACATGGCACAGCCTCGAATTATCCGAGCAGTCGCTCGCAGCGCGTTTGCTCCGTGTTTTCGAGCATCCGTACAGGAGCTGGCGACGTTATGTGCCAGGGTAGATTTTGTAGCTCGTAAACTGCAGTATGCCTAAAGGCGCGTCTCTTTAACTGTATACATATAGGGTGTCAGCGAGAATTACGAGCTTTCGGCCTCGAAAAGCAGGAATTAAATTATGCCCCGCTCTCGGCTTATCGGCGATAGATCGCTACTCCAGATTATGTGCAGTGGTATAATGCTGCCCTAGTCCTGCGAGAGATTACGCGCAGCGTCGTGGTATGATATAACGAGAGCTTTATCCGCAAGCTCTATAAGCCTAGATCCTTGCTGCTTTTCTTCGTGCTTCGATAACGATCGTCACTGCTTTCCCATACGCGGAGAAAGTTTGGGGCTGCGGTTTTATCGGAAAGTAGACAAAGAGAGATTTCCTCGTCTCGTTATATACTTTGTTTTTTCTCTCTTTCTCTACTCTATACCGATGACGATAACAGTCGTGTGGGGATTATGTATGATGGATCGCATCGCTGCTGGTAATTTTCTCCTCAAACATGCAGCCGCAAGAAGAACAGGTCAGTGCTAGATTATCTTATGCGTCGCTATCTAAGAATATCAATTCTCATGCACGTATAGTCGTACGTCTCGCGGATAAAGCGCGTATAAACATACAACCGTAGAGCTTTATAAAGCGTAACATCGAATCACTCGATCGCGAAAACAGCGCTTAAAGACGAGGAAAGAATTGCGGCGTCGGGCGTTTAAAACGGGTCCATAAATTATTCCAATATCGCACCTCACGAGCCCGACAAAACCGCCTCGGGAAATTCCGCGACCTTTTACGGAAGGCAAAGAGAGAGAGAGATCGAGAGAGAGAGAGAGAGAGAGAGAGAGAGAGTGTGTGTCTCGAGCGGCGAAGACGTCGCGCGCACATCCGCACGCGGGAATGCATAAGAGCGAGAGAGGACGGAATGCAGCCCTGGAATATTAAAAAGTTGCTCTCCCTCTCGCCTAATGGCGAAGTCTTGTTCCGAGCGTGTCGATATGCTCCGATGTGTAAGTAGATATAATAGCGCGGATGGTTTTTCTCCCGTCGTTACGTACACGGAGAAGAGCGTCGTGTTGATGTTCTTGCGACGATACCTATCTTTGCGAAGTAATAGGATACGAGTTGTGATGCTGTGTCAAGAATCGCTGAATCATCGCACAGATAACAAACATACAAAAAATGCGCATTTTAACCAAATATTCACACGTTCGCTCGTCAACCTGGAATAACGAAAGAAAAAATAACGACGCACCTCGCGTGAAAGAGCCAAGTATAAGTATATAGAAAAAAGCTCCGCAGCATCGAAACGAGGTCGCTATACCTTACTCTCTCCTCTCCGTTCATCCCCCTCTATAACAGCTCAACCCCTCGAGTCATCGTCATCCACGATCGCTTCCTCGAGACTCTGTGTATAACGCAAAAGCTAAAGAGAGCAAAGAGAGACGGGAGAGGGTTCACTGCCTCGTCGAGAACATCGGAGTCGTCTTCGATCTTGTTTATCGTGCGGCGCGCGCTCGAGCGTCAACGCGCGCCGAGATACACCATAAATAACGCTCGCCGAGCTATTGATAACGTCGCTCTGCCCGTGTACGGATCAATCGCGCGATATTAGACCGATCGCTCGTCGCTCTATACTGAGATTGTACTTTTATTGTTTAGTGGCTGCGTTAACTGTTGTTGATAGTATAAGGCCGGTTTTTCTTAGAGTGAAATTACTTTCGATTGAATCGATGAGCCTCGAATTCTACTTCTATAATAAACCGATAAAATTTGATTATAGTTTTAACGATAAAATTTCCCACGGAATTTATGTATTGTAACATTGAAAATTCTTCACGGATATCGAATAACGTTATTTTAGATTAAATATTTCTGTCGTCATATGCTTTTACGCATTTGAATAGAAAAGCTAAGTATACATTAGATACCTGTACGTTTTATTTCACCTCTACACTTTCTGCATCCGGTGATCCGTAAAGGCTTAAACTGGATTTGGAGAATTTTAGCATGAAAATTCGATTTTGATTGTTCGTCGGAGAGCTGTAGAAACTGAATGGTGAATATTGAAGTTTTATGAGCCAGTGAGTCGGGAAAAACGGTTTTCCGGGTCGCTTCGGTTCCACCAGACTGCTCCGCATTGTTTTAGAAAAAAGTCTCTTGAACCTCTCAACGCGTTATTGTATTAACGAATTCCATCACTTTTTTTAACTATTCTAAATACATCTTTATTAATAAAAAATCAATATCCTCTCACGACAAATCCAAATCCAGAGCTAAAATTATTCGAATTTTTCGCAAACTAAATCCGCTACAGTTTAGAGAAGAAGCATCCAAAAAAGACGATCGCCTCGATCCTTCAGACAATATGCTCGAGCGAGGCGCAGCGCGCGCCAAACGATAATATATCGGCCGGCGCGCGATAATCTCGGCAAATTGCAGCGTATAAAAATCGACCGATTGATGGGGATTCGAGGCTCGGCTTAAACGTCGGCCGCACGCCGTATAAAGTGATTTCGAAAATGTATTTTGCCGCTGAAACGAGCCGCGCCTCTCTTGTGGACCCGGTGCGCTGCGCTTGCGCCACTTTGCTCGTCCCCCGATATTCTTTATCCCTCCTTTTTTCCAATACTTTTTTTTGCTCTTTTGATATTTCAATCAAGAGAAATTCGCTGAATTTCAGAGCGGAGGAGGAATAGAGCCCCTTTTTTAACATCTGGCGTTGTTGTGTTTTTACGTTCAATTAAACCTCTGTAGAATGTGATCCTTCGGAAAAGAGTAATTACATTCGTTTGCCCGTACGATTTTCCATTTAACAAACGACAAATCGTTTCATCAGAAAACTCATCAGAATTGTAAAATCGCGGCCAAGTTAAAAATATTCAAGCATTAACGTCTCGCTGGGATTAGTCTCCGACGTTAGAAATAAAATTCAAATTAAACCATGCCTGCTTCTCCATACGCAAATCCTTTAAAAACCAACAAATTCCACTCTCGGACTAAAGAGATCCTGCTGCTCTCCGTTTCTCTCGGCCGCGGCGTGGTTCTCCTCATTTTTATCTCCTCGCCGCGCTAAAGCCGGGCGTTTCACGGCAGCGCTTTTTCAAATTACAGGCCAAAGTCTGGCTGGGGCAGCCAGGCAACCCCCCCCCCCCCCACCCGCGGCCGTTCTCGCCTGCGCGAGCGCGAAATGAGCTGCGCGCTTATTAGTGCGTCGAGGAAAGGCTCGTTGACTTGGCGCTGCAGCCGCCGAGAGCGCGAGTGAATATACTTGTGCGCGAGCTCTGAAAGCCCGCGCTGCGCGTCATATATTGAAAGGGGAATCATTTTATGAGCTGAGAAATTCCTCTTTTTTCAGCAGCTGCGGTGCAGGAATTTTCATTTTTAGACTCGAAAATTTTCAAGTGCTCCTTTGGAATTGTGAAATATATGGGGAGCATTATGCGTTTTCGGTCTACTGAGCGGCTTGGAGGGCGCAAGCATGAGAAAATCGCATGATATTTTTATGAAATTTTAAGACTTTTGCGGAATCGGTGTTTCGTGATCATTGCGGGTAACTATTGATTAACCTTTTTAAAAAATTGGACTTTGATTCTGGAATTATGGAAAATTTAATTTGATACCAAATTCACCCGCATCAATGAGTATATGAGTCATTCTACGAAGAGTCGGACACTTTCCTTTTGAAAAATCGAGCTCTTACAATTTTCAGGGCAGACGAACCAGACCAAGTTTTTTACATGCGTTAATTGGACATACAATATGTAATTACTAATTACCAAAAAATAGCCTTTATTGCGCCTCGGGTAATTAATTATCTGGCCGAGTAATCGTTATTTTTTCCGGCATTAATGAACAGCGGAGGCCGAGATCTTGAATTAAAAAAAATCGTTGAAAACGACCGTCTCTATCGAAAGTTGCAAGCAATTTAAGATAGGGTAAAAATCGTCGAAAATGGGAAAAAATGCCTGAAAAGCCAGAATTATCATTTTTTTCTTCGATTTCCGTATAAAGGCTATTTTCTGGTAATTAGTAATTGGCCCGTAACTTTTTGTTGGCATAGGGTTTGGAGGTGGCACCCTGGTTTTTTACATATTGTATGTTCAAGCGTATGTAAAAAACTTGGTCTGGTCAGTGTGCCCTTAAAATTGCAAGAGCTCGATATGAGTCATTCTACCGGTTTTCCGTGAATTCGCAAACATGTGCTGAGAAGTTAACCTTTACTTATCTGATGAATTCTGGCATAAATGTTTTGTTTCCTCCTAGAGGAAGCTTTGTAATAGTAAAATTTTAAGTTACGTCAAAACTTATAGAAAATATGTTTTGGGGTGTTACAAGTTTGAATCAAGTGTTTTTAGAAAATGTCGGTATGGATATGTGTGTGTGTGTGTGTGTGTGTATGAATGTGTGTGTATTTACCGTAATATTTCTGGAACTACTCCGTCAATATCAATAAAATTTGACATGCATATCTATTTTAGGATTCTGAATTCGGGAAAAAACAGTTATTTTTTATTTTCTCAATTTTTTTTTATGGTCATTTTTTGATTTTTGAAAAACACTATTTTGCGTTTTTTTTTCAATTATCCCGTTGTTACAAACAATTCAGCTATAACGCATTTAAAAAATAATAAAATTACCTACTTTTCCCCGTTTGGCACTCGGGATCGACCGCACTATTCAGCAGAAAAAGCATAAAAGGTGATTTTACCGAAGTAAGGTATATCTTCTAAATGAAATATTGAAACCTCGCAAAAAAATATGATGATAGGTTATGAGTTGAACTGTGTACCACAAAAATTTTAATTCATTTGACCACGTAGTGTTTCAGTAACAATTCAAAAGCTGAAGAAAATGAGCTCGATGTCCATCGTTTACGACAGTTGTATTCATCTACAACTTTTGGAAAGGGTAGATTTTTTATTGTCTTGGCTAAGATTTTTGCGCAGCTTTCAAAACGCTATGGTTTTGAAGATATCAATGATGGTCATTCTTAGAATTTTGCAAATCTATTTTTGCGTCTTTTCACTGCTGAATCTTTTCTGTTGTATATCTTAATTTAATGGATATGAAGATTTACTCTATTTCGATATTGATAAGTTTTGTTATATTTACACTGAGAAAAATAATTTAATAAAAGTTCAAGAACAATTACTATAATAACATAGTTTCGGCAGGATATACTTGTATTATAATAAACATAGTAATTTTATAAGGCATGAAATATTTTGAATAATTTAATTTCCACTCCTTTGAACGCTTATTATTTTTAAACTTTAGACAATGATCTCTACAAGCAATTATTTTTATTGGCTATAAATTATTTTTAGTCACGTATTTGTATATTAGAATAAATAAATGAAGAAATGAATTTTTTTCTTGACGGTATTGAAGCCAAATCTATACGATGTACTATAGTAATTTTCATCACAAATTTGTAAAACTTTTACTATGTTATAAAAATTACTAATAACATAGTAAAAATCTTCAGAATGCAAGTATATCCCAGCATTACTAGGCATTAATGTAATTTTGGCTGAACTAATAGCAATTTTTGTTACATCATGTTTTCAAGTGTACGTGCTAATAATAAAAGGAAATAAATTATTCAAAATTATTAATCTGTTTATCTAACATATTGTAGATTTTATACAATAAAATAATTATATTAAATTTTACTATAAGTTTTAAATAAATAAAAATGCGTACGCCAAACTGCAGTATACTTCGCACTCATACAACTCGTGTGACTATTACACTTGTAAACCAATGACAAAAAGCGAATTAGGAGGAAACTAAGTTCCAAGGACTTGGCAGCGGTTTTTTCTATCTGCTACTACGTAAGACTGTATCGAGTGGTATATAAGGTGGATTCACTGTAAGCTTTTGTTACTGTTGTCGTTCAAATACAGAAGAACACAGTCGATTTCTTCAATAGCCAAAATGAAATACACGCTCTTCATTATTCTACTAATAGCAGTTTTACTTGCCGAATGTAATCTTTTTTTTTATTTTTTGTGTACTGATGTAAAATAATGATTTATATTATCAATACCCTGGTAAAAAAAGTACCATCTCTCCTGGCCGATCCGCGTACTTCCGGCTGTTATGATTCGCCAGCGGATAACGTAAAAAATGGGCGACTGCTGGCTAACGCTGGTGGATTTTTACGTGATTTCGGCGCACCGTCGGTAAAAAGTTTCCGACGGAGCACAGCGCTCAAGCCTCACCTAAACCCGAACTCTAACCTAAAATACGCGTATTTAAGTAACTTACTTTTTCGGTGTAAACTGTGTTATTTATCAATCTGATTTTTTATTATTGACGATATAACATTATGAATGCATGATTAATGCTGCAAATAAAATTAACTGACTTGTTCTTGCAATTGAAAAGTTCCACCAACGGTGGGCAGCCGTTTGTAAAAAACCGTAAGAAAATGTAAGTGTTTCCTGGCCAGCCGTTAACAAAATCATTGGTCATTGTTAGAATAATTGGCCAAGCAATGGTGAAATATTGGTGAACGTTTTTACCAGGGTAATGTCTAGTAAAATTAAATAAAAAATCTTTTTTATTACAGCCGTCTACGGATGCACTTCGGTACAAAAGTTCAAATGCGCAGGCAAATGTTTTTTCACCAAATTTTGGCGGTGTTATGAACGACCCGGCGATGACTACGATTGCGAATGTATTAATTGAACAGATGTCATATTTTTTCTAAATAATATCTTGATAAAGCATAGAAGCTATACATCATTTGGAAATGGAATTTAAATTTATGGAAATAATAATATTAAACAAACGAACAGTGCAAGAACTTCATAGAATTATATACATGGATAAAATAGATCTTCGTGTTATTAGAGTACCTATAATATATAAAGGGTAAGCATGCTCGCTACCATGAATCGACAATATTGGTTTTCTCGTAATTGCTGTATGCTCCCAAGGAATCTTTATTAACCTTAATTTTTGTATACACCGCAGAGCAAAGGCAATTCTTAATTCAAATTTTACGAACTGCAACTCCCAAAAATGCAGTCCGTACAAAAATTATAAAAAACAAATAAACTTTGAGAAAAAGGAAAAAAATTTCGAAAAAATACGTGTATAAATTTCCCAAAACACATTCTGGACTGCAGTTTTCGATCAAGCGAATTTCGTCATCGGCGTAGCGAGAAAATTCCATAAATCCTTGAATTTCATTTCGAGCCGCGGACCATCAATCCCTTAACGCACTGACGCCCTTCCCTTTAAGGCTATCGCGAGCAATAAACCCCGGAGCAGCGAGCCGCTGGGCTGCAGTAGAAAAAGCCAGGGCGCGGTGAGACAGAGCCTGTCTCGCTCTTTGCCGCTGTGCGCCCGCTGTGTGCTATAATATACACATAGCTATATACTGCTACTATACTGTGCAGAGCAAGAAGCACCAGCACGCCTGAGATTCTGACTGAGGCTGTTATGGATTTTATACTTTTTAATCGAGAGCTATGCGTTAGGATTTTATTTTGTAAAGAAATCATCAAAATATTTAGTGTAGTTGAATAGTACATATTGAACTTTGGTCTGCGATTGTTAACGACTTTTTTGCTTCGATCCAGGATACGGAATTTTGAAAATTGTCAAATCATCAGTCAGAGTTCGTTATATGCATAGAGATACTTTATTTTTCCTGCTTACTTTATTTCCGTATTGATATTCACAACAATGTCTTTTAAGATCAGTATGTTGATTGTGTGCTATCGATTAAGGTTAAACAAAAGAATAAAAGCTGTTTCATGAAATGGGTTCACCTGATGCTCTTATCTTTGTAAACAAATGAACAATGTCAAAGTAAAATGACTGCACATTCGAGTTACCAAAAGTCAACCCGAGCAAAAATCTGTCTAATTTGCGCCGGATGATTCTGGCCTATTATTTTTTTGGAATAATAAAGAGCAAGCATATCATATTATATTATTAATATGTGAAACTGAAACCGCATAGGGGATCAGGCTCGCCTAGTATTATCCATAGTGGATAGTTTCCAGTATGGATAATTTTACACGGAAAGAATTTTACAATAAAAATTACGTAGAAATTAAGGATCAAAATTACCGTGCTGGCACAGTAACGTAGGGACGCCCCGCCATCTAGAGCAATTTACTGCTTCGGCACAGTAAAATTTTCGGTACTTTTTTATTTTTCTCCATAGCCTCTATATTATGATATTTTGTTGTATACATGTTCGTGACGCATTCTTAAAGTCGTATTATTGATATATAAAGGGTTATTTGTATATGTGTACATCAGGGTTAGAATTGGAGGTTATGGAAGCACATGACGCACAACATGGCCGCGCATGAATTTCCTTTGCAGCACGGTAAAAATTTTCGACATCAAAAAATGTACAGTGCCGGTTCAGTAAAATAAATTCAAATTCAAAAATAATGTGCCAGTCTGATTGTCGTATAATTTTCTACGAATAGTAGACACGTGGCACTTTCTGGCTTATGCCGTAATAAGATAATAATACCTAGAAACATTATATGCGACTATTATCGTTTGCGTTATTCGAAATAATGCGTTGTCGTACAACAGAGACACGTTACTGCCACTTTTCGCTTCTCTTTGTCGCGATCCTTTTATACAACTTTCCACGCGCGCAGTTTTCTCTATATTTTTCACCGAATTTTTCTCTGCCATTCTTTTCTTTTCCGTTGCAGTTTGCCGTACTTTCGCTACACCAATTTTATCTTGTTTGTGAATCATCTCTGCAGTTCGCTGCTCTCGACCCTCTCCTCCTTGTTTATACTCACAACTTACTCGCTATGTGTTTTCGGCTCTAATAAAGGTTAGTTTTATTCCGCAATAGCGTCTCTAACTTCTTCCTCCGAATCTAATTTACTCGTTTATTTCTTCTGCTTGATAATTATAAAGCGGAAAATCTTCAGAAAAAGTTCCCGCGCAGCCAACATCATCACGGAACCGTCCCGACATTCGCATCATATACAACGGATCTTTGTAAAACCCCTTCTCTCTCTCGCATTCGCGGCTCCGCGAGCATAAGTCTCTCGCGCCCTTCTTCCAGCTCGATAATCCCCGGCTTATACCATTACCGCCTCGCCATTAACGAGACTTACACTGCGTTCCTTACTTTCTTCCGGAGTCAGCGGTCTTCTTTCTGCACTTTTAATATCCCTCTCCCCCGTTTCTCGTTTAGCTCCCGCGACCACCGTGTCTTTCGAAACTTCTTGCGCTCTCCCCCCTTCCCTCCTTCCTCGCGTCGCTGCATCCTGTTTTCCTTCACTCCGGAGAAGCAACGAGCTATAGCTCCTCGTAAATCCTCCCCAGCTGTCCCAGCGCGGCGAGAGTAGCGAAAAACCTCGCGTTATTCAAAAAACCCGCCCAAAATCGCTCTCGTCCCTCTTTCCCTCGCTGATCTCCGTGGCGGCGCAAGAAGCATAGCAGTAGCAGCGACGGGGTGGTGCAGCGTGAGGACGAGTCTCCCCGCGCGAGAGGACCGCACAAGGAGCCAGAGGGGGTTCGGGCGCGGCGCAGGACCACGCATGCGCCTCCCGCGGCAGGCTCGCGCGCCCGTGACTGCGGAGAGAGAGAGAGAGAGAGCACACACCGCGGGTCGGGGTGGTTCAATGTTACGGGAGGCCACTGACCCGAGCCGCCCTCTCGCCGAGGCCACGAACCGGAGAGCTACCACCCCGACGATGCACTGTGTGCACTGCGCACACACACGTTGGGAGCGACGGAGAGATATCCCGGGCTGCTTTGCGCAGAGAGAGAGAGAGAGAGAGAGAGAGAGAGAGAGAGAGAGAGAGAGAGAGAAAGAGAGAGCAAGGGTGAAAGGCCCCTGGCCGAGGAAGGGGCTGTAGTCGAGGCTGAGGAGGGGGGGAACGGCTCTTATAAATTACCTGGACCCGGCGTTACGACTGCTGATTCTCATCGTTTAAACTCGCCCTCTCTCCCTTCAGTGCAGACTCGCACCTTACATGCGTGAGCCGCACGCGCGAGTGTGTGTATCGCGTGATTTCCGCGAGTTGCCGCGAGCGATCGTCGCTTCTTCCGGCCCTGCTTCCCCCTGGCTTCTTTTTCCGACGTCGCGCTACACCGATATCGCCTTTCTTCGCGTCTGATTCTCCTACGGCCAAGCGTATGAGGGGGTTACTATTGTACCCCCTTTTTATTATACGCGTTTAGCCGGCGATCTCGCAGCTGGATATCCTCGTGTAATGAAAGAGAGGGCTGAACATGATTCGCTTTATCAATTTTTCAGAACTTCCGAGAGAGTTTGATTGCGCGCCGTTTTTAGCGCCGGTTTAACGCTTTGTTTACTTATTCAGGTAGTCGCGCCGACGCGCTGGAAATGGAGTAGCGATTCATTTCGCGCTGGGACGTGTCATTAACAGCGGACGACGGCTGTATTGTCGCTTTAATTACCGTGCTGGCGAACTCTGCGCTTTTGTAATATAGGAGTCTCGTTTTAGAAATCATCGGCTCGATATCGCATGATGCTGACAGCAGGCGATACCGACGAGTGCGTAATCATGTTTTTGATTGAATGCTCCTGCGTCAGCTGCGCGGACGATGGGGAAGCTGTGATGTTTGGTTTATTAAAAACACATGCATCGAGGTTTATTTTCCGCATTACGGGAGGATATCGGGAACGTTTATCAGAACTGTACGAAAGTCATTGAACGAAAACGTCGTGCAAAAACACATCGTTCATCCTCGGGAGATGCCTCGAGAGCCAAACATCCTGTGGAAATTCGGCGTTCGACTGCGGCGAATTCAGTGATCCGTAAAAGGAATGGCCGGCGAAGGTATATCTAGTATTTTCGTCGACGCCGTCGCGAGGTGCACTGACCCGCGAGATTTCTATCTAGGCGAGCTTTATAAATTATATCCCGACTGTATGCGCATTCGCGCACTGCTCTGCGATCTCTCTCTCTCTCTCTCTCTCTCTCTCTCTCTCTCTCTCTCTCTCTCTGTCGTTGATCCCGGTTTATTTACGAGCTGCAAAATACGCGCAGGAGTGAGAGGGGGGAATCGCAGCCCCCAGACCAGATGGATCCTCGATTCTCGCCCCGATGCTCTGATGAATATCCCGTAATCTTTGCGCCGAGAGTGTGTGTATAGAGGAGCGGAGCTGATAATGCCTTGGAAAAATGGTCTATTTTCCGCGGGGTTAGGCTAGAGCCGATGCGGCTTAGATTGCGCGGAATGCAGATGGTTGATGCTGAGCGGCCGACTTGATTCTCGGGTAATGAGTTTGGCCTTTATGTTTGTTGTTTCTTCGTTTATGGTGATTATCGTGCTCTCTGCAAGAGACGCTGGTATGGAGGCTGTGATTAAAAGACACTAATAATACTTGAAATCTCTGAAATAAACGATGAGATACTGACGCGCGAGCGAAAAATGCGACCATACATGCTAATTATAACCCCCCAAAAGAACGACGCAACTCCATTATTAAATACCTAGCCTTTCACCACCGCAAAAAATCTGGCTTCCAGCCACACGACTACAGCCTCCCTCTCTCTTATAATTCAAAACTCCAGCGAGAAAACCTACAAACTCTCTGGTCCGATCTCTATAGGAGAGAGAGAGAGAGAGAGAGAACAGACCAGTCTCGGCGCAAATCCCACGTACACAAGCGTACATATATTGAGAGGCCGTCCGTCTGGGCCTTTGATATCTGGCTGCGCGTGGATTTGCTCTCCGTAATTGAGAGATTAGAATCTCGCCGCGCTCGTACACGTGTATAACGATATCGCGAGAGATCGTCTCGTGCGCCGGGGAAAAAGCGACACCCCGCGTTGCGTTTTTTTGAAAGGTGCGTGCCGCTGGTGTATGATTGCTTCGGTGGAGAGAGAACGTTTTTTTTTGAGGCGTGAGAAACGTAAGGGCGAAAGGGTGATTTTTCGAGGGCTGGATCAACTCAAACTCTGCAGTTCTTCTATTTTCGAGTAAATTGATTTGCGGCCATTCGAAGCCTTCCATAATAGCCGACGTATACGATTATTATTAGACCAGTCGCTCTGCGCCAATGTTTCAAACGCGAGGCTGCATTATTCATAAGGACTAAAACCTATTCTGAAAATATACCGCTCGCGAAACAATCTCCGAATTAAAAAGCGAATCCAAAGCCGACACAGTGCAGCCCTTATATAAAAGAAACCGCGAAACAGCTCGCGCGCATCCCTCTCGCTTATTACATTCCCGGGAGTTAATTAAAACATTTTCCAAGCGCGAGCAACTCTCTCTCTCTCTCTCTCTCTCTCTCTCTCTCTCTCTCTCTTTCACCAGCTCGTGCATTATACCTATATATACGCATCCGCGAGGTCCCTCGTCTGGACGGTTAACTTCCTTCCTCCTTTCTCTCATCTCTGCACTCGCGGCTGGTGCGCGCACAAAAGGGTTATTTCTTATTCGGCTGCGGCGGGGGGCGAGTGAAAAAAGCCGCGGCTCTATACACACGCACAGCGAGCAATTCGCTTTCATCGCTCGGCTCGCTTTGTTCTTACTAATAAACTGGTTTAATGAGTCGGCCCGGCTTTTTTTCATGAAAGAGCTGCTGCTGCCGCTGAGGTGCGCTGCATTCGAATTTTTCTCTCTCTGTGTGTGTGTTGTGGTTTCTTCGAGGAGTGGTAGCTTTGGTTCGAGAAAGGAGCGAGAGTTCATTTTTCGAGGGGTCCGCCGCGGCGCATTGGCACTCGAGACTCGGCGCGGCGGTATAATACGGCCGCGACGTCGATTTAAAGGGATGAGGGACTTTGTTTCCCGCTCTCGTTGTATTCCGCATGCCGTTTGATTAAGTTGTGCAGCCGCGACTCCATTCGTTCCTTTTTTCTCCGCAGCCCTCAGCTCGCTTCTCTCTCTCTCTCTCTCTCTCTCTCGTGCTCGGCTCGGCGTGAAATTGTGGGAACGAGAGAGGGCCGTTTTATGCATCGAAGCGACGAGACTTTTAAATTATACGAGGATCTGCCTCGTTATTCCTATACGTGTCCGAAAACGCGAAGCTCCACCCTTACAGGAGAATCCGTCGAGACCGAAGGACCGTCCTCCCCGATTTCCCGTCGCTAAATTCATTATAAACATCGATCTCGGCCTCCCTTACCCCACTGCGCGACCCCTCGAACATCACACAGTCGCAGGAAAAGAAACAGCCGACGCATCGATCGGTTGTATCGATCCCCGGTGCTCGGGACTCATATATACGTATATAGCTCGACTCGATTCTCTCTCCCCCTGTTATGCTAATTTGTCAACGGTCGCGCCTGAGGGATACTGTGTACTATGTTCGCCGGGCTAGCAGACCTGTGCAGCGCTGCAGCGGTGTCGGGCCCGAAAATTATTCCTGTGTATAGTGAGAGAGAGAGAGAGAGAGAGAGAGAGAACCGCATCGAGACCATTTCCACTTGGCCTAATTAAATATCAGGCTGACGTTTGCCGGAGCGGCTGCAGAGTGTATAGGTATATGAGTGTAGAGGAGGTCCGCCGAGGAAAACGAATCGAGGAAATGAGGAGGCGGATCGAGCTCGATATGCTCGACAGATACGTCCTTTGCGTAATGACTTTTCCACGCTGCGATGCGCGAGCGTTTTCAATTTCGAAAATTGTACGGTATTTCCGCTCACATTCGCGTGGAAAATCCGAAAACTCCGCCATCAAAATCAAACACACAAGCTACACATAGTATGCCTAGAAATTTCTCAAAACCAGAGACGCACCCCACACGCACATATGCTACACTATCCCGTCCCCGTCAATCCCCTCAAAGCTCGCGCAGCCAATCTAATATTCCCCGTCGGCGCATCTCGGAAAAATTCAAGAATTAACATCGTCCGGAGTTCTCCCCCCCTCGCCGGGCGTCGATGAAAAAAGCGGCGAACCCCCAGGATTCCTTGGTGCGATTACGAACATCCATCTCCGAGTCGCTCGTTCCCCGGGTGCACGTACGTAAACGTAGCCCGTACGTGCGTCGCCGGCAAATGAGATTCTCTCTCTCTCTCTCTCTCTCTCTCTCTCGCGTGCGCGCCTCTCTAAGGTATACAATTCGCCGGCTTGCCGAAAGTCGCCTCGGTATTTTTCCCGGTGTCTATGGCCTGGCTGCTTTAACCCCCTGCATTCGACACGCCGGCTGAGCTCGAGAGTTCGAGCTGTGATATGTATGTGTATTACAGTGCCACCCCGCAGGGTGTACTGTGAAGTGTGCGCTGACGGCACTGGGCCAGAACGGTCTTGAGGTTTGCTGCTGATGGTGTCTTTCGAAATTTCCTGTAAAGTGGGTTGGGTTTCCGAGCGGAAGTTTGGGTTGTGTTTGAGGCTGATCTAAATTTCGTTATCATTAAAGACTTTTCGAAAAACATATCCTGATGCACGAACATTCCATCGGCGGAACTCGATAAAAACCGTCGAATCATACTCTAAAATTAAAAGCATTCCCGTCGCCCCAACCCCTCACCCATTCTCGCCTCTAAAGAGCTTCTCAATCAAACCCGCGCGCAGATATATTCGTCAACATCCGAAAAAAGGCCGAGCCAAGCTTTTTAATTAATCCCCCCGAAAATGGCCCGTCCTCTCCCTCTATACACGCAGCTTCAACTCTAACGATTTCCTCCCCTGTATCGCGTTATATATCTGTCCCGAGCACTCGTCGATGAAAGAGATGGAGAGAGCGAGAGAGAGAGAGAGAGAGAGAGAGAGAGAGAGAGAGCAGCGCCGACGAATAAATCGATCCGGACACGACTGCACGGAGTGGACACTGAGAGCCGAAATAATGGGGAAACGTCCTGGTATATGGTATTCTGTATGGGTACAGACAGTTCGTCGCAGTAGGAAAACGGAATTTTTCGCCAGCTGGGCGGAGAGAACGGGCGAAACGCCGAATTACCGGCAATTATCGCAGACCCTGCGAGAGGCACTATGTGTATCGCGGTGCGGAGTCGAACTATACGGACGGGCTTCAACCCCCCGTTGAGTGTACGCGCATGTAGTGGTGACATGCCCCGCTACTGAAAATTCGGTTTGTGCACATTGACGCGCCTTTTTGAGCGATGCGTCTGTTTGGAAAATTTTTCGAGTGCAGCACCTTTTGACTGTTTTGGGAAATATGGTTTGGGAGAGATACTTCGTCGATTGGGGTAGGTAATTGCAGCAGCAGAGGGGATTTTGGAAAAGAAATCCCGTTGGCTGTTGGACTAATGCACATTATATAACAGATAATTATCATGGTACGGAATTTAAAAAGTATCGTTTTTTGTAACAAAATCCATGAATTATTCGAGAAGTTCCATTTCGGAATTTCAAAATCGAACGAAGCATCATTTATCAGGATCCACGCAATAAAAACGTCTACTGTCCTCCATCCAAATCTTCAATCGAATTACCGTACAGCTCCATCGCCGCGCACACCCGCAGCATTTAGTTCCAGCGGCAAAAAACTCGAGCTTTACTTAATCCACTACGCCAGCCAAGAGCAAATTTCTCCGGCCGAAGCAATCCTTGCAACTTCAATAAGTATACTCCAGCCGCGTGTGCTATAGGCATACGCGCCGAAAAGCAATCTCTAAAATATCTCGATCCGCACGCGTCTATGGAATTTTCATTTCGCCGGGGATCAATCAAGCCTGTCGCACGGTCAAAAGAGGTTCTCTCTCCTCTCTCTCTCTCTCTCTCACTCTCCATTACTCTCGTGGCAACGAACTCTCTTTGTCTCTCGATTGTCGCGCGCTTAACGAAGAGGTCTAAGCTCGCAAATTCATGAGTTGCAGCTGAAGAAACACCGAGTGATCTTCTGCCGATAAGCTCTTTCTCGACCTCGCGCGGGAACGCATTTTCATCCAGCAAAGATCTGCCAAACAAACCGCCTCCCCAAAAAGGCGAAGCGATCGAAAACCACATACTCATAAGGATTACACGTGCGGCGCCTGTGTGTAATGTTACTACTCGCAGAGCGTATTACATGTACAAGAATCTCGTTACAGCAGGGAAAGACGCAAAGAACGTATTGTCGACTCGCGCCATGATGCAGAGTTCAGACGCACGGCTATATATACGAGAGTATATAGCGAGAAGGGGAAAGTTCGACACGAGTATAGCTAGGGCTGCTGGCAGTTTCTTCGACTTGCCGCGCAGCGGAGTGTAGGGAAGAAAATTAGGGAGCGAGCGCAGGAGGCTGCGTATGGGGTACATGCGCGAATGAGAATTTATTTACGCTGGGGATCTATACGCGCGAGACTTTATGGAATTGTAGTTTTCGTATAAACAACGCACGGAAATTATTTATTTCGAGATGATGGATGGCCTTAATCTAGGCTGATTATATAGAGGAATATACAAAGTGTCTTCGATTCAAGAGAGCGACGGCGTAATAAAACCACGTGCGACACGTTCCGCAAACACATGCGTCTTCTTACTCGCGAGGATTTACGCTAAGTACGCGACGATAACGCGAGCATAACGTAAGGCAAATTTATCGCGCGCATCCCTTCCGTCTTCGTGATATCATGTATACAAAACAAAGAACCGCTAAGGATTCGGCCTCGAGCCTGGATGCCAAGAATCCGACGATCGTGTCACTTTAGCTATAGCGGACTGGTGCTCTTTTCTAGGCGGATCTCTCTCTCTCTCTCTCTCTCTCTCTCTCTCTCTCTCTCTCTCTCTCTCTCTCTCACTCTCGCCTCTGCATCAGAGCAACCCTCACCGCGGAGAGCTCAAGATGAGAGCTGGAGAGCAGCAACATTGTCGGTAGCAGCGGCAGTTTGCACGATTGGCGTGTATACGTACACTCCCCCCCCCCCCATCCCCGCCAGGCTCGCAACCGTCTATCCTTCCAGGCAGCCGAGCCAGCCGGCTGCCAGGGGCGTACGTCGTTATTTCGCGGTGGATGCTGCGGGATCAATAGCTCGGAGAGAGAGGGGGCTGAGGGCCTGAGGGGGTAAGCACGAGAGAAGACAAACGAGGAGGGAAAAAAGGAGAAGGGTGCGATATCCCCCCTTCTTACTTTCTAGACTCCCGGAAGCCCTAGCTTCCCTCTCCGGCGCACCCTCGGCCTCTTTTTGTCTCCCTCCTCTCTCTCTCTCTCACTCTCTCTCTCTCCGTTTCGCCGGTTTATTTTTCATTTTCCCTCTCTCTCTAGCTGGCGCGAGCAACCCCCGGAGTAGTCGATGCATCCCAGGGTCGTTGCTACCGACAGCGAACGACCCGAGCCCGGCGCGTTTCTCTCTCCCTGCGAAGCTCGCATGCTCCTGCTGCCTCTGTGTGCGCGCGCCTATGCATATATCCTCTTTCCGGACCCGCAATGCACGCATACACCCCCACCCCTGAGATTTTTGAGGCACACGATCGTTCAGGGATCATTGATTACCCTGTGCGTACATACGATTGAATTATACGAGCGTACGCAGTAACGTGCAGTTTATGGACAGTATGGATTCACGTGTGGCCGCATTGTGTGGGCCTGTGAAAGAACGAGTAGCGGCGCATTATTGTCCAAGTTACATTGTGCACGTCTGCAGCCCCGGTGACAAGGGGATAAGAGTGTGCACATACGCGGGCGAACACGCTGTATAGCTGATAGACGTGTCTAGCACAATGCGCGATTGATGTGTGTTCAGGTGCAGTCAGTGCGTGTGCGTCGTTGGCTCGAAATCGTAAATGCCTCTGTGAATGGAGGGATATGATATTGGGCGGCGCGTGTAAGCGAGGATCGAGGATTCGAGATTTTAAATGCGCCTGTCTGCGGGAGAAATGGGGATGTAAGAGTTGCCCAGTATGGTTATTTTTGACCTGGGTTACTTTTTGGTTATATATATATATACACTGCCAGAAAAGGCAATATCGCTCGCCCGGGCATATATGTATATATGTAAATCCAGCTGGTCGTGAGATAAAGCAAGACATGCAATATACCGGCTGAGGCTCTATGCATGTATCGAGCTTGCAAATGCGCTCAAGAGGTGCTCTGCCAACACAACTGCCCGACGCAGAACATCGTTAGTCGGGATAGGCTAATTTCCTATGATTACGTATTTACCTCGAACGTCTAAAGCTCCAAGCTTCCCTACTATATATACCGCAGAACTTTCCTGATTTGCTGTTTACCGGTGTATACCATGATCCCGAATTCTCGGAACGTTTCGATGAGAGCTGATTTTTTATCCATTTTCTCGTTGATTATCGGACTTTTGCCGGGGATAGTTTGGGGGATGAGTTTGGCTCGTGTGTCGGCCCGGGAATTTACATCGTTATTTAGCGATTGATGAGCTTCGCGAGTTTCCTCATCGAATATTGATGTAACGCGAGTAGACGCGGGAGTGAAGTATCCTACGTGGAGGATGGATCGCAAATTGTTTTTGGAACTAGTTGATTGGTCAATAAGTTTTCATCGCGAAGCCTGCTGGCTTCGTCCATCATCAAGTTTTTTTTATTATTTGCTTATCATCTGCGATAGTGATTTCGAATTTTTCAATCGAAAAGTATTTGCGATGAAATCATGCGATGAAAGGTATATACACAGTTTGAATTTTCAGTACGCGTAATTCCACGTTTTTCGTTTAAAATAAATATTGCACTCGGAGTTTCAATAGAAGATCGTCTGAATTATTGTTGAAATTTCGTTACAAAGCTTCTCAAAAAAAATGAAGAAAAAATATACGATTCACTCAACGTTCAGCAGGCATCAATTATAGAACAAGTCCTTTAATAAATTGCGATAGCTAATCAGCAGGCACAAAAGCGGAACATCATTGTTACGAGCGACTAAAACAAAACGATTTTTCACGCCGATACTTACAACACTTTTATCAACGTCCATTCTCACATCCGCGAACATCCCTATTAGCTCGCGATCTCGTTACTATCGCCATAAACTTGATCGAATCATCAAAAACTCAATTTTGATACCCCCCGAAAAACAAGCCGATAAACTCTTAAACCGATGCGTTCACCCACTGTATACCGATATCTCTCTCGCCTATACAGCAGCAGGCGGATGCACCTCTCGCGCGAAACGAAAAACGATCGGCGACAGGAGCAGCAGCTCGGCTGGAACAAAAGAGGAGGAAGAGGCACACAGAGGAGCAGTTCTCTCTCGCGAGTTTCAAGGCCGGCCACACGCACGGCCCTGAAAACTTTCATGTGCAGAGAACCACACGCGGGTCTGATGTGTATACTTGCAAGCGGAGCAGCCCATATAATATCGCCGCGCGCTTTGTCTTCGTCGTCGTCGGGGTGTGTCTATAAATAAATTGCGCGGATCCACCGCTGCCGTTTCGAGTGTATGAGGTTCGAGCTCTGCTGCTGCTGAGATCTGTCGGTGGTGCAGTGTATTGTTGGGGGTTTGTTGCTATACATCAGGTATCAGTAGAAGATTTTAGTATAGCGCCAAGTCCAAACTTTTCGACTCTCTACGTTTCTAGATAGCGAATGTAGGTGGCGCACGGGTGACTTTATTTTCCTCGCGAGAATCTTGCGCACAATGCGTAGATATAGTGGTGTGCGAGCTATTCAAAAACAGCCTTGTTGGGCCTGCGCTAAGACCGCTCATGCTTTATCTGCCTAAGTTTATCCGTACTCGCATCCGACATATCTGCGTAGTAATTCGTAGTTTTCAGATTCAGGTGCTAATATTACGATCATCGTTATAATTGGGGAAGCCTGTACATTAAACTTGACTTAATGTCCCTGTATAATAAGCTGTATATCATGCCCATTATATGAATAGATATTATTTATGTGCCCCTTTATTGGAGGGATCAATCCGGCCACTCTCGCCCTTTATTGGTATACCACCAAAATAGATCACTCTGTCGATCCAATAAAATTTTTAAGCCAACGTCCAAAACGCAACTGATTTATAATTAACATCTCGTGAAATCGATGAAAACACATCACGAACGAAAAATCGCCGATAGACTATCGCATCACAGATCCTATACCGATCATCTCGTCGATTGGGCTACCACAATGGACCTTTTCTGTCTCTTGTATATTTACGTTCGATTTCATCGTCCCTCTCACCGCCACGTGTGTGTGTGTGTGTGTGTGTGTGTGTATATATATATATATATATATATATATATATATATATATATATATATATATAGTAGTCGCGTGCAGTGCACCTTCCCTCGCGCGACCATCGCGGCGGCATATCGAATGAGCCAGGCACGAGCGCCGGGTATATGGAGAGAGAGAAAAAGCGGCAGCGTGTTGCCCGGCTCGAATATGTTAATTTACGGCCACACAGAGGGCAATATAGTTCTTTTGGATACGCGTAGTATAAAAGCGGCGCGCCGAGTGTGCTTAATGGGCCTCGTGCGGAATTTTCGCGACGTAACTTTTGGATGGAAAACTTTCGATGCACATCGGTGAAATTGAAATTTTCGCGTCATAATCATGCTTACGACAACGACGAAAGACCCTTAGTGTAGATTTCATTAAAGAAACCGATAAGAAACGAGGCAAGCTGCTGGCGTCGGCGGCAGTCTGGTCCAGATTCGGGGAAGGCTCTCTTTCTCTCTCTTGCGCACCTTCTCCACACTCCAGCTGCAGAACGAACAAAAAGGCCGATCGGCTGCGAGACTACAGCGACGAAGACAGAGAAAGAGAGAGAGAGAGAGAGATAGAGACAGACACCGGACGCAGGAGAGGAGGAGGAGGAGGAGGAAGAAGGAGGCCGGGGAGGACCGAAAAAGAAAGGAGACGACTCGAGCGCACGCTTCTTCTTCTTCTTCTTCTTCTTCTTCTTCTACCTGCTTCGCGGCATACGCCGGCTGGTCGGCGGGATTCGCCAGGTCGACGTCGTACTGCGCGCTGCGCGCGAACAAAGGCCGAGCGGCGAAAGCGAAGATAGTACGAGGAGGGCATTTTCGGGGCCTCCTGCGCAGAGAGAAAGAGAGAGAGAGAGAGAGAGAGAGAGAGAGAGAGAGAGAGAGAGAGTCGAGAGAGGAGCAACAAGAGAGCGCGACGATGCCGGCGAGAGAGGCAACCTGCAATTTCCGAACGAGCTGCTGCGGAGCTTTGTGTCTCGGTTTACGGCCGCCAAAGGCAGACCGAGCCAGATTTCGCCGGCGCATAGAAGGGGGAGAAAGAGAGGGAAGGACAGTTTAGAGGAGAGGCCCCGGAGGAATCTGGATCAGGTGATTTGCAGGGAGACTCGCCGCGGGCTTTTGGGTTTTTCCCTACGGCGTTTAGGCCACTGCTGCAACGTGGAATATAATTTCAAATACGGAGCATGAATATGCGTATTCCATTACACCCATCGTGTCGTCGTTGCGAAATTAAAGCTCGATCCCCTCGCGCTTGACTGGCCGCACGTGGGACGCGCCAAGACGACCTCCTTCGTGCAGAATTGGCTCTGTACACAGCAAAGCTCTTAACGACCGCAATAAGAACGCCTTCGATGACGACTGACGCAATCCGCGAGCGTTTAATCCAACCAAGACCACTGCTGCGCTCGTACTAGGTCAGAGGATGGAATGCCGCCGAGAGGCTTTTGTTTTCAGCGACTGAGCTTTTTTGAGCAGGTGTTGAGTGCCGAGGAGAGAGAAGGGAAACGCGTAAAAAGTCACTCGCAGAGCGATTTATGATGATTCGAGAAAGATATCGAGCGAAGACATGCGTCGCGGATCGAGAGCTTTTACGAAGGAAGATTAGCAGCGGAAAAGTACGACAATAATGCTTGCGTTATAAAGAGCAGCGAAATTCATTACGGCCTTTTTAAAAACTCGTTTTCCACCTGTCAACGACGCCGTCACGACTGGGCTATTCTTGTCCGCAATAATATCGCGAAACGCGCAAACGACTTTTTTTTTATAGCAGCGATAAACACGAATCGCCGCAGCTCAACTTCTTCAAAGTCGGTTAATATATAAGTCATAGTTGTGGAATCCAATAAAAAGAGCCATCGCGGCTATATAAGCCAATAAAGGGCTGAAAAGTCATATATCCCGTGTATGTATATGTATCGAGAACGCGTGTTACATTGTTACACCGCGATGCAGTCCAATTATGTACAACATCGCAATAGAAATATTTTTGCGCGTCAAAACAGCCCGATCAATTAGCGCAGCCTTTAACGATCCGCAGGAAAACACAGCAGCGAATCGCCGAATTAATCAACGAGGCAGCAATTAAATTTTTCGATCGCCGCGACACTCCAGACACCAATTATGCACTGAGCAAACACGCTATACATTCAACCTTCGCGTATCGATCTCCAGAAGTGAAAGCGTCAACCCTCTCGCAACGTATTAACGTACACAAGACGTAATCGCAGATGCTAGCGCTGTGTACAACGCGCGTCTTGGCGACGCGTAATAAAAGGGTTGCGAGAGAGAGAGAGAGAGAGAGAGACGCATTAATTAAGGCGGCACGCACGCGGAACAGCAGCTGCGAAGAGTACTTACGGTTGACGAGTGGCGCGCGAGCCAAGGACACATGCGCAGCGTGTGTGTGTGTGTATGAACGAGCTCCTCTCTGGCAAAAAGACGAAAAGTTAATTTGGAATTAATTATCGCCCGATGCGTATGAGAGATGTACAAGAGAGATGGAAGTTTATTGGCTGCGGACGCCGGGGATAAATCGCTGTCGCGCGCTCGCTGGTATTTTGTAAGTATTTTGTCAAGGTATGCGCCGATGCAGGTACGGGCGTTGGAATTTCAGGCACCGGCTGCCGAGCGATTTTCACTGTTTTTTTTTCCCCGAGGGGCTGAGCTTTTTTAGCTGAATTCCTCGATTATTGAGGATTATTTTTTCGAGCTTGCTGAAATTGCTGATTGATTATTTGCGTTCAGATGAGCTGCTTCTATAAACGAAATTGATTAATTCGATGCAGAATCATACCGATTTTCACAGCTCGCGTGTAAAGCCCGTTATAGTCGATTCAACCCTACGACAATGATACGATCGATTCAGTTCACACCTTCTCTTCCGAGCACTGGCGAAATGACGGCGCATAAACTGCCCATTGAAAATCGATCCCGATTACCGATCACCATCGTCGCCGGCCCCAAGTACTTCGGGTTCTAACCTCTCAACGGGCGCCCGCGGTTTAACGAACGCGTATAATACGCTTTTTGTCAACCGCTGTATATACCTATATTTATAAACAGCGGCGCGATCGCAATTAACGGAAACCTGCTCGCGGGGCTCGAAATTAACGAGGGGATCGATTATCGTAGGATTTGGCCCTTTGTGGACGCGCGAGGAGAGAGGCTCTAATTTACTGCTGATTTCGCTGCGCAATGAAATGGCAAACGATGCGCGCGACTGCTCTTGATGTCCCAACCTGCTGTGTACATATAGTTACTATATATATGAATCATAATGTAATTTTTATGTATTCCAATTAATAATTATATTCTAAGTAATTTGAATATTCGCGCGAGTTTAATTTTAAAGCTACTAAAATAATAAACAAAAATTGTTTAAACACTTTAAAAAGTAACAAATTTTATGTTAACATCCAGACAACTTTTTTAAATAATATTTTTTTTGTGTTTGAAGCATATCTATTAGTATAAAAGTGGCCTTCGAAGCCCAAATCTTAAGTAAGTTTGCGGTAGCTGAAAAATGGAAATTCTGAATTTTGGCCTTCGAAGAAATGTCATACCTGATAATATGACACATATGAACATGGTTTTATGTTTCTTACATTATATCTGAATATATTTAATAGTTTAATTCCCTTTTTCAACAATTTGGGAAAAATATAAACAAAAAATGGAATTTTTCATTTTTTGACTGTTTAAGGTGTATCTGTCCCCTTAATAGTACATCCATTTTAGAATGTAGTTTTCGTTAATAATAGCGAAAAGCTTCCCAAAATCTTTCCAATCGTTATACATTTCAGTAGATTTTAGATATGATACCCGAAATAAGAATCAACATTGAAAGAAACGATCGAATACAAATCCTTTGATAAAAATCACTTTAAAAACCAATCCCAAAACACCACTTTGCAACTGATTTTTAAAGGCCGTCCACCAAATCCCTCCTACCCGAAGTGCGTAGTTTTCGGCCGCTCAAAGCAAAACATTTACGAAAGAGCAATTGAAAATCTCCGGCTTAAAATCTCGAACGAAAAATCGGTATGCGCTTCGTGAAAGCCCTGTGCGACTAACGACTTATGAAATAGAGCACGTCGAGCGTTAAACCCGGGAAAAATGCGTCGCACTCCCTGATCGCAAGTCGCTCGAGCAGCTGCAGAATGCATTTACTAGTTTTTTTTTCTGTCTGTATTTTTTTCGTATATGAAAATGCAAATATTTTGTGCGAATATATGCGTAGAATTATTGTTGATGTTGTGTGGTATGTGTTTTTTTTTTCATTAGCCGTGTGGAACGAAATGAATGCGTATTTTCGTTGGTTGTGTGAAATGAAATTTGTTCCAAGAAAAAAATGTGAAAAAATTTATTTCAATTGAAACTCAGTATCGGGCGATTCGAAATTCGAATTGTTTAATCAAGTCTGATCCGGAATCCTTTAATCTCCTTTTCTCTACATATTCGTCGTCTGTTTGATTTTCCCCTTCTTGGCTGTCTCTCTGTCTTTCTCTCTCTCGAAGAATCGATACTCGCTGGCATTATTAAAAGTCATGCACATATAACTTCATATACATGCGCCTTTCACCCCTCGACATATTTCTTCTAAACTTTTTTTCTTTGCGATAATATAGGAAAATAGATGACAATAATTAATACGCGCTCATTATGAACTTAATTAAAGTGTCAAATGCATAAGTGGGCGGCAATAAATTTAACGCTGAAAACGCGAATAATTAAATGCGCGTGAATAATTGTCGGCTTCGTCGCTCGTTGCATCAGTATACTTATTTAATATCCATGGGCTTTATCAGTTTGTTCATTGACCGATGCAAGCGCGCGTTGCGAATCGACGATTTGCCGATAAGTTTATCTCTATATACTGTTGTGAATTAATTCATCTTTGCAGTACAATGACAGGAGAACATCGATAAATATTTAAATTTTCGCACAGTTTTATCATACTACGCTTTGTATATTCAATGAAATTAAGCCGATGCAGCCGTTGATTCATCGTGGTAACATTATTTTGTAAATTATTTAGTTTTGCGTTGAATCATTCCTATATCCTGCCAGACAGTCGACGAGGGAATAAATTCTGATCAGACTAAGAGGTGCCAAGCAATATTATCCCCGATGACTCAGAGTTTATTCCACTGAGTCTCGTAGCTCTTTAGTTTCTTATTTACTCGCTGTTGCCCTTCCCTGCGAGAAATATACTCTGTATGATAAGTCAGAACGGCAAATTTATTCAGAAAACTAAAAAAAAAACAATAACAAAAACTTTCGAAAAACAAGTATTATTTTTAATAAGTATTATTTATACCAGCACTCAACTTCACGATCCGCCAGAAAGCGAGGCATATCAGCGATGCAGCGTTTTTCACAACTCATTCATCAGCTCGCGCGCAACCCCCGCAAATCAAACAGAGCGATGCAGCTGCAATATGCAAGCGGAGTTTGTATATGCAACGGCGAGCCTCGCACGCGCGTATGCCTACATGTACACAAGAAAACCGCGCGGCGCGTGGCAGCCCACGCCTCGACACACAGGGCGTCGAAAGTTCTAGGAATTTCTTTCGTTTTTCACGCAAGAGCTCGCTAGTTTCATAGCCGCGCCGTGAATACTAATATAGAGGGAGAGGGATGATGTAATGGATTTTTACTGGGATGTATGATGTGCGTCGTGGAGTGACGCGAGATGTTGGAATTCTTTTTTTTTTCACTGTAGAGTGGATGACGCTGAGCTGTACATTCTTTCCTCCCCTTTACATCGTGGTTGATTTGAAAGGGCGCTTTTACGGGAATTTGCGTACTGCAACGTTGCTTTATCGCTCGTTTTTGTTATTTGATTTGTTAACGTCAATACTGTACGACCGCGGGGCGCGCAAACACTCGCGAAATTCGCCGAATAAAACGCTCGTAATGAAAGTCAGCAGCTTATCGCAGCGGCATAAAGCGAGAGGACTAATCGAAAACGCGATATTCAATTAACTCTGTAACGTCGTGCGGCCGTCCCGCCGGCATTACGCTTATCACCAGTGACAACCGCGCCCCAACGACGTTACACTGCACTGATGCGGGAATGCAAAAACGAGAGAGAGAGAGGGCGATTTCGCGAATCCACAATACAGCGCGCGCGCATGTAACAATAATAATTTATGGAGCAAACACGCTTTTAATTGTTTTCGCATAACTAATTTCCAGCCGTGCCTGCACACATGTCGCTTTTCGTTATACGTTGTATGTATATCGGTAGACACACGTCGACAATGGACTAATGCGCGGAATTTTCCGGAACGAACGACTGCGTTTTGCGGATAAGCTTCCGGTTATTTTTCATCCTGTTGTCTCGACCGAACGATTTTAATGACGAAGCTTTATCGGTTGACGAAAAAACACGCAGGCATAATCCTCGAATAAAATCAGCAGTCCCTTACGACAACACCGAAGAAAAAAATGCACGTACATCGTCCCGGGCGAAAACAACGCAGAGCCGAGAGAAGAGCCGGTAAGAAGCTCGAAAATTTCCGAAGCGACGCGCGCCGCAGAAACGGCGAGTAGGCGTGTGCGCGGAGAACGGCTGCGCGAGGAATGACGGAGCGGCCAGGTGCTCTCGTCTGCTATGCGGACCAAAGTGCGTTGAACGTGTGGCGTGCGCGCGCGTAAATGGAGCAGATCGGATGCAGATAAAGGATCTCTCTCGGCAGGGGTGGATTTTCGTGACTAGCTCTTCATCATTTGATCTTTGGAATTTTTACGTTTTTCTTCGTCACGATTCTATTACGAATGACATTATTGCCTTTCGTTCAGAGTAATTGTTCGTCCGATGCTTCGCGGTGCAGCGTGGATTGTACTTATGGCCGAGGTGAACGTTAATTTGCGAATGTTTTGAAAATACCAATAAACCGAGCCAAGGCTCGATCGAATTGGCCAATCCAACGCGTGCAGAACGTTGGAGTGGATCGCGTGCCACTACTAAGCGTGACGTCACGCTTTGCCGACCACGTGATGCGAGAAATACGCAGTGTCTTTGAAAAGACACAACACCGGTAATTTTCCAGATAGAATTTCCCCCGTATACAACCTGGCACTTGAAAAAAATTTCCCATTTTCAGTTGGATATTCCAGGGAGCAGCCGCGCAACCACCGACTGATTCTAAACACTCATTATATAGCAGAGAAAAAGAATGCCCGACTATTCTCGCCCCGCGGGGTCAGCCCATTATATCGCTACAACTTGGAGCTTCGCTTATCCTTGATGCGATGCATATAGCGCGAGCCTGCGGCCCTTCGAAGGCTTCTCTCGTCGGGGCGCGCGAGCGCATACGTATATATAGGCCTGTGCGGCGGCACGAAAACACGCGAGCAATGCCAATAAAAACTCGGACGAGACAGAGGTAGGTTGGTATGGAGGTAGGAGGGAAAGAGGGATATTCGGCTTCGGACCTGCGTATGTATATAGCTATATAGCTATATAGCTATATAGCTATATAGCTATATAGCTATATAGGTCCCAGGTGGGAGGCAGCTGCTCGGCGGCCGCCGCTGACTGTCCGCAACACCTGCCCTTCTTCCTTCCTTTACTTTACTTTCCTTTCCTCCTCATCCTTCTCGTCCACTCTCGAATGTGTACACGAGTGCGTACGCCTCGCTGCTTGTCCTGTTTTTTTTTATTTATGCAGTTTTTGTTTTTCTCAATGCCTTTATTCTCTGTCGGCTCGGTTCGTTGGCGCTCGTACGCACTTGAGTTGGGAGTATTGATAAGGATTATGCGCAATTATCACTCTAAGAATTAATTTTGTATTTTTTTTAATAGTTATATATAAGCGCTTTTTTAATTCAATTCAAAGTTTAAATAGCCTCGAGCACTTTTATAATGTGAGAGGATAAAAAAGTTTTTATTATATTAAAACCCTTCTTTAACATTATTATTACATATGACAACTGGTATATCTATAAATTTAATTTAATTCTACATATTTAATTCATAAGCAAATAAAATTTTACCAAAGTAATCATCAATTGAGCATTCGTCGTTGTTTGCGTCATAATTTCACAGCACCTTTTTCCAATTAATCAGCATGGAAAGCAAAAAACAATGCCCTTATCCGATCCAAAGTTTTGAACAAAGTTCATCATCAAGGCTCTGAAGTTTTGGGCTGATGCGGCCATCAAGCTTCTTCTTCTTAAAACCCCAGTCTCTTAACTTTGCACATGTAATATACCTTTTTTAGCCACTCTTATTTCAAACTCGTTCGTTTCGTCGTCGTTTTTCTCCCCCATTCTTCCTCGGCTCCGACGCAATATCCCAGGCATAGAAGAGAAGACGCTGCATTGTATAATGACCAAAATCTCGTCTGGAAGATTTTTGAAACTTCACTCTCTCTCTCTCTCTCTCTCTCTCTCTCTGTCTCTCTCTCTCCCTCTCTCTCTCTCTCTCTCTCTCTCTCTCTCTCTCTCTCTCTCGTTCTCCTTTTCTCGACACATTTCGTGTGCTCAATGCGTTTTTTGTTAGCCGCGTTCCGTCCGAAACTGTGGCGAGAAAAAGGGCAGGTTTCTTTTGTTAATTTCTGACGGGTAGTCCCTTCTGGCCATGTCTCGGAAATAATCGCGTTTTTTAATGTGCAGCGTCTGTAGAGCTCGTGAAATAAGCAGTTTGAAGATTTCTCGTTTGTCTTCAAATCAATTTCGTTCGCCAATGACTTCTTAGAAATACAGGGTATTGAACTGTAGATGCGGTTGAGTATAAAAATACTCGGCTGGTTTTTTTTTCAGTTGAATTATACCCATCCATTTTTCTCAAATATTTTGTTGGTGATTAGATCATTTTATTTTTCATTGATGTAAATAAATATGTATGGGAAATATACGATCTATAGGCCTAAAGTTTATGCATCTATCCATGCAGTTACATGGTAACAAAAGACAATTTCTGCATTGGCGCCACGCCTCTATATGTATGCAGTTCGCGAATCGCGATAGATACTTGTGAGGTAAACATAAAAGAACGTCTGCGCCATCTATGTTCGCTGATCAAGCGCCAGTCTTAAACTCCTTTGCATACGTTGTATTGCGATCTACACGCAAATCGAAATTAAGTTCAGGTTATAATACGGCGTAGTGTGAGAAACGATCGACTAAAAATTTAATGAATAAAATGAGATCTAGTTCCACGGAGCTTCGAGAAAAACATCATCTCGACAAACTGAATACCGAGGCTCACCCGCAGGAACGGGTTAATTTTACAAGACGCGCCTCTGCGTTTACCGCAGCAGAGGCACCGCAGCTCCTTTGAAGACGCTATATAATAGCAGAAGCAGCAGCGGAGAGAGCGAGAGCTGAAGGCGCGCGCACGCATGCGGGAGACAGGTGGTGGCGAGCGTTATCTCGTTTTTTTTCTCCTCGTTCCTTATCCCCGCAGCACCTTTCAGCCCGAGAGCCTCTCCCTCGCGTCGTCATTACTATTATTAGCTAACCGATGTGTCGCTCGCTCTCTCTCTCTCTCTCTCTCTCTCTCTCTCTCTCTCTCTCTCTCTCTCTCTCTCTCTCTCTCGCTCCGTTTCCCATTTTTCCGTCCATAGGACGAAGCGCACACCTTCTTCTCCCGCGCGCATTATCAGGCGTCAGTATCTTTAGATATGCTCCGCACGCTCGTGTTGTGTGTGTGTGTGTGTGTGTGTGCGTCGCAGGTTTTGGTCTTTTTGGTTTTTACGCTCGAGGGAGGGAATGAACTCGGTGAGTAATTCAGCGAGTTTGTATATGGGGAAGAGGCAAAGGGCATCAAATCAAAAGCCAGTTCAAACGAATTCCAAGAGCACACACACACACACACACACACACATACACACAGACAATTTTTGAAACATCATATATTTGCCGAGCAAACAGTCGAGACACTTGCCCTCTCCCTCTCTCGTTATTTTTCCTCAAAAAGAAAACGAAACGCAACCGTTCTCCCTTAATCCAGCAGCCAAATACTCGAATGCGCGCGCTAGCGCTCGGTACTTACTCCTTTCAGCGAAAGAGAGACGGAGAAAGAAAGGCTCTGCTCGGGGTATGGAAATACTTCCGCGCGGGGCCGGCAAACAGACTCCGAGTACTCTAGGAAATTGGCGGACGAACGAGAGAAATATCCTGCGGAAAGCGCACGAGGGAGAGCAGGAAGGAAAATTTGTGAATAGAGTGTGGGCCGAGGCTGGCTGGCCCTCTCGAAGTTTCAATGACCCTTGCAGAAAAAGCTAGCCCCTTTGCGCTTCGCCGAAACTCGAGCTGACTAAAATCTGACGGTAATTCGATACGAGCGATTCGATCGAGAGATATTTTAATTAGAGAGCTTTCGGGGTGGAGGAAAGAGGTCGCTATATTTAAAAATTGATAGATTTTTCACTGTTTTCACTGATTCCTCTCCAAACGTGTTTAGCCCGCTGATTTATGCGATAAATATTCGATCTAAAGAGAAGAGCTTTTTCCGCGCGCAAATCGTTCATTCTTCAAAACCGCATCATGTACAATCCCAATGCCAAGAAACGAGACGAGAATAACGCAGGCATAACGTCTCTCCGCCGTCTGGCCAAGAGGAGAACAGTCCTCACACCCGCTATACCGAAATCCCTTTAGCGAATCGTCTCGCGGAGACGCGTATCCTTCTCCACCCTCTGCAGACGGCAGGGGCCACCCTCGCAAGGAAGTCGTCGAGCTCGCGCGCCAACCTCTCTCTCTCTCTCTCTCTCTCTCTCTCTCTCTCTATCTCTCTCCCGTCTGCGTCTTTGTGCGTGCACGCAGTTATATAGTCGCGCGTCCTTCGATCCCTTCGTCGCGTTTCCGATCCTTTTCTGCCAAAAAGAAAGCGAGAGAGGGAGACGACGAGCTGCGCATAAAGGGATGTCTTATTAAGCGAGGATAAAGGAGCTGCGAGCGGCTGAAAAATTATTCCCGAGTTCGTTAAGGATCGACGCGAGAGAGAGAGAGAGAGAGAGAGAGAGAGAGAGAGAGAGAGAGAGAAGGAGGCGCTGAAGTTTGCTTTATTTACACGCCGGCGTGTATAATAACGAAGCCTCGAGACTTTTCTCGATTGTATCGCGCTAACGAATCTCTCGAATATAAGTATCAGAATCGCGAATGGAAACGTAAACGCTGATAAATCAGCGGAGGAAAAAAAGAACGACAGCCCCGGCTTGAACGGCAACTGTCGCGCGAAAAAAAGCAGCCTCTGCAATCACTCCTTACTTTTTATCGCGTCTCTCCCATCTCGCGCGTGTACGACGCAGCGTATGTACCGATATCCATCCGAAATAATCGGCGCTCGACAAAGAAGCGGCTCTCGAAATCTGTCCGAGGGAGAGAGGAGTTATTCCCAGCTGCTGCTGCCGCTCGGCACGTTTTGAGCGTCTTGACGGGCTGCACGTGGCAGCCGCACGCCGGGACACGCGCCGCCACCACCTGCTCCTTCGCGGCCTCCTTATTATCCCCACCGAAGACGTTCTCGAGGCCGGTTTTGAGAGTCGCGCGCGTGTGTGTGTGTCATGGGTCCGATGTAGGAGTGTTGGCACGGGCTGTTTTGGAGGTGAGAGAGGTGTAGCGCGCTGCAGGAGCGTGTGTTGCATTGGAGAACGATGGAAGAGTTTTGGAGATTTTGGTTTTTGATTCGAGGGAATTTAATAATGAATTACGGCGTCCGGTCTTTCAGTTCATGTGATGTAAATGCGAAGATGCTTTTAATCCAAGATATGATGCTCATCAGCGAACCGATTTCCAATTACACCCCGATTGATTAAGTTGGAATCGCAAAATTAAATTAAAAACCTATTTACAGAGTTTCAAAAACAATGCACCACTTATACAATTGCATTTAGTCGTTATAACGCACAGGTCGGCAGCGCACAAATCAACTCGAACTTCGAGCAAGTCATCTGGCAAACGTGAAAACAGAAAGAAGCCGCTTTCACAGCGTGCATCCCCTCGAATTTACCGCAACAGCCTACATACCAAGAACACAGACATCGCATACTTATAGCGCAGCGCAGCGGTCCGTGAAAGAGTTCGAAAAGTCGTTCTGAACGGCAGCAGCAGCAGCAGCAGCAGGCGCCACCGGAAACGAGCGTCCTCGTTAATTCGACGTTAATTCACTTTTCTAAGGCAATACGACCGAAATTAGGCACATTGTTGCCATAGGCACGACGAGGGCTTTGACTCTCACACATACGCGTGTACAAATGAAGTAACCGACTACACGATCGCACCTACGCGCGCTTCCCGTCGACACACACACACACTGTATAAGGGGGAGAAGCGCGTCTGTCTGGCCATTAATTTCGTTGTCCTTCTCCTACTCGCGCAAAGTGTATACCTATAGCCCACGCGTACAGGGCCCGGTCAAACCAAAAGCAGCGATGTATATGTATAGGTAGACAACGCGCGTGCGGAGAAAGGGATTGCCCGCTGGGGCCGCGAGGTGGGAGGGATGAAATTGCACCCTAAAATATTCAGCAGACACGAGACCTCGCGAGGGTTACTGCCGATCTGCGTTTCGTATATATATATATATATATATATGCGAGTTCTTCTCGCTCTCTCTCTCTCTCTCTCTCTCTCTCTCTCTGCGTGTTTGTCTCATCTGTGTGTGTATGGGTGTATGGATGCGAGAAAGACAAAAGCCGGAAAAGAGAGACAATGAACGGAAAGAGCGGAGGGATGCGCCGAATGAACGAGGCATAAAAAGCAAGAGAGAGAGAGAGAGAGAGAGAATAAGGGCTTTGGATGCGAATGTCACTTGACTTTAAATAAAAATATCGTAGTCCCTTTCGATTTAAAATAACGCATCAAATAAGACAAACTCAAACAGGCATGAGCAAATAAGAAGCAAACGGAATAAAAGCGAAGCGCGCAACTGAGAAAAAGTTATCGAAAGCCGCAGCAGCGGAAGCAGCGACCCTAGTCGCTCCCGACCTACCCTTCGTTCGCTCGCTCGTTCACGCTCGTTCCCGCTGCTATTATAATCATTATTATTCGCCGTTTTTGCACGCGACCGAGCAGAGTTCGTTTCTCTCGAGTCGATCCGTCAAACTGGCGTCGCTGCTGGCGTGTCCGATAGATAAGGCGCAAGTGTATACTTGTATTATGCGAGAGGAGCTTTTCTCCAGTCGAGCCTCGAAATGCGGTTTTAAATATATACGCGTGCGTGCGTGCGGCTGCTCGTTGCAGGGGATGAATTATGCATTCGAATGTTGATTCTGTTTAAATTCGAGGGGACGTAATTGATTTTCAGATTTTGTTTACTCGATGCTTTATTAATTTCGTCGGGACGATGATGCATCGTTTTTAAAATCGAGACGAAAGAAATCATTTATATTCCCATGTTAGCAACATTTGCTCGGCCGACGCATCTCGGCGTGCGATATACTCGCGCGAACGTCAATGCGTCCATCAGCCCGCGCGCATTTGCCTATGCTGTTACCACAGTGCTATGTAGCAGTGCTAGTTAACGACCCCGAAATCCCCGGATACGCACATATATGCGCGGAGTAATAAAGCCCCATGTAAATTCGAGTAACGAGAGAGACTACCGATCGCCAGCAGCAGCTGCAGCCCAGATGAAGAGGAGAGAGGCTCGGCTCGTTTTCAGGTGCGCCGACGTGACTGTCAATGCACAGGTGCGCGCTTCGGAGATAAAAACAGCCTACGGACGATGTGTGCGCGCGTGTGTAACAGCGAGTTATTTGAATAATATTCGCGCGCGTGCGGCGCGTCGTCTCGGGAGCACGTGGATTTATTCGTTGTTATTGGTCGATAGACTCCTGCAAAAGCAATCCATATCAATAACTCGAATCATTCGCACCTCGCTGTAACGGCGCATACACGTACACGTATACCTACAGAATATACAGTCCGGCGTAACGCAGTGCATAATTTCGACAATTTGCGCGGAAGCTCTAAATCAAGCTCTCTCTCTCTCTCTCTCTCTCTCTCTCTCTCTCTCTCTCTCTCTCTCTCTCTCTCTCTCTCGGAATCCGCAACACAGTATACCGGCCGGCCATTCGGTTACAACAATCCGCAGCTCATTGCCAAACCCGCCACAATTATACCTAATATACGCGCACTCCCCGCTCGCAGCATCAGGCGTCCATCAGCATCATCATCCGCTGCTCCTCTCGAAATCAGCATCGGATCATCATAAACCATCAACTCTCGGCGTGCGATAATTCATCCATTATCTCCTCCTCGACACTAGACTCTGCGCCTCTCGAATCAAAACAGTAGATACATACAGCATAATATACGCAGGTGTGTGTGTGTATATATATAGCAGCAACGTTGTTGGCGAATCGATCGCAGCAGCAGTGGCGCTTATAAATATAAGCAGGCCGACGCTGACGCTAATAACGAAAGAGGCCATAGACCGCTACTGGCCTGTGAAGCTCGCGATAGCGCGCAGTCTCTCTCGTAAAAGCAACCCTTTCCCGAGTACCGCCGCCGCCCTTGTGTACAGCGCGCGCGATGGGAAAGGGATGCTGATACGGATCGGCCGACGCTCTGATTATGATTATTCCGCGTGCAGCTTTGGACGCGCGGAAAAGAGATTGAATGCGGCTGGGATTTTTCGCTCTCTATTATGCGCACTGCAGACCATTTGGCTTATTACCGACGTACCCGCGTGATTTATCCCACGCGTTGACGCTGTTTTCTTCGCACGTACGAACACAATCAGCTAATTGCGAGGCACTACATTGATCATGCAGCAGGTGACCTGTCGATCAATCCATCTCGCGTGTCCCTCTCGGTCGTCCGATATAATCCGCGACGATCCTCTCTTTGTGTTATACGCGCCCTCGATCCCTTCCTCCGCGACATCAGCTCGCAGACGCGTACACCCCTTGCGCTCTCTCTCTGCGCTTGCTTTGTCCGCTAGCTCAGTCTAATAATTTTCCTCGACTCTCTTTCCCCGCCGAGGCTCGAGGCTACAGTACACTGAAAAAAAAACACAGTCGTTTCTGCTGTAAAGTCCGGTAGTTTTAACCGTTCTGCCGCACCGTAACGACTGTTCAGTAAGAAAAACGGTGTGCCACTGGTAGTTTTGAACTCAACTCTACGGTAATCTTGGCGAGTCTTGGTACAATGACGGATTACTGGTGCGAGTTCAGTTAAAATGGCTGTATTTTTTTTTCAGTGTAGTGCTCAGGCTTTATCGGCTCTTGGGCTGTCTGGCGTGTGTGTGCGGATACTAGCTCTGTGTACCCAGTCGGGGAGTCGCCTGTTACAATATCGATGATTGCCACCCCGTGAGAGTGCGTCTGCTGCTGTTTCTGACGCGGAATCGCGATTCTCCGAATGTCTGGTTGTGCAGGGTGTATGTTTTTTTGCGGGATTATGCTTGTTTTATAAAGATATTAAATAATAATGGCTACTACTGTTACACGAAATACTTACGATTCTAATTTTTTTAAATCATTGTATCGTGGTGTTTGAGTATAGTAATATTCTTTGTAAATATATCAGATATTTTTTTTAAGCAAATGCATCGTACAAACAAATGTTCGGTATTTTTAAATATGTATGACGATCAATTCTAAAAATATATAAAATAACAAAGCTATACCTTGTTATTATGGCAGTCGTATTTTACACGTAAATAAATTCCACACGGAAACTATATAGCGATGGAATGCTATCTATAGAATCCTTAATTTTACAGCGGTGAAAGTATCACCTTGAAGCGTATATTATAATCATATCGAGATATAATGAGTTGCATTTTTAGTTACGCAAAAATTTCACTAATTTAGCCAGCGAAAGGAACCAGAGGATTATGCTCATCCGCGAAAAAAATCGAAAGAGACGAAATGACCCTGAGAGATACGAGGACGTTATGTCATCGAACATCTGCCTCCGAGAGATTCGTTTTCTGGAATTCTACAAGGCCACAAGGAAATGCCGATATCTCGCCAAAACTAATTTATTCGTAAATAAAATTATACTAAAAGAGAATGGCCAGTATTGCATAGCGAATCGAGAACAGAGTGATGATTTTTTTTTTTAACTAAAACACTGCAGAAGATCGACTATAAAATGACCGGAGCAGCGGAGCTCTTCACTCAGTCCTCATCTTCTCTTCAACTCTATAACTTCTCAGTTCAAGAAGACAAAATTTCCACCATGAAGACCGTAAGTTAATTAAAAAGTTTTAATTTATAAATGTTCCGCTATTTAATTAAATCAGACCAGAGAATAAGTTTTAAAAGCCTATAAGTTACTGTATACAAGCTTCATATCATTCAACAAAATTTCATTGAATATCGCAACGCATTGTTTATTAGCGTAGTCACATTCGATGGGATTAATTGCAAATGCGCAATTTCAATCAACTGTTTAATTAATTAAATAACGTATTCAAAATCATGATTATTTATCTATAATAACGTAATATAAAAAACACATCAAATCCACATTTCAGACGCTAGTTCTTGCCGCGCTCGTAGCAGTCGCCGTTGCCGCTCCTCCAGCTTCCCACGACCAGCACCACGTAGTTATTCTTAAACAGCAGCTGCACAACAACATCGGCACTGGAGAAGGTTACGAATTTTCCTTCGAACAGGACGATGGCCAAAAACGCCAGGAATATGCCGAACCGATTCAAGTCATCGCCAAGGACGGATCATCTCAGACTGCCTACCGGGTGAGGGGATCTTACTCCTACCAGCACCCCGACACTAAGCAAGAATACACAGTCACATACGTCGCCGACGAGAACGGATTTGTTGCCGATTATCCAAAAAACCTGCACTAATGTCTTCTTCATTGAATAAATCTTCCACTTCTAGTGATTACATGGATTGTTGTGATTTTTACGTATACCTGTTCTCTTATGCGTACCTTCTGTTATTCTTGCATTTGAGAGTGTGGAACGAGGTGTGAAGTATTGTTTTTTTCCATAAAAATGTTACCGAAACTATAATAATTTTCGATTCTCACTATAAAATTATTATTTTGAAACTATACATCTTTAAAACCTTCTCTTTTTGTATTTTATGCGAATTATTTTATACATTTAATTAACGTATATTTCTGGTGCGAACTATGCTATTACGCAGAAAGTGTAACCACTACGCATCAAACTCTGCAAAGAAATAATTAACGATTCTTGTAAGAGCGCAGTATTGCTCGGAAGATAATCGATATTACATTTAAATTACACGAACTCTTGCTTCGTATTCTATTGTTCCTCGTTCTCTTACCTATCTCAACCATCCGTTACTACTGATTTTCAGGTAAACGCGACTGTTTCATTCGCGCTAACGTAAAATAAAAAATACAAACTTTTATTAGACCGTTCTCCGGGAATGTGAAAACGCCGCCGTCCCCATTATCGCGAGCTGCGCGCACCTTACACTCGCTTGTGACGCCCTACACGACGAGTATTAGCTCGTCCGCTCGCAGCGCTGCATGGACAGCGACAAGGGAGCGTCGCTCTTATACTAACGTGTACACGTATATCTATATACATGTACGTACGACCGCTATATGGGTGGGAGTGTATTATTACGCGACGCGCACTCGACGCTTCTGGAACTTTGTCGTACTCGCGTAGATACGTTATACTGTTGACCTGTTCTCGCGACGATGTTGCGCGCGATAGCTGATTTTTTTATCGAGTCGGTGGACAGTTCGATGAAAAATTGTTGGTATATTTACTTGTGCTTCGTATATTGTATGCGATAGAGGAGGGTACAATGAATAATAATACTGTTTTTAAATTTACTGCCAATCTTCATTGCGATAAAAATGTACTAATAATGAATAAACCAGAAACTGCAGTTGATTAGCGTGAGCTTTTACGTAATTACAAATCAGCACAAGCGGAAGAACCTGTACGCAGTCGGAGCTCGAAGAGAGACAGACAGGCGCGCATACGGCACGCGAGTATCGGTATTACGAAAGCCTTGTAATCCAAAAGTGCGTGGCCAACATTTTTTCGCGTCCGCAGGTGCTGCTGTTGCCGGACGTAGCGTATGATATACACACACCTGTCGGGTTATCGGTATATAGTGGATACTGGTCAGCTGGTCGGCCCGAAGGTCATCAACGGGAATTACATTAACGAGCCGTCGGTAGGTTAATTGACGAAAAAAGTATCAGCATGCGTTACTGTGCGGACAATTCAAAAAACATGCGCGCGATGTTTGAAATAGTTGGAAAAGTAGCCGTTAATCGACGTTGTAAAGATGTTGACTTTGAAAAAAAAAAAATCTTTCGAGTCGTCACAAACCTTCTTCAATTATTATTTGACCCTGTGTGTAACAAACATAGATCGCGATAATAGCTAAAGTTGAAGATAAATTTGGACTGTCCCTCTCACATAATACCGCTCAAGCTCTCCGCGTTTGTGATCGAGGACGATAGGTGACGAATATAAGTATTTTTATGTTTTCCTCGTCGTCATGCGCGCAGGACGTGTAAGTATATATTTGCTGGTGAGAGATGTTTCTGCCAGACTTTGTTGATGAAGGATAAGGGACCAGATACAGGTCAAGATAGTATGTCCTGCGATTCACACCCCTCAATTTTTATAATGAATGTGGAATTAACGGGAAACAAAATTTTTATCCATCGATCCCTGCCACTCATCGTTACATTCTTACTCGCTATATTTTTTCGCAAAATAACAAAGGTTCGCAAACTGCTGAGAAGACACTCGGCATTATAACAACGAAGACTTTAAAAGGTTTCGAGAAGGGGTAACGCCAAAGATAACATCGTTACTCCCCTTTTATGTATACACGGGGAGAATTTAATTTTTATCGGGCGGAGAAAATGCAAATCAGGTGTAATTAATGCATGTAGCTATTAATGCACCCTCCGGATCGTTTAGCATGAAATTCAACTCTTATAGAGTCGCGCGCGATACTAAATAACCAGTTCGCACTGTAATGCACGTACCTTCCGAGTAAACGACCGACACTATAGTACAGTGCAAGCGCCGCCGCCGCCGCGTGTGTCTCCCGTGGAAATAATAATGGTAGCTACTGCAGCTCTGCGCATTAAACTCTAATAGCATTAACGCCATCAGCAGTGTATATCCCTGCGCTATCTCCTCGGATTAATTAAACGTTGCTTACGCCCAACTTCCGGCCGAGTCAAAAGTGCAATATTTACCGTGAAAACATCCTTTGAAGTCTGCCTCTCATTACTCACTCTCTCTCTCTTACTCTCTCAGGCAATCGCAGAAATTCAGTCTTATACAGCATCGATGTGGTCCCTTGGCCCTTGCTCTCGCCCGTAAATTACGGGCATCGCCGCTAATGGATCCAGCGTCAGTAGCAGCAGCAGCAACAGCAGCGGGGAATAAAGCGCTGCGAAGAGAGGGCGCGAGACAGAGAGAGAGAGAGAGAGAGAGAGAGAGAGAGAGAGAGAGAGAGCGAAGGCGATCGATAAGAGCCGACGCTGTGTGCACACACTCTCGGTCGAGACTGCGTTTCCTTTTTTTTCGCCGAATAAAACCTCATTTCGCTGATTCGCGTCTTCTAGTCGGCTCTTTGCCGTATTAGCCGGGGGATCATTTTTTCGGCCGCGGAATTATGTATTAATACCTGTCGTCCTGCCGTGTCTGGAGTGTGCTACGCTGTAATCGGCTTTGGTTTTATTATTTTTTGGAAGGTCCGAGAGAGAGAGTTTAATTTAATTTTTTTTTTGTTTTCGCCAGAGTGCAGGCGTTTAATCGAAATGGTTATTGTTTTAATGAGTGTTTGAGGTGCAGAGATAGGACAAATTTGTTGCGGATGAAGCGTTTCTTTTTCACGAATAAAAATATTCCCTCCGAGCGAATCTAAAATTCAACTATATATCAGTTAACAGTGACGAGAAGATCCATATAATCAAAGGTGAATAATAAATCGTCCCTCGCTATTTTCATTCAGCCCCGCAGCCACGGCGTTAATACAAAATCCATAGCATCGCAGAGGGAGAGAGCTCGCTTCCAAATTTAAACCTAGAGCATAGTACACATCCGCGAAACGAATCGTTAAGTCGACTTAGAGACAATGATCTAGGGATTTCGTTTGATCCGCCGGCGCAGTAGCCTCTGTTCTACGCTTAATCCTCCGGAGGCTGCATCTGCAGCCATCATCGCAGATTACGATTTTTCAATCCTCGCGACCTTTCCTGCAAAAGTCATAAATGTGCACCACCACCGCTATAGCTCGTTATAGCATAACAAATATTCGTAAAAAGATAAAGGCTCCAGCGAGAGAGAGAGAGAGAGAGAGAGAGAGAGAGAGAGAGCGATGTATATACAGCATTGTAGGTACCGGGAGAATCTTCAGAACGGGAGCTGCTGCTGCTGCTGCTGCTGCTGCGCCAGGGCATCCACCCTCGGAGTTCGAGGCCGCCGCCGCCGGGGTGGATGAACCGCCCCCACCAACGGGCTGCCACCCCTCTTGTCCTCCTTCCGTAGTGGTGAGCTCGCTCCCTCCCTCTCTGTGCAGTGTTGCTGCTGCAGCGAGAGACTGTGTGTTATTTTCAATACTCTGGGGCGGACGCGTATATAGCTCCCCGCGATATGGTGGGGAGCTAGCCCTTGGCTCTGCTGGCTGCGTTTCTAAGAGTCGACGCTTGTCGGGGATGCGATGTGCCTTTTTTTCATTTTCCATGCTGCTCCGGGATAATTAGGTTCCGCGCTGATGCTCGCACTGTGATTGATCGAATCGAAAAAATCGCGGGAAATTTTTAAACTCGCGCTCTGCTTATATTTTCTACGTGTACGTGTATGCGACGAGTCGATAGTTTAAAGGCGTCGTCGAGTCGACGGAGGAAGCGCAGTTTTCCGGGATATTTTTTGAATTTTACGTCGATCCGTGTCCTCGTGGAATATCCGCGCGCGCGGCGTGTCGTATTGAAATATTCCAGCAGATACGTCGAACGAAAGAGACGTTTTTCTTCGATGTACGTATCCCGATGTCGTCTTATTGAAAGAAATGTACTACAACGGAAGTGAAATCAAACATCCGCGCGTATTTATCTCATTTGTAGCATGAGGTTGAGGGAACGAGAAAACGGCTCGTGCGCCACCTATCTTCACTGACCAGAAGCTCACATTCGCGTAAAACGTTCCAAAATCTCGAGCTACCCTCTCGAGACAATACAACCCGTCCCAAGTCCACATCCCCTCCAGCGAGCGCAGAGCTCGTCACCCTCCGGCCTTTGCACTATCCGCGGAAACGCGGCGCGAGAGGCAGGGCATACCCTTCCGCCGGGACGGCGGGACGGAGAGGCTAGGAGCACAGTGTCCTAGGACAGTTTCGCGCGTATGTGTGTGTATGTGAGTGCGTACGCTGCTGCAGCCAGCCGGGAATCGATAATGCCGCGTGTATGGGTATACGGCGCGGGGCTGTACGCGCCGCGAGAGGACAACGTGCGCGCCGCGTGCTGCCGTCTTGCGTTTTATGGAGCGATACGATTGCGAATAGGCCAGATTTTTGGTGTATTCAGCATCGGGATGTCGTGCATAAATATTATCGTATAGGAAGAAAGAGGAATTATTCAGCCTCTGGCGACGATGCTTTTTCGACTGAAAGTCTGTCCCCTGAATAAAGAAGTGTACGAGTCTGATAAGCTCTTATTTTCCTCTTTCCGGGACGATTCGCAAAATTATTCAAAAATAATACGTACCTCTCCGTATTTTTCCTCAAAAGAAAAAAAAGAAGCTCTCCCAACCCAGGCTAATCTACGCCGGGTGCGTAAACTAAAAGCCGTGAAAAAAAATCCAAGCCCATAACACGGAAACCTACTCGCCGTCCGGCCGTGTAAAACCAAACAGGCGTTAAGTTCCATACGCAGCCCGTGATAAAGACCAGCCCCCCAAGATAGAGCGCGAAATGATGAACTGGAAAAGCATCGGATTAGAGGCTACATTATACATACGTACACAGACACACATATAGAGATAGAGACACCGCGCGAACGTCGAGCTTTCAGGGCGTGGCTAAAAGCCCGGCAGTAGCGTCGCGCTGTCTGCGGCCGAGGAGATAAAAGGGACTTTCGCACCGTTTTTTTCTCTCTTTCGATCGGGGCTCGCGGGCTCCCCCCAGCTCGTACGGGCAAGTGTACGCCGGCTTATGGCTATTTATAGTCGGCGCAAGGCGGAAAGGGCGAGATAAGTTATTGTCCAAGTTCGCCGGTGGATTTTTGAAAAATCGAAGCCGAACCAGTAGCTTTCGTCGCTGAAAATCCGTCTACCCAACGTTGACTCGTACTACTTAGACTCTCGCATGATTGATCAAGCGGCGCTAAATTACGATGCATTTATTCAGCAGCCACTGCCATAAATCACGCGGCCGAGAGGTCAACAAACCCCGAGGAAACAAGTCGAAGGAGCCGCGCGGCGAGGCATGAAAAAGCTGGATCTGCTGGAAAAACGGGCCTCCCCTGGGGTGCAGCGCGTCTGCTCTACTTCTCCCTTCCGTGAATATCTCTCTGAGAGCCGCGCGACGCCGAGTGTACAAGATTGCGCGAGCGAGGAGCTGGAGGGTGAGAAAATTGCCTGTAGGACGAATATTTCAGACGGTTTAATAAGCGGTCGCGCCCAGAGGAGAGGGTCTTGATGATGGGGCTTATTTACAAGTTCTGTTATTCCACGGACGATCGTGCTGTTCTAGGCGTGAATCGCTGGCTATATACATTTTTATGAATCGTGATACACGTTTAATAGAAGCCGACCGCGCGCACATTCGATTACGATCGAATCAAAGTCGCGTGTACTCAAGCACCGGCATCAGCCTGAAATTATTCAATTCAATTAAATTCTCTAATTGGCAAATTAATAAAGCGCCGCAGAGTCACTTTCGAAATTTAAATCGAGTCTCTCGCGCGGCCGTCTTGTAGCTAAAGCATCAGCCCCTTGGACGAGAGCTGAGTGTGTATAGATATAGAGGACGGCGCGACGGAGACTTTTCGAGAGATCCATTTACTTATTGCCTTCTTTGATGTGAAATTGCAAACAACTTCAATTAGAGTCGAGACGACGAGGGGCCCGGCTCTCGATATTCACAAAGGAAGAGAGCCGCCGCCACCTTGGCTTTGCATTTCCATGTAGAGTAAATGCATTATTCGCGAGCGCGAAGCTGCGAATCCGTCTAACTCTACTGTTTTCCGGAAATTCATCTGGAAGCCCGAAGAAAGGAAAGCAGCAGCCTTCTCAGCCCACAAACCTCGTGCATTATTTCTCTCTCTCTCTCTCTCTCTCTCTCTCTTCCTCTCGTAATCCCGGCTCGCAAAATCAAAGAGAGAAATAAAAAAGCACGAAAAGGAAGTATAAAAGCCGCCGATTGATAGGCCCGACGTTACGGAACACACCGGCAGCGGAGTCTAGTACAGGGTGGTGCAGCAACAGCAGCAGCAGCGGCGGCGGCGAGCCTGGGACGCGACGCGGTGTGGGGGCGAGGTGGATGAACCGAGGCCGGCCGGCTCTCTCTCCCTCTGCATGTATATGTCGCTGCTCTGCTGCTGCTGCGAGGGAGGAAGCTAGAGAATGAACGCGAGAATGAGGGAGAGCAGTGCTGCCTGGGTTTCCTGGGTTCGAGCGTTGCCATGACGATGCCAGCTCTCTCTCTCTCTCTCTCTCTCTCTCTCTCTCTCTCTCTCTCTCTCTCTCTCTCTCTCTCTCTCTCTCTCTCTCACTGCGCCAGGCAGAGATTCGCGGATGGGGTCTGTGTGTGTGTGTGTGTGTGCTCAGGGGGTGAGTCTGAAAAAGTCGGAATTGATATTAAAGGGATTTCTTAGGGTGCGGAAGCATTTGGAATGCGAGTTCAAAAGCTCGGCTGCTTTTTTCGGTAGCTGCGCGTTTTCGAGAACGTTGAACCGCTGCTGCTGCAGGTGCAGCCGATATGCGTGCGTGCGCCGCTGCTCTGCTGCTTGTTGAATGGGAGGGTGATTGAACTCCGAGCTTCGATGCAAATACACTCGCGCCGTTTGTTTTTGTTAGAGGAGCAGCGTTTGCTGTCGGATTTACGCAAAAGCGCGCGCACGATAATTACGAGCTGCATTATAATAAGGAAGATTCGATCTCGCGTGTGCTAGTATAGAAAACTCGCGGAGTCGCAGACACCCCCGCCTAGGGAGAGAGAGAGAGAGAGAGAGAGAGAGAGAGAGAGAGAGAGAGAGAGAGAGAGAGAGAGAGAGAGAGAGAGAGAGAGCGAAGTTAGCCGGGCTCAAAAAGTACACGAACACACACAGCCAGTAGTAGTCGTCCATAGCAGAGCAGTGTGTATAGAGGGAGAGAGAGAGACGGCTTCGAACCCCTCGAGCTAACGCGCGACGCCCTTCCCTGGGCTGCCGCCGACGCTGTCTGGGCGTTTGTTGCACCGGGAGAGGGTTGCGCCAGCCGCAGCGGTTCTCAAAGGGCTGGAACGTTGCGAATCGTATTGGTCATGGATTTTCGCTGCTCGGCTTCTTGTTTCTCGTTTTTTCGTGATTGATTTTTTTCGAAAATTAATAGCTTCGTGCCTCGTTATATTTTGTGCAACGATGATTTCTACTCGGTATAAAATCGATTATATATCGTACGCTGTATTTCGATGAAAGTTTGAAGCGGAGATTCAACGAGCGTCGATCAATTTACCGGGGACCTTTAATTGAAAGCGTATTTGTTGTAAATGAACAATGACGTTTGAACTGATGAAAAGGAAATCGGTTACATGCATATGTGAATAATATTCGTATGATTTCAGTTAGTTGGAAATAATAAATGTAATCGAATTCAATGTTCCAAGATGACGATCAAAAATTCAAACCAAGATCTCAAATGAAGAATAAATTAACAAATCAAATAATAAGCACTTGTGTGTTATAGAGTGGGAAATAAATGCAAGACTTAGATATGATATTATTTATTAATATAATGTATTTCGTAATATATATACATATATAAGTGAATGTGTATGTATGTATATATATATATTTTTTACTTTATTTTATTTATTTATATTTATATTTATATTTATATTTATATATAATATATTTCTTCGTATCGTTAAACATACATGAAACCCTGATAGATTGGGATTAGCTGTCGTTTTCTTCATTCTATCTTCATCTCTTACATAATACAACGCGACCCTCATTCTCTCTTTCTCACACATACACACACACACAAACACACAAACACGTTCTCGCACGCAACAAAGTCCTCGCACATACATCGCGTTACGATGACAGAATAACCAGCTTCGGCGTATCGAGTACACGTTGTTATTTTTTGTATGTATATTTGTTATGTACGTGTACGATATACACAGTGGAATATTATGTATAACGTACGATCATTCGATAAATGCAAACACCATTTTCACGCGCGACAATATATCATATATTTATCACAAACAAAATACTCTCGAAATTCCTTGGAAAATATCGTACTTTACATATGCGACGCGCTGCAGTTAAATATTTTTTATTTTTATTTTTATTCTCTCTTTTCGTCGAGTTCGATTTCGCTAATTCAGTCTAACGAGTCTGGCGCGTCCGTCACTCGACGACAGCCGAGCGAATCGTCTCTGTTTGTTTTTTTCTCGTAAAATAAAAACGATGACAATAAATCATATAGGAAAGAAAGGTCAGTCGCGTTATTGCTTTAATTTATCGAAATTCGCTCGTCTCTCGAGTGACCCCGAAAATGTGGACGCGCCCGTGTAATGTGTGTATGTGCGTACGTGTACGTATTTGAATTATTCATCATCTTCGGCGAACGCATTCGAGCCTCGAATGCATCCCTCAATTTTTTGCTTTAAATGCCTCTTGAGCGATTTGAAAACGGACTAGTTATATCTAATCGAAACGATCACGTATGTGTAGGATAGTAGTCTATAGATAGTAGTAGCGAAAGTTGTGTGGCTATGCACGTTCACTCGAGTAGCACCTGCAAAAACGTTTTTGCGATTATTGCACAAAGAGGACCAAACTCTTTTTTTTTCTCAACATCAGCTCCATTTTTCTCTCAATCATATAATCGAAGGTACATATTATGATAAAAACTATAATGTGTATTACAAACAGCACGAAATTCAACGTATATCGTTGAGTATAAGCCAATAACGATTTCGCGGTATTACCGAAGTGAAGCATTGATTCGTCGAATGCTCGTCACACACGCTCACTCTTTCTCTCTCTCTCTCTCTGTTTCACAAATATATATATAATATTTTATAAATAACGAGATGTTTCATCGGGTATTAATTGTATTGCTCGGCCGATCTCCTCCACGCGCCGCGAGGATGACAAAGCTCTCGGGTGTTATATAGTACCTTGTATTAATTGTTGCTTCAACGTTTCATTATTGTTATTGAATTTATACACGGCGCGATACTTAAAAGACAGTACATTCCCGATGTTTGATGTATGGTCGGCTAGTCGAACTCTCTCGTGCGTTTATGCGATGCAAGGTTGACCTTATAATAGTCCTTCGAGCGCATGTATCTTTTTCTCTCCTGGAATACAATACATGCGCGATTGATTATTGGGAGCGTCGTAAAAAAATAATTTTTTTTTTTCATCTCTCTCCTTCGATGCATGTTCGTATATTGATTATTACATAGTTCCTGCGCGGATGGATATTGTGCGTGCGATGATTTGTATTTATATGCGCGCGATGGTGTGTGCTTTTTTTTCGTCTTCGATCGTAAAAAGTATGAATGTGTGTTCGTAATACGCGTTTATGCCCGGAAGGTCCGACCCAAGCGAGATGTGATTCACCTCTCGTACTTTTTACGTTATCTTCCGTAACGTCGCTTGGGACGCATATTATACATATTCGTTTTTGTGAATAAGACGACGCGCACTTTTCTCGAGGAGATCGATCGAGCTTCGCTGTGTGTTTGTTGACTGTTGATACATATATATTTATGAGGTCGATTGCATAATTTTTACTTTTTTTTCTCGGTTAAACCTTTTTTATACGCGAGGCTCTAAAAACTTGCGCGTGGCCTACCTATCGCTTTATATATAGACAATATGGAATATCTTTCGAATATCTCTGCCCGACTTTTGCTCGTCGCCGCGTGTTCAAACATTCATATCTCGTTTATACCAGCGCCATTGGTTTATCAATCTCCTAGTGGAGATGAGAGGAAATTTTACTTCTGTCTTTTTGACGTAACCTTTGTGGAAAAGAAATCGAGCGACGACAAAAGTGGGCTAGAGGTCTTCGGAGTGTTCGACGTGATTATACAGACTATATTTATAACGATGTCGTCAGTCGATCGACCTGCAAGTCGAGGCTTCTCTTAATATTTTTCTTTGGTTTACGCGTTATTATATTAATCTGGTGTATTAACGAGATTTCGCGTCAATCCCTTTACCCTCCTACAAATAGGGTTATTAGATAATAGAGTGTCATCTATAGATTAAACTTTTTTTCTCCTTTTCAATGTAATAATGAACATTAATTTGAGAATTTTTATGTCAAGAAGAAGAAGAAGAAGAAGAAGAAGAAGAAGAAGCGTGTTCTTTTTGGCACCGCGTTCGTAAGTGTGTATTTCTTTGAATAATTTATTTGCGAATCGCTTCGTTATTCCGCTTAATTTAATCTTTTTTGTTTTATCCGATCGTTTATAACGACGTTTTAAACTCGTACAAGTTAATCGATATTTTTACTTAGCTTTAATATCGTAGTGAAAAATAAATATCTTATATTTTTTATTACTTTTAAAAAGTGCGTTTTTTAATTAAAAAATCTTTCGTATCGTTCTTACATATTTATTTATTTATTTATTTTTTTCAATTTTATCCTCATTTTACTTCGAAATTCCCTTTTTCCCCGTACGAATTCGTCCCTGCTCGCACACACTTATCCTGTTTAATAATGAAAACGAGTCTTAGTGCTTTTCATCGCATGTACGCGTTAAACTCTCAATCGGCCTTTGGAAAATGTTTAAATACGTATGGTATAATCCTACGTCGTGTCTAAAATTCCTGCGCGATCTCGGCTAGTCGAAAAATTCGAAAACTTCCTAATTCTCGTTTCAACGCGTGTATAGCACACGTGTTTTCTCTAATTTTAAAATGCGTACACGCGTTATTTCTTTACTTTTCGTTATGAGGATTAGCTTTATAGCTGTTATACATTCCTAATGCGCTAAAAGGAGAATGCTTATACAAGTCTATAGGCGAGACGTTGAATGATGAAAAACGCGAATCCCAACCGATACCTAGGGTTTTCCTTAGTTTTCCTTACACTTTTGACGACACACGACACACTTAAAGTCATGGTATATAATTGAGATGAGACAATGTATGGGGGGAAATTTCAATGACGATGACAGATGACACATGATTGCGTATATATATCGCGTGCTGTATTTAAGACTCTTTTTTCCGATTCGATAAACAGATCGTCGCGCGAAAAATTCGTGCTCTTTTTCAAAGCCTTGCAACAAAGCCAGCTCAACCCTCTCGGCCGTAAAAGCGCGAAAAAAGGCGTGGATCGGAATTAATTAAAAGCCGGGCAAATCGCCTGAAACGAATAATTTCAGCGCACGGAGTCGACGAGAACCCCTGCTCTGACTTTAAAAAAAGAAAGAAAGAAAAGTAGAAGGGGGCGTGCGGAAGAGCTCGACGCGACGAGACGCAATTTGCTATCGCGTTGGAACGAATTTAATGAGGCCGAGCGGTGCCGTGGAAATTTTCATCGAACCGCGCGGACTTTGAATAGCGCGTTTTCCTTCTTTCCGCGCTCAGTCCTCGAGGAACTTTACTCTCTGCGCGAGTGTGTGTTTTAAGCCGTCTTTGCAATTATAAAATCACGGATTCGTATACCTTTGGCATACTTGCGTCCCTGTTTTTTGCTCGTTTTTCAATTTCCCGCGCTTTATCCGCTGTAAATTTTTATCGCCGCATAGCGCGCATATTAGAGGCTAAAAGTGCACCACGCGCTAGATGATTGGAAGCTCGTGGAGCTTTCTCTCTTTGCCACGTAGATCTATTAATTTCGTTATACACGCGCGCGCTCTCCGTCGTCCATTTCATCGATCATTGCCATTTCTCCGTAATTTATTCATTCGTCTTTTTACTTTATATTTCATATAAGCGACGCGGGGGGTAAGCGCGAGGCGCGGATAATACTCTTTTTAAAACCCCGCATAGTCAAATATCATCCAAAACTAGATTTATTTCTCTGTTAATTTTTTTTTTCTGTTTTTTTCTTCTCGTTATTCTTTTCGTTATTATATTATATACGTTATACACCCTCTACAGCTGCTCTTCACGTCTACCGTAATTCTTAAAATTCTTTCTCTCACTCTTCGCAAAGTTAGGTTTCATCATCTCGTACAGTTTGCTTCGATTTCATTTTCTTACATAAATATTCATTACATATCGTATAATAGAATATCTCACCACGATCCTACACATTCCGTATGGCCCTCCTTTGTCCTCTCTCAACCGTTTAAATAGACACCGACATCTGCTTAGTTTAACATATCTGTTTCGTTAATTATTCTGCGATCTATATTCATGTCTGTAATTAATGCGTTATCCATTCCCGTAAATAGACACACTGTTCCTTTAATTATACACCGTTTAATATTATTCCTCTCTATACTATTTTTCTTCGTTTTCATTTATATTTCTGCTTCTCCGAGCGCGTGTTATACTCTTGCATATATCGGAGCTTTTTATCCGTTTCACAGATGTCCGCACGTGCGCGCAATTTTATGCATCTGAATCCGATCGGAAAGCGCGTTAAAAAATTAAAGCTGCCGGAACTCTCGCCAAGACGGAAAAACCAGTAGTATAGATCGATAGAAATACCAGCGAAACCGCTGGTCAGTCACCCCAACCCTCCCAATGTATACTCTCAATGGCCCGAAAATATAATATACAGCATAGAGTCGTTTATTCTCCGCAGCTCAGGCTTCATGATTAATCGCGTCCATACGCATTCCGCGCGTGAACTCTGATGATTGATCGGATTATGGACTGCGCGCGTGGGTGAGAGGGTTTGATTAGGGTCTATATATGCGCAGCCCCGTACTTTTGAATGTCTAATAATATCGGTGAATACGAACATGAGCGATCCGTTCGACTCTCGGAGAACAGCGAGTGTTTTGATGCGTCTGCACACACGCACACATACAGAATTACGCGGACACCTCTCTTTCTATCCGTAATTTACGCGCGCAAGTATATTCACGGTGCATGTGCGGCGCGTGCGAGCAGCGATATATTGTGCGACACGGCGAAAGGAACGAGTATATGCTGGAGGGTCGAATAATACTTCGTGTGTGAAGGGGGAAAGTGTCGCGCGCGGGTGTGTGTGTGTGTGTTGGTGAAAGCCGGAAGTCGCGCGCCGGAAATCGAATGAGGCTAAACGCCCGGGAAGTGGCTGGCCGAAAACACCGGACCATATAGCAACCCGTGTAATGTGCTATGCTCTCTATACTACTGGTGCACTTTTTTTCTTTATCAGCATTATATTCAAAGACAAGCTCCTTCTCTTGTACTCGGGCATCGGCGCGGCTGTTTTCGTGCACAGCGCTGGTCGCGACCCGTTGCTCAACTTTATATTATGTTTCTTTTCTTTATTGTAATATTTTCATATATATATAAACATTTTTGGAATAAATCTCAGTGTTTGGTATATATTATATCTGTTATATTCGTATCTTCATAAATATATCTGTATTCAACTTTTTTGCTCGCTTCCTCGCTCATGTATTAATAGTATATTTTTTCACTGTAACAACCTCGTCAAGATCTATATGATTGAGCAACGCGTCGACGCGCTTCATCTGTGTATACGAAAGCACACCGCGAGACGTCGTCAACGTCCAAAACGTCTCATTAAAAAACATGTTATCATAATGATAAAAATCCGTAACACTCGGCAAAGAAAGCTTCGACGCTGTGTTTTTTTTTTTCGTAAATCCATGCCGTTCCCCGCGTATACGCTTTTACCCCATTCGCCATTATTTATTTTTTGTTCATACACTGATTTTTCATTCGGTCGTACGTACTTTCCCCTCTTCCCTTAAAAAAGAGACACGAGATCAGTCTTCGTAAATCACAGAAAGCTTTGATATGGCCTCACAAAAATCATCGCAGCGTCGCGTCACTTTAATCCTTTTTTGTTCTGCTCTTTGTTTATTTAATTTTTTTTGTGCAAACAACAACATTTAACAACAACGCGACTGAACCGCATGGATCGATTATTCACGTGATTGCTCGCGAGCGAAGCTTTCTCCTTATAATTGTTTGAAAGACGCGCCTTTATTGCCGAGTTCACATATATTCAAAACTGATATATTGCTTTTGTTTGCTTACAGAGTCCAACACAGAAGAAAGAAAAGAGAAGGATCGAGACGTTTTGTGTGCGTTGACGAGCTTTGCCGCAGTAGCGGAGCAAAAAGAGAAAGGCAGAAGTTCTTTATCGAGCTTCAAATTCACGTTGTGCTTTTCAGCGGTTTCCCGGCCGCTTTTTCCTCTTTCTCTCTCTCTCTCTCTCTCTCTCTCTCTCTCTCTCTCTCTCTCTCTCTCTCTCTCTCTCCGCGGCGAATGAGCGAAGGCATCAGGCAAAGAAAATGAACTGAGAATTCCTCTGCCGCTTCGCTTATTTTATTAACCGCGGTTGCGATCGCTACAGCTCGATCCGCTAAGCAACTTAATGAAGAAAAAGGAAATAAAAATGCTAACGAAGCGATACTGAATATGCAAAGTATATATAATAACTATAAATAAAAAACAAAGGATGTAAATTTTCAAATTATTTTTATTTTATTGCTTTGTAAATAAAAAATTAATTTCATATATATATAAATATATTTTAATTCAATATATATATGTACGATAAATCTAAAGCACAGCAGTATATGATACTCATATTATATATAAAGTCTCATCGTAACGTGTTGTTCTTTTTTTTTCCTTCGAGATATATATATATATATATATATATATATATATATAATATTATCAATGTAATAACGTAAATCATACAAAAGCACTATAGAGCCTCATTGAAAAATTGACCAGTCAATGGGGACAAACCAAATGAGATATGCAGAGTATATAAATATATTTATATATGAATTCATGTTCATTCAATAATGATAATGATAATAAGAATAATAAAGAAACCAAGGAAAAAAATGCCACTCGACTCTCGTCCTCGTTTCCGCGGAATTACAATCGAATGGGGGTACAGCACATATAGTGCGAAGGAACGAATGGAGAAATGGGGAAATGGTCCGGAAAATTGTGTATCGCACGCGCAATTTCTGTCGTAGTATTAGGAGCTGAGCAGCAGAGGACGAGAGTCAGCTTGGACACGTAATAATGCGGATGAGCATCGCTGGAATAGAAAAGAAATCGGGATGTCTCGCGCGAAATTACAATGTGACACCAACGTTACACGCAAATATACCTATATCGATTACTTATCTAAATCGTACCTACGTTCTTATAACGTGTTATTCTCTTTTCTCCTTTCTTATCTTTCATCGTTCTTTCGCACACAATATACTCGCTCGCTCGCTCGCTCGCACATTCGTATAGTATTATTATGTGCATGTTAATACAGAGAGATATTAATTATATTTCATATAAAGGTCGTATATATGTCCAATATAATTAATATGTTGACAATATATTAACGTATAACATCGTTTTACAATAATGATCATTATTTTATATTTTACTTATTTTTCTCTCTCTTCATCCTTACTCTCGCTTCTATATAATTTAACGTCAGACTTAGAGGTTGATGCGATGCGACAGTATGCATATATATATATATCGAATACGGGGTTTCTCTCTCCCTCTCGCTCTCTCTCTCTCTCTCTCTCTCTCTCTCTCTCTCTCTCTCTCTCTCTCTATCTATCTCTCTTTCTTCGAAGGATCGGAAGGGGGCACGTGAATCACTCGCGTTTATATATATCATATAATATATATTCATATATTTATTAAATTTCATTCTCATCCTCCCGCACTCTCGCTCTATTCTCTTATCTCTGTCTCGCTCTCTGTGCAGGGCAATCTCCTTCCTCTCTTTTTTTATTTTCGGTGATTCGGTTTTCGATGATGACTCCTATACGTATCGCGTATATGTATATTGTATGTATATATCACTCGCGACTACAGCGGAATAACACCGTGCAAGAATGTAAAAAAATCGAGATTCACACAATATTTTTTTTATTTTTCCTTTTTTTTCTTCTTTATGTATACTCAAATCTTGCTATTTATTTTATTTTTCAGCTTCGGTCCAACAACATCACACGTAGTACACAGTCTCGCATGTCGCACGCACGCCTAAATACTCTTAAGTAGGTTTTTCATTCTTACTTATTGCTTTGAAATTCCGTATTGAAGACGCGCGAGTGTCGCTTTTTTCTCTCTCTTAAGTCGCTCTCTATAGCTCTCATTCTTTTGTATATCGTGAAATATCGAGGGGGAACGGGAACGTACGTTTCATCGGTTTTTTTCTTTTTCTCGTATATAGGTTAAATTCGTGAAAATGTGTATGTTATTGAATTCTATCGGGTGATACACGCGACGCACTCGGTGAAAAAAAGGTTTTCAGCGCGAATACAGCTATATATGATTCGATTCTTATAAGAATTATCAAACATTTTTATAAGAATAATAATTATATATTTTACTTTATTATGCATGACTCGAGTGACTTCAGCGTAATGCAGCCCCACGTTACAATGAAAACGCGCTAGCGGCTAAAACGTTTTTTTACTCGTGTGCAGCGATGTCCGAACGTGCGAAAGAGTATGGTACTTTCGAGCGATATTTTTTCTTCCTTTTTTGATTGAAGATTTTCGGCTTATCAGAGTATAAGCCGAAGAAACTTTATGTACTCGGTTCCCATATTTCGGCGTGTGAATGTGTGACTGTTTCATGTTTTAGGGTATATTATAGAGGGTTAGGTGTCTTTTATAAATTTATGACGAGGATCGGTTCATTATAAGACTAGAATGATTGAGGAATCCTGGTATTCATTTTTTATCTTTCTGCTGGGTCCTATACGAGTCGCCCTTATATAACTATATAGAATACACGAGATTATGTCCTACATAAAAACCATGGATTAGCGTTATGCAGTTATAAATATAGATATACAGTTTACTCGTACATAACCTTCTTAATATTTATATATAAATACCTATATTTTTCCTTTCAATGATGTTTGTCGTATAGGTGTGAGTGGTGTGTGAGTGGTGTGTGAGTGTGGGTGTATGCACTACATATTTCATCGTCTCTGTGTGAAATACGGATTTCTCGTCTTGTATTGCGCGTTGTGTGTCACTTTAGGCCTTATTAAAAAATGCATCATATATTAGATCTTTTTTCATATATACTTATTTTGACAAGATTCATAATAAATGCATGCGACTTTTAAGAATATACGTTTCGGAAATCCGCCACGTCTCGCTATTATTATAATTTTCCTGTTTTTCCTACATCGCAATCTGTTTATGCTCTTCGAAAGGGTATTTCTTTCACTCTAGCCTGCTAATTAAATTCCCTTTACAAGGCTACACTCTTTCACCTTTTTTTTGACTCGCTCAGTCTGAATCGTTCAATTCTTGCCCGCCGATCGTCTCGAAGCTTCGATCCGTCCATTTTCAATGGACAACAGATTAGTTTTAATTCGTTATACTCGATAATTCACGTTTTTTTTCCTTATTAATTCCGCGATTTTCGCGCTCGCGTGTAAGCGCGTTTTATCAAAAATACTTTGATTCTCTTTTTTTTTATTTTTAATTCACCGTGTTTAAACTTTAGCGATTTTTAGGACGACCGAATCCATGCCTAGGACATACCATCCGGAAAACATACTTTTTAATTCAACTTTTATATTTACGAGCGCCGGAAGGGGGCGGCAAAATTTATTGGTTCCATGCCCCTCTCGCGCGATTTCGTGCCGAATTTTTGTTCGATTTTTTTTATCTTCGCTTCCTTCGTTTTTGCCGTTTTCGAGCTAAGCGAACTATAATTATGCGCAATATAATAAATATACCTTTATGGATGAAAGGGGGACGTCTTTTCTTTCCGTTTTTTGCATACAGCGATCGAAACAACGAGCAGTCAGTGTTTGTGGTTGTTTTTACGATTTTCGGTGGCGAGAATAATCCAAGGAGAGCTTCGTCGTGTTCGCGAGAGCTTTTCTTCAGATTCGCATTATTATTCTTATAATACAACGATTAGAGAATAATCATCGCACACGATCGAAGCTGCTCTCGGCGATCGAGATTTGAATTGCAGTTCCGTTTCAGGCTCTTTGTCGTTTGAATTGTTTTTCCGGTTTCCTCTGTCATTCTCGTGCAATATCTATTTCCGTCAAGTACATATATTTCATATACATATTAATTCTTGTGTATCGGCTCGCCATCTCTCGTATTGTATTTTTTTTCTCTTTCATTTTTATTTTATCTTTTTTTCAATCCTCGTATTACGATAATCAGTCGAAAAGCTATGCGCATATACGTATGTATAAATATATGTATATACAAAGTAACGATGAATATATAATATATATATATATATATATATTTACTATGAATATATCATGTACTTGTATGCCATATCACTTATAACGAATCGTTATCTTAGGTTTATGGGTTTTTTTATTTTTGTTTTTTTTCACTGATGCGATCAATGTGCCTCCCGCGCGCCAACCGATTTTTCGCGGTTCTATACGTATGGCGCGCGTTTTTTTCTCAATGCGCAATGCCTCTTACACAAATTGTTGATGCAAGAGACGATAGTTTGAATCAGTCGCTTTTGTGTTCGTCGTTATATCAATCATACAAACGCAAAAAAATTGCGATCGAGCTCTCTTACACACGTCGTTTTATAGGCGAGACTTCCTTACATAGGTTATACACTATAGCGTAACACTACATCCAAGTACACCACAGGGGTTCTTTAGATATCTACGAATTTTACGGCTGATTCCACCTTTCCCATATCGTTATTACAATTTTGATATAACACTAAATTGGCTGCTGTTTATACCTCCCTCTCTCGTTTTCGAAAGATGCGCGCGAGTGCGAACGTCGAGTTATTTCTTAATTCCTTCTTGTGTGTGACACACGCGTGCAGTGTGTATGAGTGTGTATACTATTCGTACGCCAGTAACGTAGCTTTTCGGAAATAGCATATACGTCTTTATGATATTTGAGTCTTACTAGAAATATTATCGTCAATATCGTTATAATAATATCGTATTATATATATATATATTATGCATCATAGTGTAGATTTTTGTAATATATAATTATAATAATAATATATAATTGTAATAATAATGTACATCATATATATTTAAATTTAATATTACTTTTTAAACTTTTCTAACATTTCATAGTTCGAAAAATAAATATAAAAATAAACCGGGCATTTAGGTATTAATATTTTGTATCAATAATTTTTTCTTTCTCTTGCACCACTCCCATCCATATCCCCAGCGATAGATCGCGCCTGAAAAGTCCATTTTCTCTTTTTTTCCTTAATTATTTTTCTTTCTCTTCCTCATGCACTCACATAAATTTCACCTCAACACATATCGCTTAGTATATTATGCATCTCTGTTCAGTGATTCCATTCTCACGAGTATAGCTCTTCCGCTTCGCTTTACAGGGTATCGACAATGTGACGAGCGATTTCCTTTAGTGACTTTTTTTTATTTCTTCTCATAAACTCCCAACTACCGCCGGCCGGCATGAAAAATATACACGGATCGACAGACTCTATCTTTAATACTATTGCATTTTTGTTCGCCATCCTCGCAGCGCTGCAGCTCTTTCAGCCTCTTAATACCGAAAAATGTTTATATACCCTTCGAATCGAGTGTCGTACAATATTATATAATAACCTAAATATTCTCCTTGGGAAGACTGGATGAAAATCGACTCGTTTTTTCCCGCCGGGAAATCGACTCAGAAGGGCCTGTATTATTACACGGACACAAGGATATACGACGCGCTTCGCCCTCTTATACCAATTTTTCTCGCACGATTTGCACGCGAAAGCGAAAAATTAAAAATGAAATCATCTCCCTGTACAGGTGCTCTGTCGCGCTTTTCTTTCTCGTCTCGAAAGAGCATTGTTCTATCGATCGGCCGTCCCTACTTCCACACCTCGTGCTCTCTCTCTCTCTCTCTCTCTCTCTCTCTCTCGTACGCGTTTCAAAGTTCGAGCTTGCGGTATATAGCACAGCTGATGTTTTTATTTTTCGAAAAAAAATCAACTCTCTTATCGGTTGTATCCCTTTGTGCGCTGGTGGCGTATGTGACCGTCAGTTACAACGAGCGTGAACGAGCATTTTCAACAATTCGCAAAGATTACCGATCCACAGATCGACTGTCGCAGCGGTCATCTTCCCCCTCTCTATTTCTCTCTCTCTCTCTCTCTCTCTCTCTCTATCTCTCTCTCTGCTGATGGAGCAATTTCCCCGACCGCGGCGCGAATTCGCTGAATGCAACGCTCTCATTCTCGATTATTGATCGACTTGTCGCTCCAGCCCCAAGTACACCTCTCTCTCTCTCTCTCTCTCTCTCTCTCTCTCTCTCTCTCTCTCTCTCTCTCCCTCTCTCGCGCTCATTACTGCGCAGAATTTTTGCAGCGCCGACGTTCTCTTTCTCTCGTTTTTTCCAAAGCTCCATTCGATCATTATTGCACATTTCGGCGTATTACGCGACTCGTCATATAGCACCACAGAGGTTTTACGCGCTGCAAAAATCGAGAGAGAGAGAGGGAGAGAGAGAGAGAGAGAGAGGGAGAGAGAGAGAGAGAGAGAGAGAGAGAGGAAGGGAGCAGAGATGGACTTATCTCGCGGCTGCAGTGCTCCAATTAAAACCCAGCGAAAGAGACGAGATAGAGAGAACAGATGCAGCCTGGCGAATATTTTAAAGGGTCGGCGCGAGACTTATTATACGCGGCCGCCTGTTGAGTGTGCGTACAGCGAAAACGAGTATAATATGAGCGCGCGGAGAAGAGTGAACGAACGGGGTTGAAATTGTTCTTCGTGCAAACATTTTAAATCGTTATATCATAACGCAGTGCGAGAGAGGAGTCTTTCCTTCATTCAGAGAAATACACAGACATTCGTACGAGCTTGAGACAAGTATACTGTGTACACCAAAAAAAAGCTTCAGCCCGTCTCGAAAAAATCGATGAAAAGCCCCAGAAGAAAGCAGCAGCAGCAGCAGCAGCGTGTTAACCGGTAGATCAATGACACGTCGTTGTCGAGGTTGAGAACCTCCGGTACAGCGTGTGGGGGGTGGCAGGGCGTCGCCGGCGTCTACGGCACGGCTATCGACCGACGGCTGCTCCGACATAGTCGCGGAGAGGGTAGCGCGCGAGTCTTCCCGAGACGAAATGCGATTAAACACCGGGCTTCTTTTACTTCTTTCTCCTTTCCATTCCTTTCATTTTTCATCGTAATGTAGAACGACGGTGCATCCGCTCGCGCGTGTTATGTCGCGCTTACGAAACTCCGCGCGCGATTCAAATTTCGAATCTCCCGCCTTTTACGCAACAGCGAAGCTCGACGAAAAAAAATGAAGAAATCTGGAGCGCGGTCAAGCAACTCTCGCTACGAAATATCGCGCTCGGCCGCGTTTTTTTCCCCGAGGCCTGCTGCAGTGTGCTCTCCTTCTCGATTCTCTCTCACTCGTGGGGGGCGGCGCCGGCCTACGCGTACATCCATTCCACGCTGGCGCTCTGCTTATCGATCTACTGCAGACCGGCAGTGGCTGTACGCGTGTGTGTGCGTGCGTTTGTGTAGAGGCCGAGAGGGAGGAAAGGGGGCAGAAGAGGCTGTGGATGTTGCCGTGAGAGAGATGAGATGGAAAAGAGCAGGATGATGATGAAAATGAATAGCGGGTGACGATGATTTTTTTTTTTTCAAACGAGACCTGGTTGGATATGATTTCCGACGACGTTTACGAAAACGATAGGACGAGATGATGACGCGTGATAACGATACGGCGCGAAAAAGCCGCGGAATTCAAGCCCGGCAGTACAGTGTATGCACCGGCAAGCATGGGTATGCCGCGGGAGAGAGCCAGACATCACGCGGGCAGGTTGAACGTGGCGGGGAGGGCTGAGGGGGGAGAGGGTAGGAACCCCCGAGCGGCAGCTCGACCCCCTATATAACACGGCCGTTGTACAGCGCGCGCTAGAGAGAGAGAGAGAGAGAGAGAGAGAGAGAACGGCATCGACCGCAAGCCACCCCCCAACGCTGCAATGCGACGTTGCCATCCCAACGGCCAACGGCCCTGTGCTGCACACGCGACTCTCCACATCTCTCTCTCGGCTTCTCTCCTCTACTGCGCTGCTGCCACCCCCGCTATAATACTGCTGCTTTGCATAAATCAGCCGTCGCTTATTTCGTCCCTCTCCCTCTTGCCGATTTCACTTGCACATAGCGATTTTTAGCTACGCACCCGGCCGTTGACCCCTATTAATTTCCGCAGGGAGGGAAGAGCGCGCGTCTGGCGCGAATTCAAATGTGAAATGAGAGGCTGTTATTGTACGCTTCACTCGCTGCTGCTGCTTTCTAGAAGTATACACTACTGCGATTTCTGACCCCCTTTTTCTGATACTTGTGAGGCGAACTACCAACCAAACATTTCGAAACTTAAGAGTTACGGCTTGTACATAGTATAACGATTCGCAGTAACGAGAGCGACGCTACAGTGTTTTGCGGCTTTATATGCTCGAACGAAAAAATTGTAACCAATGATCGAGAATAATGAATGAAGAAAATAATAATGACTCTGTAGAACGATGAAAAAAATGAGGGAAGGGATTGTCGAGGGAGGAAGAAAAACAAGAATCTGCGCTTAGAACGCAAACGAAAATCGAAGGATAAATGAGGAGCGAAAAAAATAATAAGTGCACAGTGTGTCAAAAATCATATTATATATTAAAATATTCATAATAATAATAATAATAATAGTCGTAATATATTATCGCATATTCGTAAAATTACATAAAAAAATATAGAAAATAATAACCTCGCATTATTTTTGTTTTTTCCTTCTTTTTTCTTAAATGTCGCGTCTTATTACTCCTCGTCATATCTCCTATTTTTGTATTCATCATTTTTTTTCTGTTTCTCTCCACGTACGAATATATATGTTCTCTCTTGCTCTCGCACTCTCTCTCTCTCTCTCTCTCTCTCGCACTTTTCCGCGCACTCTCTCAATGGCGTTATACGTTTCTCTCCTCGTGATCATATAATATATTTCTATTTATAACCACACGTATTATAGCATTTTGTTAATCACTTGTTCCACGCGCACACATTATACGCAACGGATGGCGAAACTGAAGAAAAAGAAATAAAGTGTGAGTGAGTGCAGTTCTGCAAAAACCAAAAAAAAGTGTACACAATGTGAGAAAAAAAATAAAAGTTATAAAACTATGGTGCACACACACACAATATAGTTCGTCGAACGATCGCGCACGAGTGAACCCCGTACGGCTTCCTATCCACAGCTCGGAGCCCGCGAGTTTCCTCCGCTTCCTGAGAGAAAGAGACGCGAGAGACAGCCTTCGAAGACGGAAACTCGCGAGCCCCTAATGCCCAAGTGTTCTCTTTGATCGTGCTGATAATTTCGACGCCCTCTATACATATTACAGAAAAAAAACATCAGTATAATAAATGCACAAATGTGTAAGTGTGTTTATCAGTCGAAGGGTTCTGTATGTGAGCAGTTCTGACGAAACGAAAGAGTATAATGATCACACGCTGCAACGCGAGGAAAATGCCGTGTGTGTGTGTGTGTGTCGCGGCTCACGCGGGGCTTCACCACTGGAGCGCGAAAGGGCGGAAGCGCGATATCCTCCGCGCATGTGACTTCCGTCGTTTCGCTTTACCTCGTGTCTTTCGTCTCGTTTTTTTTTTATAAATGCGATACTCGCGAGCGCCGAAAGAGATGCAACCGAGTATGTGGTAATAATAACCACGTGTTGTCGCGAGAGAGTTTCATATGCTTGATAAATTATGTACACAACTCAAGGACGACGATTTTTACGCGAACAATGGAGATATAAAGTATATGGGATAATAATATATTCGTGTGGGTAATATAATATAAGAATGCACTCCGTCGACGCGAGTAGCGATGCGCTTTTTTCTCTTTTACACTTACAGCCATGGGAATAATCGTCACTTTCATAATATAATATATACTATAAATCTTTTTTTCAATAATATCCGATAAAAACTTCTCCTTTTTTCTAATATTACTTATAAACTCGTTTGCGATAAAAGAAAAAACACACGTCTTCGGATCACTGGTAACGAGAGGCATCGCTCTGCTCGCGTCGCACTTTTTTATGTCTCGCAATTATACACGATATAACTAATTGAATATAATAATTATTAATAATATCGACGTCGGCAAATATACGCATAATAATATATAGTAGCAATTATATATACTTTAAAAATCGATATATTCATAATAAAGTGTCAAATATATATAATACTCTGATCGCTATATACGTAATATATATTAATGCTCGTTTTAGTTCGTATTTTCCTTCTTGCTTCGCCTCTTTACTTTTCTTTCGCGCGTCTGATTCTCGCATTGCAAATAATGGCATCCGACAAAAAAAAAACACTAATACACACAACATTCAATATAGAATAATATATGTATGATAATAATTAATATAATAATATAGTCTTAATAATAATCATCATCGAGATAACCATAAAAATCAATTTTCAAACGTCTATAATTTACGATTCAAAGAAGAAAATTTGCCCTCCTCTTACGCGACGTGCATTATACGCCAGACTTAATCAAAAGCTATACCAAATCGCACCTTTACACGAAGCAGTCGAATTTCTTCGGAAAAAAACTCGTCACCGAGTCGCTCCCACGCAAGCTTTCGAGAAGCCCTGCCCTCGAGGTTCCGCGAAAAATAATCCAAATCAAAAGCGTCCGATCGTTTTATCGAGGGCAGAAATTCCGACTCTTTCGCTTCTGGGCGGAGCACAGTTGAGTTCCCGTTTTAATTCATTTCTCGCCTCTGTCATCGCTCGTTTTCGCAGCCTCTCGAGAAACCAAAGTGTTATCCTTCCCTCGCTTCCTCCTATTCTCCATTTAAACCTTGTCTACGATAATTAATTATATATTTTGAAATACTGATTCTCTATAGTGTTTTTTATCTTTACTTCCGGGCGGTTGCCTTGTCCTCGGATAAATTTACGCCGAACAAACAAAAATCAACAAAAAAAATCATCTTAATTCTTTCTCTCACTTCTATTTCCATTTCTAGTATATCTAGCACTATCCTCTGCTCTTGCTATATCGATACATCACACGCATACTCATCTTTCTCCCTATCCATATCCTTGCGTATTTTTTCTCTGGCTCTCTGTTAGTCTGTCATTTTCAGTTCTTATCTAACGCGTTTGAATTTGTAAGTCCATCGTAAAGTGGTGAGATGAAATACAAAAAAAAAGACAAATGAACGATGATTATAAGAGCGCAGAAGCATCGCTTTCACCTCAAAAGCGTAAAATTAACCATAATTTAGCAAACAAAAATTTTAAATATCTTCAGCCCTCCAAAATATAATACATCAAGTAAAAAAATGATTTCCAAAACAAAATTAAAAATAACTTTGATAACAAAATAAAAGAAAAAATAATCACAAGGCAACCCTTGTCGCAAGTGTGCAGAAAAGAAATATAGGTTCTCCATAAGATTACGGCGAAGCAAAGCAACAACACAGCGACAGCAGCAGCGAAAAGCAAAAGCGACGTGGCGTTAATGAAAAAATGATAACATTCACAATTTGAGATCGAGTAATATAGCCATATGAAGCAGGTGTAGTATTTATGTTGAATCAACAAAACAAAAACAAAGCGGTAAACATACTACGATAGGATGGTTTCAAGTAGTAAGAGTCGCGTGACGTGAAACTGAAGGGGCTCAGTTGAATTTATCGATAAATAAATTGATTAAATAAAAAAAGTATGATCGTTGAACGAAAAATAAACAATGTGAATGCCAACAAAAGTAATGAGAATAAATGCCGGTAAGGAATCCACGAGCTAGTCTTATATATTTCTGTTTATCCGAAAACTTTTGACTTTTATCGTTAGCCCGGCTCTCGCACACGTGCTTCTTTCGGCTTTTCAAGACAGAAGCTTTCATCCTCCCACTCGCTCGTATTAAGTAATTTAGTAGGTAAGTAAGTAGGTGTGTGTAAGTAAGTAAGTTCAAGCAGTTTATGCTGAAAAAGTCACTTTAACTTTATATAGAATAATAATATAGTTTCGAGTATCAATTACGCTCGTATAATAATATTTCAATATATATATAATATGTATAGTCGCAATGTACAAACGTATATAATATATTTTTTGTTTTTTTTTAATATATAATATATATATGTATATATATATATATATTAGATATTCAAACGTTCTCACTCTTATCTCAATCACTACCTATCGATCGATAATTATTATTACATTTAAGCTTACAAACGAGCAAGGAAAAAAATAAGAAAAAATAATAAACAGTCTGAAACAAAGTACATGTACAAAAAAATATATAATAATACAAAGGAATTCAGCGGTCAATCGAGGAAAGACAAAAAATAATAATGTAATAATCATTAATTATATATTAATAAACAAGGTTTCGTAAAAATAAGGATAAATCGTCTTTCTCTCTCGATACTTTTCGATTTACATCTCACTATAGGCGGATATTTGGGCGATACATCCCTGGATCTCGCGACCAAGTCGACGTGCGTTTCATAGCATTATATAATAATAATAATAATAAGTAAGAAACAAAAAATAATAATAATTAATAGTAGTGATAGCCATTAAAAACTAGTATCCAACGATAGAGGAGAAACATTCGCATCTAAGCAAAGTCGGTTACAAAAATAATATAAATCATCAAGTACAAACGCATATATGTATATATCGTATGTGTATTGTGTGTCAATGGGCTCTTCAATGTTTGTCTCTTTGTTGAATAGTCATACATATATATATATATATATATATATATATATATATATATAATCATTCAATGTGTGTATATTGTTAGATAGGGGTGAAAAAATAAACGCACAAACAACAGAAAGAACTTAAAAACGAGGCATGGTTTTACAATGTAAAATTTTTGATACGCAAGCAGAGTCGTAAAATCTATGTAAAAAAATAATAATAAGATGAAGAACTAATAAAGGAACGTCGATCGAGGCCAGCGAAAAAATTCACAAACGTCGTCTCATCTCTGTCTCTCTCTCTCTCTCTCTCTCTCTCTCTCTCTCTCTCTCTCTCTCTCTCTTCGCCAGAGCGCTAATATCCGCATTCACTAGATATACAAAAGCAGAGGGTTTCTATCGAGTTAATATCTCCCTTTCACTCTTTTTGCTCTTTCTCTATGCATTGTCTGTTTACTTTTCATTTAAATACAGTTTCTAATAATATTAATAATAATCATGTATAATGATAATAATAATCGTCATAACCACAAGCTATAAAATAATAAGAGTCGTTAACCACATTCACTATAAAATAATATATACCTATTCAATAGAATTTAAATTTAACATAGTAAATACAGATTAAATTAAGCAACAATCATATCTATTCCTCTCTCTTTTTTACTCTCTCTCGTTTTTCACGTCTATTTATTATTTCTTTAAGCCTATGCGTACAGAGTTAATCTCTCTGTCTTATTATCCATTCACACGATTATTCTCGTTCACCTCTCTATAGTTAAATCTCTAATAATTCTCTTACGTTTAGTTATTATTCTTTGAGATATGTATCGTCATGTTTTTTTTTAATCCATTTTTTTCACTCTCGCGCGCATATACTGCCTATGATAATAATTATAAAATGCTCTCGTACTCGCGCGTCTCTTCGCACTTAAGAGGGACACCCGAATCTTCTAGCTTTTTTCTCTCTTTCTCTTACGATCATTCTCTCTGTCAACTATATATTTATTACAAAAATTCTACAAAAAGAAAAACTAGAAATAAAAATAAAATAAGAAAAATTCTGAAAAATCTCTTTGCTCGAGTTGGCTGGATAAATATATATCTACATCTATATGTTACTGGGAGGGTCGAACACCTGCTCGCTCTTTTTCACACTTGTATATATCATATACATATCTCACGCACACGCATTCCATCCTCTAGTAATTCGCGTACATGTACGTTATGTTATCCCCATAAAGCCGAATAATGTGCGCACGATCGGAAAAACTGGCCTTGACTCCCTTGTTTTTTTATTTTATTTTATTTTTTACTACGTTTTGCTTTCGCTTCGTTCACGAAATTTTCGCGTACGTCTGCCTCGCGCGCAGTAACTCGTCGCCCGCGCCTCTCGTGTGTCCGTTGCATCTCTTGTTTCATTTCTTTCTCTCTTTTTCGTAAAACGTCTTTCCACTCGGGTCGTTCTCTCTAACCGCGTACATCGTTTAAATCACGATTACGTTTATTTTTTGGTTATCTTTTTTTTTAAAGACTTGTTTTTTTTCTTTCATTTTTTTATACGAAAATGGCAGTTATCGGTCACAGCCAATGGCTATTAATTATATTCAATAAACGCTTCACCCTTCATTTTTAAACCTCTTAAATATGTTAGGACTATCGTTTACGTCATTTTACCTTTACTTTTACGTTTAGAGATTATCAGTAGTAAAACCCTTATTACTCGTGTAGATTCAAATACTTTTACTCCGACGAATGGCTGAACGAATGAATGAACGCATGATGAAAAGATGAAGAGCTGAGTGTCCGCGTGAGTTGATCGAAATTCCGCATCACTGACAAGAATTTAACGTGGCAGGTCGAAAAAACGGAAAATCGCGAGAAGCTCGAAAGGCATAATTGATTGGTTATGTGCTTGCGAATTACTACTTGGGCCTTTCCGATTTCTCGCCCTGGCTCACTGGACGCGACACGCGTGCGACTGTTCGGGGCGACGTCGAATCGAGATTCGAAGAATGATTGTTCAATCGAAAACAGCGAACCCGACGTCCCCCGAACGGACGAACGATCAAAGGAAGCTCGGAACCTCGGCCAAAGTTAAAGTCTAGCGGAGATTCGCGCGCGCCTCTCCTCCTCGCGCCCGCGTCTGACCGAAGCCTGACTCGCACTACTGATTGGTGTCGTGAGTCGCGCGCCTGGATTCTATACTTTCCCATTTCCTCTCTATCTCTGTTTTTACGTTCCTTTGACATGATAATGGATACACACTCAATAAGCACGGACACACATGAAGAAAGAAATGGAGACGCTGTGTAGATGGGAGAACTCAAAGAAGACGACGCAACAACCGAGTCTGCCGGCAACCGCCCCTAAGACTGTCTTAATATTCTGTGTTACTTCTTTTTTTGTTAATAAATGTTATCCGTTTTTTTTTTTATTACTCTCAGTACATCGTCTCTTTACTATTTATCGTTTTCATTTTAGATTATTCTTGTTTATACACGTAAAAACTCTCGAGCTCTCAGTTTTCACCACAGAATAATAGATTATCAGCGTTATTTTCTCTGTCACCTCGCTTTGTCTCTTTTTACGTTACGACTATCTCTCGTGTGTCTTAGTCTCGTTTAATATATATTATATTATTAATATCTTATATATCTACATATTGAGAATTCTTTTTTTCCTTTAAACTTGATCGTCCTTTGCGTGGCTTAAAAACTTTCTGCTGCTCCTCCGCCTTAGACTCGAAAATCTCCGTACAGCCATGTTCTCCCGGCGCGCCCGAATACACGGCCCGAAGGAAAAAGTTTTTCGTCCACACACCTAACAATAACACACCCACGCGTTGCAATACGTTATTTATTTTTTCTTCTCTTTTTTCCTTTAAGAACTATACACCTCGCCGCGACTTTCGATCAGACTTATTTATTGAAGTGAATGACGTAATCCTGCATGATCTACATATATATGTATATAATATAATTATCCGCCCTTTATTGCGCGGGCCGCCCTCTATATCTTAAATTATTTTACTTTAATAATTATTTAAATTTTTTATCATTTTTTTTACTTGGTTTAAGTCGGAACGTTGATGCTAAAGAGAATACCTATAAATATATAATATATATGTATGTCATCACCGTTTTTCACATTTTTTCACATTTTCATCTTGTATTTATCCCTTAATTCTCTTTTTTTATTATACTTAACATAGAAAAAATATAGAATTCATTTTGCCTCGAACTTAAATATAATAAACATCTTATTTTTTTTTGTTCTCTCATTCATTTCATAAGCTTTTTTCCTTTTACTCCCTTATACGTCTATCGAAAAATCGTTTGCTTCTCTTAAATATATAATATATAATGCAGTGTATCGTTCTTTAAATAGTGGGACGCGGCGCGTTTTAGTAACCTTCTCGCCCGCGGGCGGCGCGCGCTGGTTCGCGACGTTGCTCAAACTTCGAACATGCGAATAAAAATTTTAAAAAACTTTTAGTCAACAAAGTTAAAGGATTTGAAAGTACTAATGTAAATAAATATATGTATTGACTGTTTTTTAGAACGCTAAAAAAACAACAGTAAAAGTATAATACATGCTTAAAAGTCAATCGATAGTAAAAACAACAACGCACTTCTCCGAAGTCTGAGCAACGCGTGAACGAACGCGCGACGCGAGCAGGAAGCCAGCTGTGTGAATTTTTGAGCATGTTTCGTTCCGTAATAATAATCGTCAGCTCATCGATGAAACGCAAAGAGATCGTAAGCTCGTAAAAAATGGCAACACGAGACCGAAACGAACGTTTAAAAATACTGCGCTACGCGACTTCTATACGATTATCCTCCATCGCCCTACTTCCATTCCCGTATGTGTACATCGAAAATTTCTCGTGAAACGAAGCAAAAAAGTCAAACTAGGAGAAAAAAACAACTATAATGAAAAGTTACAGACGAACTATATAACAGAGGAAAGAAAAGAAACCAAAGTCTGATGTCAAGAGCGGGCCGGTGTCCGACCCCCTTTAAAGTTCTTTTGGATAGACGATAAAAATTTGAACGACAAAAACTACAACAAATATATAATCAATACGAGGATATAAATAAACGCGCGTGTCTACCGTGTCCGCGTATGGGCGGACAATCGGCGACGACGTTGCTGGGAAAAATGCCTTATTTTCGCCATTTTTACTCTCTGTGTTTTTCGTTCTTAATTCACTTTCGCGCTCTTTCTCTCTCGCTTACTTTCTCTCTTTCTCTATAATATATATAAAAATAAAATAAATTACAAAAATATCATACGTCATTTTGAGGAAAAAAGCCTTAAAAATACGATGACGACGACGACGTTACGACTTAGACGCGTATAATATTTATATTGTTGAGTGTATGTGTGTGTGTGTGTGTGTGTGTGTGTATTACGTGTGTTTCTGTGTGTCTGTCGCGCACGCGGGTTTTTCCTTTCTTTCTCCCTGGTTTACACGTGGGTCACGCGGTCGATACCTCTTCCTTTCTCTCCATTTAAAAATTAATTATTACTCGATTATTACTAAGTTCCCTCGATAATACACAGAATGTGGGCGCTCCGCGTGCCACCGTGTATACCACTCTCTCCTACCCTCCTTCTTCCGCACAACGACCACGAGACGACGCGCGCTTCCTCGCTTTTCTCCCCCGTCTCCCGGGCGTCCTCGGATCCTCGCTTTCTCTATAACTTTTTCTGCGCGCGAGGCCGATCACGCCCGAGAGGGTAAAATATACTCTTTGTATTTCATTTGTATCATTATTATTATTACATTTACATGGAAAGCCCAGTGACACCGAGGTCGGATCGCTGGGGACCGAGTGGGGATTAGCTTCCAATACTGTATCGCGAATTGCTCGTCATTTTTATTTTTCTCGGTTTCGGTCCCCGCACCGACCCGAGCGTCCGAAAAGAAGCAAAAAGAGCGGGAAGAGCGCGTGGTTCCTGCACAACACACCGTATGGCTTCAAAAGAGCGCTGATTCGAGAGAGCAGCCGGCTTTTCCGCCCGTCGTCCCGTCGGCGAACGCGCGAAAATACAAAATCTAAATCTCCTCGGTAAAATATCATCGTCATATATATATATAATATATTTTTTTATGTTTATATTTTGTATATATAATATATATTATCGTTATTATTATTTCAATTGCTCTGTCGCTTATATAAAGATAAGATAATACTCTAAGCGAGGGATGACGGGTGGAAGGAGTAGTGCGCTCTTTGAATTCTGTTTAACGTTTTTCCTTTTCTCACCTTTTTTTTTGTTTTCGAAACCTTCCCCTCAAATTCACGCGCACGCGCGTTTGGTAGCACGCGGACGAGCGCACGGTATTCTATATTCCCCTCCACTACACCTCTCTGCTGACTTGCCTACATCGTATTTTCTCTACCTCATGCATATATCCCTGGTTTTTCTCGCCTTTTTCGGCTCTCTGTGTGTCGCTTCTCTATAGCTCTCAACATGCATGTATACGTTCTCTCTCTCTCTCTCTCTCTCTCTCTTAGCTATTATGGCGCCTCGGCGCAGAACCTCTGACCTCAGGGTTCGACGACCACCGTTTTTCGCTCATCATCATTATCGTAATTATCGCAATCGCGCGTCGGCGCGCGAGTTCTCTTTATAAAGATTTTTCACAATTCGTTATACCGTTATTTGTTCTTGTATGCTGGTTGCTTATTCTTTTTTTTATAAGTGCAAAAAACGACTAGGAGCAAAGAGAAATTATACGGCGACCGTCGACGGTTCGCCTTATCATCACGCAAATATACTCATTTTTTCACTCGCGCATCTCATCACTCGCTTTTTCTTTTATATTAACGTTTTTTTATTCTCATTGTATACTCAATCTTTGTCTTTTATCTAGGAATCAATTTTGGATATCGGATAATATCACAATTCGTATAAGAAACGCGCAATTTTTTTTTCATCAATAAAAAAATTTCTCTCCATCCTCCTGGAGTCGCCTCTCGCACTTGCCGTATTATGCCGAATAATATACATAAATATATTTGTTTTTTTTTTATATATCTATATAATACCTTTCGAAGAAGTCGCGCTATCTTACAGAGCGCGCGAGCGCGAGTCTCTTCGTCGCGACCGGATTCACTCTTGCGAGAAAGAGACCGTTAAAAAAACGAGAGAATAGTAGTGGTCGTCGACGCTCTTGCGCACGTTTATAACTACAGTGCGCAATTCTAGTTTACTCTGTCTTTACACATAATAATCGCGCCGCTCGCAATATATATTTATATATTAAACAAAGAAAAAAAATTATCAAACAAAAATAACAACAAAACACGAAGCTTCCTCGCTCTCCTACTAAACTCTGTCTCTACTCGTTTAATACATCTCATATTCCTGTTCGTTAATTACGTCCCTACTATTTTACGTTTATTTTATGTCCTTTAAACTTTTTAAATTCCTCCTCGCGCCTCCTTAAAGTGTTCATTTTAAAATCGATTCGTTGTATATCCGGTTGGCGGGAACAGGCGAGCGCCACGCGACTCCCGAGAATTCTCCTCTCTTTCTCTCTAGCGAAATTTAACGCAACTCGACTATTAATAATGATCGTACGGAAAACGGAATTCCCGCGCGGGCATTCGCCTGTTCCCTCCCACAATCTCTCTATCGGGTATATTGTTATTTTGTTTCGACTCTCGCAGAGTAGAGACATACGTGTTCGCATATTGTTAAAAACTACAAGTAGTATAATATTGGCAGCAGCAGCAGTGGAATCGAAAAGTTGTGCGCGTCCTCTTCTCTCTAGACTCCCTCCCTCTCACCACACATGTGTAGTCGAAGAATCGCTCCTCTCCTCTCGCAGTCCGCTGTGTGGATACGTGAGTGTGTCAGTGTGAACGTGGGTGTGCAGCCATCGTAGCAGCAGTCTCGAAGGGAAGGGGCGTCGATGTGATGTGATGTCGCTCTCGTTGTCGCCGGTACCGTCTTCTCGTGGCGCGATCTCAGCTTCGATCGTCGCGTGCGTCCGAGGTACCGCGTGGAAAAAGAAAAGGAAAACCAAACGAAAAAGAAAAACACACTTTTCCATTCTCTCTTCCTCCTCCTGCAGCAGGATCGTCGTCATCATCATCACTGGGGGCATGTCTCCTGTCGTCCTCCTCTTTCTCGCCCAATGTGTAGTTCTCGCTCGTGTGTAGTGGTGGTGTGCTCGTGTCTTTGTCGTCCGCGGAACGAAAGATCCAGTGTGGTCATCTCATCATCATCATCAGAATCAGAATCACAATACGAAACTTGACTAATCGTAGTCGTACGGCATGAACCAAGGGTAAAAGCATCCTCTCGGCCTGTCTTGTGTGGCCCAGCAAACACAGCGCCCTCCTCATCAAAGTATAAAAACCGCGTCGTACGAACATTATTGAATATCAGTCGAAAAGGATGTGTCGTGGATGTGTTGTGTGAGTGTGTGTCGTGGGTGTGTTGATCTCTCATGATGCATGGTAAGTCGATCTCTCCTTGAGCAGCAGCACCTCGCGGCCCTGGCCTCCGTCTTAGATGATGATGCGCAGAGCCTGGAGCACGGGCTTCGAGCAGACGGGGCACGTGGGCTCGCTGCTCATGCAGATGCGATGTCCGCACTCGAGGCAGAAGTGCTTGTGTCCGCAGGGCACCAGCGCGGTCGTGACGTCCTTGTCGCCGCAGACGACGCACTCCCTGACTCCGGTGCTGCCGTTGCCGCTCCCGGTTCCGAGAAGCGAGTCCGTGGGCGAAGCCGGCGATGCAGAGGCGGGTGGCGAGGGTCTCGATGGTAGCGCTACGCCGGGAAAGGACCAGATGGACGAGGCCGAGGCGGTCTGCGACTCGAAGCTGGGCGACTCGCCGATTCCCTCGTCGCGCTCCATGCCGGCGCCCCAGATGGCCACGAGGTCGTTCAGTCCGGGTGCTCCGGTGCTGGACGACGAGCTGCTGCAGCTTCCGCTGGAGGAGAAGGCTCCGCTGCTTCCGTTGCTGCCCTTGGCGCCGCCGGGCGGGTCGAGGCAGCCGAGGATGGAGCCGAGTCCGCCGCGGCAGAGCACCTCGAGCAAGTCCTTCTCCTCGTGCATGCAGAGCGGCAGGACGCCGGTGCGCTGGGTGATGTGCGCCTGGATCTCGGTGCGGGCAGCCGCCACGCTCTCGGGGAGTCCGGTGACCTCGAAGACGGGCTCCTTGTCGCGGCTGGGCGTGACGATGTAGGTGTGCGTCTGGTGCTGGATGCGCTTGATGGTGGCGCCCTTGGGGCCGACCACGAGGCCGACCACGCGGTAGGGCACGCGCACCTGGATGGTGATGTGTCCGGGCACCGAAGCGGGCGGTCCGGGCGGTGCTCCGAGCAGAGCGCCGAGGGATGACTTGCGGGAGGCGCGGATCTGGGAGAAGTGCTCGGCGGCCGAGAGAATCTCGCGCTTGGCGCGGGCCACGTCCTCCTTGCGACCGGTCACCACGAACACGGGCTCCTCGCCCCGGACCGGGGTCTTGATGTAGGTGTTGGTCTTGGCGCGGAGCGCCTTTATCTTGCAGCCTGTTGACAGAAAAAAGCAGAGATTCATCGATTAGTATCGCTTCAGTGGCACGCGCGTGAATATGTGTATACGCGCGAACGGCTCTCGGTAAGCGGACTAAATACCGGATTTTTCAGCCGGCGTGCAGCAATGCGGTGAAAAAAAAAATTGAAACAGAACACGAGCGAGGAGAAAAATCGCTGCAGCGTGGCAGCTGTTGCACTCCCCGGGACACAATTGTTCTCCCAAAACTCTTTTTTCGCTCCGTCTTCTGCAGCTCCCATAGAAACAAATGGCTCTCCATAAACATTTTCATCGTCTCGCGATCCGAACCCCCACGTGGTCCTTCCGAACGCGCCGCACGCGTGCGCGAGAGAAAGAAGAAGAAGAAAAAGTCCGGTCTGGTCCTCGCAGACTGGCCTTGAGAGCAGCCGGCCGCGGCGCAATGCTAGCAATGCAGGTGAACCACTCGCCTGTCGTCTTTCTCGCTCCCTTTCGTTCGTTTCACTCTCGCTCTATCCCTCCTCTCGCAGAAACTCGTTTCTTCCGTCTCTCTCTCTCTCTCTCTCTCTCCCGCTCGAGCATCGGCTCGTATAGGGTGCATGCTCTGGGAATTCGCTCTATGGAAGCAGCCCGCGGGGATAGACCGTTGACTCCTTAACGACGCTTGATATCGAACCGCTGTGGGGTGCGACCTTTGCCGATCGATACCTTCTCGTTCGAGAAGTTCGTTCGTTCCACGTGGATTTTCCTCGGAGATACGGATCGTAGCTCGAGGCCGGCTTTTCCTCGAGCGCGTGTGAAAACCTCGGAAGATCTTTGCGCGCTTGGAGAGAAAGCGACAGTACGTATACACGACGTATACACGGAATAATTGAAAAGTATACGAAAAGCTCGGAGTCGTTGCGCGGCGGATGAGCAGATCCTGATTTACCGCGGCAATTTACCCGCGGCGCGATTCGTTTATTTATCATCGAGCACTGGCCTCACTGCGCAGCCTTGACCAAGAGCTATAACCCTAAGTATCTCTCTCTCTCTCTCTCTCTCTCTCTCTCTCTCTCGCTCCTCGAGGATTCCCGGCGTTCCTGCACGCGACCCCGTGTACGCGGTGTACTTTCGACTCTCCTGTATCCGCGAGAGCATCGGCGCAGGTATATAGCACCGGCGTAATAATCGCAGCAGTATACAGAGTGCGGGAAAACAAAGGAGACGAGAGAGAGAGAGAGAGAGAGAGAGAGAGAGGTCCTTGCGCGCATACCGCGACGACAATGTCAGGGCCGTTCGCCGAGCGAACGCTTTCAGGGACGCGGTTGTTGCTCGCGGCAGACGAGGAGAGAGGGAGAGAGGGAGAGAGGTTTGTCTCTCGAGTGTATTTTTAGTGTTTCAGGAAATTGCCGATTCGGATCGTGAGTTTTTCCGAAGGATGTTGCCCAATGAGTTTTTCGGTGTGGAGCGATGCGTAGCGCTCTTTTTTGTCATACGCGCTGCTGTACAAGTCGAGGAGTGAATCGCGAATATTCGCTATTTAAATATCGATTATTATTAGCCGCGGCCGCATACGAGCTTTTTGTTATATTTTTCAAAGCCGCTGCAACAGTCCTTTTTTGAGGCATCAGGCGGGGACAGAGCGACGACGAGGAGGTCGTCGCGTCTCTTTAGTTTGCCGGCTCGCCAACTGAGAGTGAGACTGGCTTTTAAGATTTCGCTCCCTCTGTATGGGCTCTTTGTCGTCGCCGTATGCGGAGAGAAAATACATCCGTTCATCCTTATCCTTGGATGGAGATATCTCTCGCGGACGTAATAATCCGCGAGCGTGACATCCTCGAGTGGCGTACGGAGAGCGAACTGGCATATCGATACGTCTCGGCGGCGAACAGGTGATCGAGTGCGCAGGTAAGAGTGGCACGCGCGCGAGGATGCAGTCGGGCGTATACAGTCGGCTTCGAAAGTTCGATCGACGTGTGTGACGACCATACACTCCAGGCCAAAAGGATAGCCGATGCAGCTGGCCGCCGCGAATGTGTGTGTGTACGTGCGATAGCGAAGGGGAAAGGAAGCAGCAGCGAAAAGGAGGGAGAGCAGGGGGCGTGGGTCGTAGACAGTTGAAGGGCCGCGGCCAAGGTGAGCCGCGAGAGAGAGAGAGAGAGAGAGAGAGAGAGAGAGAGGCGCAGCGTATGCACACACACACACACACACACACACAGACAGACTGCAACCTCGTGACTTTTTTCGCGCAGGTGTAAGATAGTGGCCGCTTATCGGCGAGTTCGCTCCGCAGGTATATTTTGTAAATACTCGCGTCGGGCGGCGTTTATTATTCGCGCAGGATGTTGGCAGAGAGCGAATCAACGGGCGCGATAATCCAATGAGAGGAAAGAATCTTTAATCCCATTTCTCTATACGCTATAAGCCGGTCTGGAATTGGCGAGTGTGTTAAAACCAGTCGGAGAAAGAGAGGATCTCCTCGATCAGGGCGGTCTGTGCACTACACACTACTACCTGCCCGGAGCCGATCAATCGCTTGCTAATCTCGAGCGAACCCTACACCCCGCGCGTCTACGGTTTCTCGCGTAACTGAAGAAGAGGAGAAGGAGGAGAGCTCCCGCTGCAGGGAACAAAGGAGAGAAAAGGTCTCTTGAGAGAGAGGGAAGCGTGTATAGATCGTGGCGAATTCCTCGCGACGTGTGCATTTGAATTTCGCTCAACTACTATCGGATTCTATAATTAATTAGGTCAGCACGTCTCGCTACGATCAAAGAGTAGCATCGACACATCCCGCAAACGTCGTTGAAATCAAGCCGGCTGCGCGAATATAAGAAACACCTTCCGCCAAGTCTCTCTCTCTCTCTCTCTCTCTCTCTCTCTCTCTCTCTCTCTCTCTCTCTCTCTATCCGCGTTTCCGGCTCCTTCTTTAGCGCCCCACCTCCGCCTCTCGCGCGCGATCGAGTCAATGGACTCGCGCTTCCCTTTCTAACTCGCTTCTGCGCAATTGTTGGCGGCGAAGAGCATCGTACGGCGTTACGCAATAATCCGTGCCAACAGCGGCGGCTAATGCTCGACTGACTCTAATCGGCCACTTTGCCGCTGCTGCGTCGCGAGGATTATCGTAAATCGGGCGACGTCCGATCGTTACTGTCGCGTGGGAAAAGAGCGAGGGGATGCTTCATTTTTTTCCATATAAAGTAATTAAGAGCGTTTTTGAAAAGCCCCCGTATCGAAAATCGATTATCCGATGCAATATATCGAGTCGGCGGAAATCGACGACGTCACTGGCAACCTCGGGAGCTTCGGATAAAAAAACTGCGATAAACCTGCCGCACACGTGCAGAGAGACTCGAAACTCGCTCCTCTCGGGGAAAAAATAAAACAACTCGAGATCCTCTATTCAGCGAGTCCGGGTGACCGACTGAGTGAATGGGCGAAACTCTCGAGGTCTGCTCTTTCCTTTTTTTATACATAATGCGACTGCACACGAGCGACTAGTGCCATTCCCACGATACGTCACCGCTCGCCGCAGCAGCAGCAGCACACAACAGCTGACGCGAAATCCATGTGCCTGCCTGTGTGTATAGGTCTGCGCGACGATCGATGCGGAGGCTTTTGAGCTGACCGCAGAGCTTATGCGCGTATATAACCGCTGATGGAATATAAATGAGTTTCCAGCGCGTGTGTGCTGATGCGAGCGATTATTTTCGGAACTGGCCGTCGACACTGCCGGTATAATACACAATATAATGCTAATGATTTATCCTATAGCGATGCAGCGCTCTCTCTCTCTCTCTCTCTCTCTCCTCTCTCTGTCACCATCAAATTAAGCCTCCATACAATCCTCCCCGAAGAATCTTATCGAGCCCAAAGAAAAAAAAGCTCATACATCGAAAGTCCGAAAAATCAACGAGGAGAAAAGGAAGAAAAAACGAGAAATCGTCAGGCGAGCAGCTCCTATTTCAAAGGGGAACCGGGGCTACACTAAATCACGCGGTTGTTTCGCCCGAACAACAGGAGCAAGAGCCATACGGTATAACAAGACTCGTCGCCGCCGCTGCCGCACACACGCAAATTATCATCGACTTTCGTGGAAACGAGAAAACAAGAAGAAGGCACAGGGGCCGCATCTGCGCGCGCGGGGTAATTACCGAAAAAAAGCCTATGCAACGCCCACCGAGGAAGAGAGTTTCTGAGGCGATTTCGTTAAGAGGGCTTTTCGGTATAAGCCGGCTTACAGACTAGTCCAGTTTCGAAACTATACATACAGCGGAGTCATTGCGCAACGCCGATAAAAATCGCCGATTTTTCCGATAAACGCGCGAGCGGATTTTCGAGTTTCGAAGCGAGCCGAGGCGGAAAAACAAAATCGTGCTCCTGCTGCCCCAAAAATACGCTCTCGCTCGCACTGTATCAGCGGAATAAAGTCGCGCTTACGTGTACGCGTGCGTATTGTACATGTATATATATACCATAAGCGCAAGAGAGAGAGAGAGAGAGAGAGAGAGAGAGGCGAGTTTCTCAGGCAGGTCAGTGAAACTGCGCCGTCAAGTTGAAGGCCAACACCCCCACAATGCATCGGCGGCGGCGGCGGCGCGCTTCCCCCACCATGATTCCACGCGCGCGCGCGCGACGACTACGGGGCTTCCCCTCTCTCTCCGCCGGCGTTGCGGTCGTCTCGCTCTTTCTCTCCGTGATGCTATATGTGCGCGATTCTCCTTATCTCCCGTATTCGCACTTGCCTACTCGGCGCTCGCCTTGTTTCAACCGAGATGAGAACGACGACGACGTTGTCATTGTTTATTTATCGCAGTATCTCTGCGCGATTTGAATTTTCTCTCAAGCGACTGCGCTTTACTCGTCCTCTACTCTCTCTCTGGTCGTTCGACCGCCCATATATTCCAGAACGTTGACTCGCGCGAGCGCGGGAAATAATTGCGCCGTTGTCGAAAGTTTAAGCGCGGAAAAAAGCTCGGCTGTTATTGCTTATACGATAAGCATCACCCAACACCGCTGCGCATCTCGGAAAGAAATTCATACGCGTTGCGTCACGCTCGGAAAATCACGCCGCGCTCGAATTCTATTCTAAACGTTCCGTCCATCCGTCGCTTCGCGGAATCGCCGCTATCTGTCCGGCGAAGGAGACACGCGCTCTCGCTCTGGTATTATCATCGTGATTTCGCTGAAAAGAGCGTTCATCGAACGACGAGAGAGACGTGCCCTTGACGACAGTCTTTTCTCCTGCTGCTGCTACTGCTGCTCGAGCGAAATGCAAGCGTCGAGTGTGTGTACACGGAGGAATCCCGATAAACACGGCTAATAAAGCTCGTATTGAAACTCCCGCGGCGCAGAGAAGGAGGAGGAGGAGGAGGAGGGGGAGAGCTCTGGAAAAACGCAGCGAGGCGTCAGCCGAAAAAAAAGAAGCAGCGCGAGACTCGTCCCCCAGAGAGCCATAAAAGAGTATCGGCTAGTGTGCGGAGCTTGCAGTATAGTAGCAAGAAAGAGACCTCGAAGAGTAAGCGAGAGAGAGAGAGAGAGAGAGAGAGAAAGAGAGAGGACGGGAGTAGTGAACGCGCGTGCATTGCACCTTGCTCTCGCCGGGCGGTTATTTCAGAGTGACTCGCGTGAGCGCGCGAGCATGCACGCATATCCACGTACGTCTCTCTCTCTCCCTCCTTCGGCGTAGAGAGAGAGAGAGAGAGAGAGAAAGAGAGAGACATACACACACACACACAAGTGCAAGAGGTGCGTCTCGGCGGCCGAGTGTCATCGATCTATTTTCGAGCGGACTCGGAATTTCTGGCCGCGGTGCACTCGCGCTCTTTCATTTCGCGACGACCAACACTCACGCATACAGCATCGTGTGTGTGTGTGTGTGTGTGTGTATAGAGCCGAGTTTGGAAAGTTCGAGAGAGCACACAAAGAGATATGCACGCAGCGAGATAGAGCTTGCGGCGAGCTTTCGAGGAGGTCAGCGGAAGTTGCAAACTATCTTGATTATGCTCTGCGGAACTTGGCCCTCTGGAGGCGATCAATGAACTGTATTGTTGCGGATACGCGAGTCGTCGTGTGGAACAATCGGGGATAAGCTCTGTTTATCGGCGAGGAAACGCATCCCGGGAAAATAGACGACGAAGCCGTTTCGCCCGCGTATTTATACATCCCTAATGCACCGCCTTTCTCGCTTCGCGCAGTTCTGCACGACGCAGTATATGCCCGCAGCGGATATAGTCGGGAGAGAGAGAGAGAGAGAGAGTGTGTGTGCAGTGTATGTGTCGCGCGCAAGCGGATGGCAGTGGGGGTCACACTATATTAAGATTGAACTCCACTGACACCGCGACGTCTCTCTCTCTCTCTCTCTCTCTCTCTCTCTCTCTCTTTCTCTCTCGTTGGCTCTTATGCACGCGAGAGGCTCCCGCGCTGTAGCTCGGCGGTGGTCGTCGTTCCTCGCCGTGCTCCTTTTTCCGAAAACTCTCGCTCTCTTGGGCTTGCGGCGTTTTTTGCGCACAGTCTACAATGCGACAGAATTGACTGCGTTGTTTTATATCGACATCATCGATTAAGCTCGTCGATAATTCATCGCCGCGCGGGACAATCGCGATGATTGAACTCTTTTAAATGCATCTCTGTCGTTATAATCGGGTGAACAATATTTTTACCGGACGGCCTCGATATTTAATTCACACTAGACTTCGGAATACCCGACAAACATTTTACTCGACCAGCCTCTCGAAGTTTAACGACGAACGAGCTTATTTCCTTTGAACAATGAAGAGCAGCAGCGTCACGAGGCTGCTGCGAGAGGATATATATAAACAAGCTCTCTCTCTCTCTCTCACTCTCTCTTTACTGCCACGTCGGCAGCAGCGAATTATATTATTGATCAGGTCTCTCCCGTCGTCCTTGACTGCGCCGCCGCCGCCGCGACGACTCATGTACTTCTCTCTCTCTCTATCTCTCTCTCTCTCTCTCTCTCTCTCTCTCTTGCCGCCGAGAGAAGAGGCCTTCGCGAATGCGAATCACATAACCTCGAGGAGAAAGCTCATAAAAGCCGACGCCCAGACTCTCTCTCTCTCTCTCTCGTCGTCGCGCTCGCGTTATTTCAGTCAATTCTCATTGACAGACTCGGAAAGAGGGAGAAAAGTGAGTCAGATAGCCATGGGCGAATCCCGCGTGACACGCTCTCAACATTCGCCTTGCTTTTGCGTGAGCGCGGGTGAGTGCTCCGGAGGGTATTCTAGGGGTCGAGATCCTTTTTTTGTGAGCGCGAGAATTGTTTCTTCTTTTCACCGCTCGCGTCTAATGGATATACTGCAGGTGGGCACCGCATCGAGCAAAAAATTATTCGCTCTCTCTCTCTCTCCGAGCTTCGCGCAGCGCGTTGACGGCTTCAATTCGAGAGTTTATTTTTAGTTTCCAACAAAGAGACAAAGAGCTTCGAGTGTACGCGGTAATTGCTTTTTAAAATTGCCGCTCGCCGCGGCCGATTCTCGCTTTATCGACGACGCTTAATGAAGCACTCGGAGACAAGGCGCGCGATAATTGCAAAGTTTGCATTTCTTTATCTGCGCCGCACGTTCTCATTTGCATACGCGAGATAGAAAAAAATATAGCTTTCGTTGCTGCGTGTATACAGTTCTCCCGTTGACTCTTTCGCTGCAACTATTTAATATAAGCCTTGGCGATTCCAGCGAAATGTCGAATAAAACGATAAACGCGCGTCAACATCCGGCGAGAGAGCAAAACTTATCCGCGTTCGCTCTTGACCGGCTGAGGCACGTCAAGGCCTGCACCGAAATTGCGTCGAATATTATAGCTTCCATTATATATTATTAAACACGGGACACGAGAGAGAGAGAGAGAGAGAGAGAGAGAGAGAGAGAGAGAGAGAGAGAGAGAGAGAGCTGTCGATACAACCCGGCGCGGCTCATCCTTCCTCTCTCGACGTCGGCGTGTCCGTCCAGCCAGAAAGTTCGCCGGTGTGTAGATGATTCACGCGCAGTGGCGTCTTTCCGTTCGAGCGTGGAAGGAAAAAAACACGGCGGAACAATGGAAGGACGAATCGCCGACGATGATAAAGCGCGATGGATGGATTAGAATGAACCGGAGAGATTTGAAGCTGTCACAGACGCACACGTCTATATACAAACGCGAGCTGCGAGACGAGTCGCAGAGCCGCACTATACGATGCATAGCACGCGCTTGCATCGTAGACGTTAGCTCAGTTGTTAGAGCTCCCGCTTGTTAATCTCGGTTCAAGCCCGCGTTTATACTCTTTTTCGCTTTCCGACTCGTCTCCCTCTCCGTCCGTTACACGGCTCTCTCAGAAAGCTCGTTACGGTTAATTCGCTTACGCGTTTATAACTTCTTGCCCGTGTGTCAACAGCGGCCGCAGCGAAAGGGCTTCCGTAATCAGCAGCTAATTCGCGAAATTCGAATATTAACGGATCGCCGCGAGTATACACACACGCGCATTGCGACATGCGGCAGAGATGCAAAGTGCGTTAACCCGTATTCGAGCGTTGGGTGCCGACGACGGCGGCGGCGGCGGCATGTGTCCGCGGCAATTAGAAGCGATTAGACGGCGCGACGCTAACGAGCGGCGCAAGAATGAAACGGAGTCGCCCACTTTTGACTATGCGTAATACTATGAGCGCGGCGAGTGTATTATGATCGGGGACTGACTCATCTATCGAGCGCGAGACGCGCGTTAATTGATCGATGGATATTTTTCAAAGCGAACCTTATACATTCCCTTTATAGCTCTCTTTCGTACACGCATCAATTCAGAATCGCAATTGGAGCTTAAAACCACCTTGCCATAAATCTCGCTTTGCCATGCGACAATTAGACCCCTCCGCGTTATTATGCCGTTATACCAGGGCGAATGTGTTTCTCAAGCCCGGATCAGCTTTTTAAAAAATGCTTTCACAGCGTCTCTCACGGGTGCGATAAACCATAGGTATAAATACCGGGGCAGCATTAGTATACACCGCTTACTTTCCCTGCGAGAGTCAAGGCCCTAGCGGAGCAGGGGGTAGTACGACAGGCTTTGCGCGCGCGAATAAGCGCCCGTGCATGTATGGTCTAAGGCATCAGCTGTGCTAACAGCTGTGGGGGTTCGCTGCACGAACTCGCACTTACGAAGTACGAGTTCTCGTGTTCTTCTGCTCTTACACACACGCGCGCTTACTGCACAGAAGGGGAAGAGAGTATAGTGTCGGGTTGGCTAGCTAGCCGGTCGTATCGATTCTTCGCCTCGTCTACCCTCGGCTGCTGCTGTCGTCCCCATCATGCGAATAAATAAAACGCCGGTACCCACGACGACGACGGCGTCGTCGCGAGAGAGGGAAAAGCCAACCCTCGGGCTTAAGGCGCAATCGTCCTCTCTCTCACTGCGTCCTTCTTAATTTGCTCCCTCCTTTTTTTCTCTCTACTTCCTATTCGGCTACGAAGCCTATAGCGAGAGGCTTTTGTGTATTCGTCGCGCAACTTTCTCATTCTTCCCTTGGCTCCCTATAGATTCGCCTCAGCCGATATCTCGAGCGAGTGAACGTATGGTATTATGCTGCGCTGGAATGACGATGGATTGCGAAGAGAGAAAAGTCGTTTCTTTCTTTTTTCTCTCTCTATCAGCGCGCGAGGGGTATTTAGAATCGCAAGAATTAAAACTCGGATTCCAGAGCCGCAGACCTCCGGCAGACAATCGACACAGTCGCGCGCATACCATGATACACCTTTTTCGCGTGTGTGTCGCGGACCTGTGCGCCGAGAGAGAAAAAAAAAAGAGGAGAGAAACGCCAAAGCAGCAGCGCACGCGATCTTATCTGCGTGTACAGCCCCCAGAAGAAAAATAAAGAAGCTCGAAGGAAGAACTCAACCCACCGCGAAGAAATCCCTCGCTTGGACACACACGCGCGCGCGCGCGCATAATGCTCCCCTATTTTTCGGCGGTGAAAAAGAGAACTACACGGACGAGTAGATGAAATTCGAGGCCGCGGGAGGAGAGAGAGAGAGAGAGAGAGAGAGAGAGAGAGAGAGCCCGGAGGCCTCGCGGATCGTTCGCCTCTCGCGCTCTTTGTTCGAGACGCCGGTCGTCTCTTCTCTTGTTCTTTCGCAGTGTGTGTGTGGGTAAAAATTTTTCTCCCAGTCTCCAACGGCGTCGGCAGCAGCAGCTCTCTTTTCTCATTCGGCCACCCTTCGCTCGTCGTTGGCAATTTTTGCCGGTGCGGAATTGTAATCGGACGAGCGCGCTTTGTTCGACCGCCCGTTTTGTTTTTAAAGTTTCGCATTTTTTTTTATTTATTTTATTTTATTTTGGTTGGTTGGGCGATGGAGGAAATGAAGCTTTTGTGGATAGTTGACAAAGTTTTTTGTTATTTATTAAAACTAGATAACGATGGGGATGGAATTTTTAACGATTGTACTCAACTTTTTAGAGATAGGCGTAGAGTATCGATGCCTCTTATACTTTACTTACTAAGAGCCGGACGGTAGTTTTTGCGTGTAGCCCATAATTGCGCTTACCTGAAACAAAAAAGAAACAAATGCATTAGACTCGTCTGCGAGTATAAGATAAACATCGTGGGATCAACGTTTCAATCGCTGCAGCAAAATCCATACAACAAATCGCGGCTGTACTCGAGGGATTTAACTTAACGTCTCACGCAGCCCTGCGGTATAAATAATAGCCTCGCATCAGCAACAAAGACAATTTTCACGGGGAGAACAATTAATCGGCTGCATTTAACAACGTCTCGCCATCCCACACAACTGCACGCACTTTTTCATTCAGCTGCTGCAGCGCAAAGAGAGAGAGAGAGCGAGAGAGAGAGAGCCTGTCCCCAACAGCTGCTGCTCCGCGCGCGCACACACGAGTACTTTGCGTCGTTACGAATTCCCGGCATCGGCGCGTGTGTGTGCGTGCGAGCGGCCGTGTATCTGTGTGAAAGAAAGAAGAAGAGGAGAGAACGAGAGAGACTGGACCGGCTAAACTCCCCGACGTTGACTCACGAGAGCCGAGTGCATATTAATCGTGTGAAAAAGTACCGACGATTCAACGACTTCTTTCGCTCGCGCTCGTCAGTGCTTTTGTTTACCTTTTGCTTACTCGATCATCGAGGCATATAAACATTCGTTGCACCGAAACCAAATTGCAGACTCGTACGCGTGTAAATGTTTTTCGCAACAGCAGGCAAGATCGTTTATACGTGTCTTTTGAAAAAAGGCCTATATCGAAGAGACTCTCTATGCAAAGGCTGTAGTACTTTTCCATCCACGGCGCTTCTTTCCCCGCTTTTTTTCTTCCGTTCGCTCCTATACTACTCTCGTATAATGGGCACTTATATACGCTCGGTTCCCCTCATATTATACATAGTCGCGATACTCGCTCTGGAAACGACCGATTTATCAGACCTACAGACACACGGAGGTCCCCTCGAGTCTCTCCGCAATGAGTCACTCGCTCCTCCAAATCCGAAATTCATTACGGCGGGACATGTCATATTGTATGAAGGCGATTTTGAAAAAAATCTGGGGTACACGATAAGAGCAAAGTATCGATTTCTCAAAAAATCGCCTTCGACTCTGTGAAACCTGCCGAATCACGCCCACATCGAGGCGAAAGCTCGTTAAACCGAATTAAACTCGATACCACCTTGCAAAACGACACAGCGAGGAAGAGCGAAGAAAAAAAGGATGGTCCCTATCCATCGGAGAGACGAAGAAACGGTGCCGGTATTTACAAATCGAAAACTTCGTCTCGGCAGCGGCGGCCGATTTCTTTGTCGAGCCGATTCCGCGAATCGGTCCGAGAGAGAGAGAGAGAGCAGGCGCCGTCGGAATATAGATATATAGACGCGATCCGTCTCGTCGCAAGGACGCGGTCATTCTCACACTCGACTAGCGAGAGATACCTAGACACTATAAATTATGGCTGATTATCCGCGAGTACGCAATAAGGCGTGATCGGTATAACCGGGACGGAAGAAGAGGTTACGGGATCGGTTTCGGCGTTTTTATAGAACGGCAGACGGATCGTCGTTTCGAAATTTTTACATTCTAGACTGATGCTCAGGCAGATATGAATCGACGTGTTTATGGGCTTGTTGAAAGGTGGCGAACCGATTTTCTAACTGATCGATTCGTTATGAATATTTATGCCGTTGTGCAAACCGAATCTGGAAGCGTATGACAATGCTTCGGTGCATCTGTGCTCGAGCCGGCGAATCGAGGTTGGAAGCTAAATATAGCTCTTTATTGGCTTCTTCGCATTAAAGGTTTTAATAATAGTTTCCTTAACGCCGAGTACAAGCGAATACACTCGACGCTAACGACAGGTGATTGACTCGCAAAGTACTTTCTGAATAGAGTTAAGAAACATGTCGCGAGCGCCTAATAAGGTAAATATAGAAAGCCCCGAGTATAGACAGTCTAGACTGTAAAAGTAACCGAATCGATAGCGCGAACCAATGTTCACACAGCAGCGGTATACTATACCACTCGACACCTAACCTTCCCCAACAGAGCAGCCCTTTAAATAAGTCGCGCACACCACGCGGGTTAATCTTATCGTTAAAGTACGTCTCTCGCTCAATCGAAAGGTGCGTCAGCCTGGAGAAATTACTCCAGCGCGTACAACAAGAAAATTTTCCCGTGACGGCGCCAGACAGCACTGCGATCGATAGGCTCGCGTGATGTCTACGTTATATCCGCCGCTGCATGACACACGCAGAGCCAGCCCCGAGGATGAGGGCGAGAGAGAAAGACAAGCCTCGATTCCACTACTGTCGCTAAATTTATTGCTTCGGGGGTGTATTTCTGTATACGAAGCTTTGAAAAAAGCATTAAGGCCGAGAGACGGATCGATCGTCGTGTAAGAATTAGCCGAAAGAATGAAAACTCGTGAAAAGCATGGACTCCGGCATCGCAGTGAAACGAGGCCGTCCCGAGAAAAAGCAGCGGCGCGCACCATCAACACAGCAGCCACGTGGTGCACACGAGGTGCGCACATTATCTCCGGCTGCCAGACGCACGTATATGCATTCGTCGTATGCTCCCTGTAGAGAACATCACACACGCGATAAGAGAGACTGCAGCCAGGCGATCGTAAAAGCGACGACGGAGAGAGAGAGAGAGTGAAAAGAGAGACGCAGCAGCAGTAGCGAAGGACGGATCGGTCCGCGCCCATTCATGGAAGCTCGTCCCACGCGACTTTTCGAAGAGCTATCTGTGCCCGTGACAAGGCAATTAACTTTTTGATAAGAGGTATAGTTTGCAGTTTTTCGAGCGACGGGTTCGCTGCTGCCAATGTGTGTAATGGTATTTTCATCGGATACGGGATAATCAGCGTCATCGTCGTTCACTCGAAAGAGAGGCGACACCTCTTCTCTGCCGGCCAATCCGATCCATCAAAATAATCATCGGAGACGCCGGGAATTCATTATTTCGTGCTCGCGCGCTCTCGTCTCCGGCGTTGTATAGGGGGAAGCGCTCTCTTGTATGTATACACTCCCCGCATGAGTCACGTCGGCGAGAATGCGAGGAAGAGCGCCGAGAAAAAAGAAGAAGGAGTATACACACGCGCAGACGACGTTGAACTTTCTCGAGGGACGAGCGCACTGTGTTTTTCGGCTGCTGCTGCTGCTTGTGCAACGAGCGTATCGACAGTTGTTTACAAAATACCCTTTTTCCTCGAGCTTTCAAGTAAAACTACGAGCGGTTTAATCGATAGTCGCAGAGTAGCGGCAAAGCCTCGAGTAACGCGTACAGGGAAAAATCGATACGCGCAGCGAAGAAACTTCGTCAACCAACCCCCAATAGCGAGCAACGACCCCGGAGGGAAAGAGAGAGAGAGAGAGAGAGAGAGAGAAACACTTAGTCCTGCAACGTCCATACAGAAATCGAATTAATTAATCGCTCCCCTGCGCCAGCCCTTCGCTGCTGCTGCAGTGCAGGACTGCTTGGTTGTATACGCTGATGATGAAGAGTAATAACACGGGCGCGCGCACGCACCCGCGAGTCCTCGGCGGCACGCAACGCGATTACCGATCTTCTGTCGGCTTGCTTTTTCACGTTCGCTAGTTTGCCGAGCGAGTATTGACTTAACAGTGAATCATCGTCGGAGGGAAGCTATGTTATGCGTTTGTAGGAGGAGATGTATTATTTCTTTCGGAGATATAACGAGTTGAATTTATATTGTACTTCTGAAATGAGACACAAGCATGTAATTGTAGTGTGTAAAGTATGGAAATGTGAAAACGTTGCGCCGAGTAGTACGAAGCACTTGTTCTGAAGTATGCATTTCTGAAGTGGGTTTCGAGTGCGGTAGAAAGTTTTTCGACGAAAAACAACGACGCTCGGGGAATGTTTTCAAGTTTCGTTTTTTTTTGTCATTCTATGATTTTCATCCAGGGTTTGCTTTCGACAAACGGGAGGAAACAATTTACAAGAGATACACGGATGACAAATTCGCTCGCAAACACGTGTCATCGGGATGAGCTCTAATTATACCAGGTGCACCAGCAGCCTAAACGATTTACAGCGTCGATTATCTCCTGACACGCAGTAATGAAGTTGCCCAACTACATACGCTCCGATTACCGCCAAGTCTGCAATTTAACACGATGAATTTCATGAATACACAACAAAACACTGCGTAGCGCTCGGTAAACTTTCTCGAAAACTCCGACACAATGACACAATAATTGAAGAAAGAATTTCCTTCTCAAAAGCCGCAAACACTAAGTATAAGTAAAATTCTTCTCCGCCTCGAGAATACACCACGACGTTTTCATTTTCACGGCGAAACTCTGGCATTGACGGCGTGTAACAAGCCGATCTCGCGCTGAAAGAAAAGCCCAGAAATTTTTCGAGGAAAACGACAGAGAATGAGACAGACTCCCGCTGCGCGCGAGGAAGAAGCCATTGACCGATCGCCGGATTTTCACAAATCCCCTACCAAGTAGCCCGCATTGACAGGGCGCGCTGCCAGGGTGAGTGTTTTTCTTTGCGATCGACCCGAGAGATCTCGGAAATTCCTCGGAGCGTGAGGGAGTTTAGTGTATAGATAATTTGACTAGACGAAAATTTATGTTCTCTAGATGGGTACAGAGCGAAAATTTGTTCAAACCGAGTCAATATTTATCGGAGATACATATACGTGTATGCATTACATAAAAATTTCACCGCGGCACGTTTCTCTGCGCATCGGCTGCCTTTCAATTATGTATGATTGATGTGTTCCGTATGTGTGTGCGACGGAGATAATCCGTGTGGTTATCGCGCGCGGCCTCCGCGCAGATAAGATACGAGAGCTCGCGCGTATATGATTATGAATCAATACACTTGTGCGTGTAATCGAGAGAGAACGATAATGACGAGAATCATTTATTGAGTTTCCGATAATCCACCGCCTCGACTCGCAATGACAATGTTTGTCAACACGTTGTCAATTATACGCCATGAGGTCTCTCGAACGCGCGTCTCACCGCTGAGGTTATTGTTACTTCAACACAGCGCTTTTCAAGGCTCCCCATGTGAATCGATATATCGGAGAGTGTATGTATAGAAATCGAACGATATAGCGCGCGTCTATTTGCCTGTTTATATAGCCTGCAGTTGTAAAAAGCTCGTGCCAATTTTTGCACATCCACCTCATATACGCATATACGCGGTATTTAAAAAATATTTCAACTGACACGCGAGAGAGAACACAATAATGCGCCCGACTTTCACCGCGATAATTTCGTTCCGAAATTTCAGCTCGGTTTATACACTGCGCGAGCAACAATCGAAGCAACCTCGTCTTCTCCTAAAGGAGAGTCTGTCTTCCGACAATTACGAGTCGATAAAACTTTACGACGCGAGTTACGCTTCGGGAGAGAGAGAGAGAGAGAGAGAGAGAGAGAGAGAGAGAGAGAGAGCGAGAGAGAGCGAGCGAAGGGTGCGCGCGGCGGACTTATGATAAAGCTCCTGGAAAAAAGTTGAAGCAACATTGAGAAAAGAAAGAGTGCTCGAGGTCCTCGCCTTGGAGGAGTTGCGAAACTTTCCCGTAGGCGCGAGAGAGACCCCCCGGATGATGACTGATATTTTTTAATTGTTATAGAGTGTATCGTTGCTTAGTTCGAAAACGTATGCGATCGATCGAGATCCGCATGATTGAAGGTCCCTTTTGTTTCTCTCTCTGCCACATGCGTCCTTGCTCCACGGCTCGGCAATTTTTGCGCCGGCACACGCGCGTTAAGCGCGAATTTTTCGCGGCGCTGTGTCTCTCCATACGCGAGAGAGTGAGCCGGAGATAAGGTGCAACGACGCCGGCCAAATGACAACCTGCGTGCCGCGAGTAATAACCGACGTCCTCCTTGTAATTTAGCCCTATTACGGGCAACCTGCACTTCTCTAAGGAGTCTCGTGTACACTCGCGTTCTTTATTTTTCTTTTTGCTTCATCCTTTCTCGCTCTGTTATCCTCTATCCTTTGTCCTTCGCGGCCAGTAATGCCAGGCGAAAGTATGACAACGCGTTGGTATCATATTATACCGATGGTATACTCTTATTTTCGTCCTATACCCGTATGAAAAACTGAGTAGCAGTGAAAAATACATCAAACTTCTGGGAAAGTTGTTCGTCGAGCACAATGGAGGTTGTCAATCGACGCACGCCGCAGAAACACTCGATTATTCGGCGGCGATACACGCGAGAAATCGACGCTCCAAATGGGATAGTCCGGCGAGAGAAAAACGAGCAGCCGGACTTTAATTTTACTCTACAGCGTGTACGCAGGGCGTACGTCGAAATAGATCAAACTTCCAGGAAAGTTGCGCGTCGTCTTGCTCTCGGCGGCGCGACGAACTCTATAGACCTCTTTTCTTATTCTCCTTTTTCAGGGGTTTCAGGGGTGCGACTCGTTCGAAAATAAACCGCAAGCGGTTAGCTGCGCCGGAGCTTGCTAGCCTAAATGCGTCCTCTCCTCGCGTCGTCGTCGTCGTCGTCGTCGTCGTCGTCGTCGTCGTCGAGACTTTCGGCGCGTGTCTGCATGTCTGCGAGAGCTAAGAGAGAGAGAGACGCGATGCTACGTTTGATAGACTTTAATTGAACGCGTCTGCGCAAGAATAATACGCGCCTCGTCATACACGTGTGTGCTTATAGATGTATTACACGATGCTATACGCACGTCGTCGTGTTAATCAGATCGTACACGATTGCATCGAGCGATTATTAAAGATGAAAAAAAGCGAGCAAGCTTTATTTCCAGTGGAATAAATATGGCGCAATCTCAGTGTCAAGATCCGTAAACGACGACAGGACGGCTTTCTTTCGTCCTTGCTCGTCGGCTGCACTTGCTCCTTTTTTCCCCGCCGCCCAAGCGGAGAATCCCGCGGCGCATTATCTCGCAAATTTCATTCCTAAAATGGCCTCTCTCTCCCGGCGCGGCGAACGAGAGCGAAAACGAGGGTCTGGAATTCGAGGGACTCGCAGTCTCGTATGTAGGTATATGTACGTATACACGTAGGTGTATTATGTATTATGCTCATGCGCGCGCTCGCATGCGAGAGAGATATCTTATATTGCGCGTTTTTTTAATTGCGCGCGCTACGCCGGAATTATGTTAATTTCGTTTTATTATGATGTGAGGCGAAATTCGCGCGCTGAGTTATTGGTTATCGGGTTTGCGAAGTTATTTATCGCGTTTACACGGTGAGTTTAATGAAAGCTAATTACGCGGTAAAAATACACTCGTTGTAGTTAAATTTACTCCGTCGAATAAAAAGTAGCGATTCCTCGCCTTTCTCTCTGATGCGTCAGTGCAAACTCAGCGCTGCAGCACACGGAGCAAAAGCCGCGGATTAATCGCCCGGAAAATACCTCATCGAGCTTCTTGAAAGCGCTCGTAGATTTTCGCATGAACCGTCAGCAGCAGAGCTATACTTTTCGTCGACTAAACCGCGCGCGACCAGCCACTCGGAAAATCAGGTTCGCAGTTTTATTAGCACTCGAAAGCACCTCGTTCGCCTAATGCACCGCTGGCATGCATACGTACAGGCTGAAATTTGCTCGATAGAAAACTTCGCAGTTACTATACACATGCCCCCTAATATCTTTTGTTTCTCACGACTCATCGTTCGACGACGAATTCGGAAGCGCAGAAAAAAAACAGCCGAGAGCGAGGAAGGAAGGAACGAGAAGCTTCCACAAACTATACGTATGTGTGTGCGCGCAGTGCAGCGGAGTAGAGGAGGCGAATAAGAAGAAGAAGCAGCAGCAGAAGCAGAAGAGGAGGAGGAGGCCGGTTGGCGCATCCTGCACACGAGTGAGTAAAAGAGAGAAAGAGCAGCAGCAGCAGCAGCAGCGCCTGGGTTTCCGCCGGCCTTGGAGCCACTGAACCACTCCGTGGTTCAACGATTCGATGCCCCAGTGACGCTCAACTCGGGGAGACACGACTCGGGCCAGACTGCATCGCGCGCGCGGCGACGAGTACCGCGAAGTGATATAGTTTTGATGAGCTGGATTAACTGAGCATTAGAGAGAGCGACGGAGAGAGAGCTTTAATAAGGCTTGTTGTGACTTTGATCTCTGCTCTGTATGTGCGCTCTCTTTCTCTCTCTCTCTCTCTCTCTCTCTCTCTCTCTCTCTCTCTCTCTCTCTCGTCGAGAGGTATTATCAAGAATTTTTTTATCCTCGTGTATTGGTGAATTTAATGACGGATTTTAACCTCGCTGTTTACTTAGTAATTACAATTACTGCACACCCGTTCTTTTTTCAAGAGCCAAGTGATTCGAACACGTCGGAGCGAGTAACGAGAGGTAATGCAGAAAAAAGAGAAACCAATTGCAACGACTTTATCCTCATTATGCCATCGGCGAAGGGATACAAAAAACTGAGAAGCACTCTACTGCGGGAGTCAAGTGAGCGCAATATTTGCACCTCTCTCGAAGAGCTGAGCAAACAACCGAACTCGCCAATTTCACCGCGTCCTGTTTTCCTCTCTGTCTCTGTCTCTCCCACGAGTAGCGACACCATCATCATCATCATCATCTTTCTCCGGTCTGCCAGAAAATCGGAGCTGCTGCTGCCTGCTGCAGTTGCGCCGACAGATGAAAAACGCTCTGCTCTCTCTCTCTCTCCCTCTCGTGCACGGCCTTGAACGGATCGCGCGTACAATATATCTATATCTACGTTTCGGTTTATAAAGCAAAGAGAAGCAGCGCGCGACACACAAAGGTGAGCGCTTGCCGGCGCACGAGATACGCACCACGTGCTTTTTTCCATCTCGGCTCTCTCTCTCTCTCTCTCTCTCGCCGCGGTGTATACATATAGGTATGTGTGTGTATAGCTGCTCCCGATGCGCAGACGCGAGACGGACGACACCTTTTGTTGTTGCGCCGGTGAGCTCTCGAGTAAACGCGTTCTTTCTTTCAATTTCGCTCTCGATTATTCTTTATTCGAGTTTCGAATTAGAATAGTTTGCAGTAGTTGATTGATTTTGCATGTAGTCGATAATGCAACGTAAATAAACAAGAGGCGTTCCGTTGAAAAGCAAACTATAGGTGAAAGATACTGATCCCACCTGGAGATTTTATGACGCGTTTGGACAACAAAGGACCGGTGTAGAGAGCTGTATAGGTATAGAACACGCGGTGAAAGAAGAAAAGAGAGGACTGATAGGCGGCGGAAAAGCGAGATAGCCGCTCGTTTATTCAAGATAACTCGGGGCCTTTTTTCGGGCTGGCGACGATTCGTCGTACGCACAACAAAACCGAGAGGAAGAAAAAAAAATAAAATAAAATGCGGCTATTCTACGAACTTTCCGTGCGAGGTGGTGCAACCGCGGCTTAGAGGGAATTAACGAAAATTGTGTATAAAATGACATCTACATTTAAAATGGAAAAGTACCCTCACACTGTATACACTCCATTTTAATCGCATCTACCGCGTAACATCGCAAGCTCTGACTAACAACGCAGCAAAAGCCGGGTAGCTACACACCCATGTATAAACCATGCACAAAGCGGCAACAGAGGCTATCTATATCTCTTCTCCGCGCGGCGTCACCTCGTCACCTCCAGACCCAAAAATAAGAGGACCGACCCAAAAAACCCCGAAAAAAGCAACTACGACCATAAGAAAGAGAGAGAAAGTTCCGAAGGCTGCAGACGGGTGCGAAGATTCGGGGAAACGCGCGCTATATACCTATACGGCCTCGAGCCGCCCGCGCGATCATCATCATTATTATTATGCGGCTCACGAAGATCTCGGCGCAGACGCACGAGCGGCGCTTCCGCTCTTTCTCTTGCACTTGTCTGTATATAATATACGATATAACACAGGGAGGGACGTGTGACGTTGTTTTGTTTTTTATTTTGCCCCATCGGTGGAAAATTGTGTACACAGTGAATCGCGCCTGCTTGAGTTCGGTACGACGAGGAGAAAAAAAATTATCGGAGCTTTATGGAATAATAAGTCGTGTGTGTGTGTGTGCGTCGATGCTATACGAAGACGTGAAGAATGGCGTCATATCTCAATTTCAAATAGTGATGATACAAGCCCGTAATCTTGAATTCACGCAGCGTCAGTGTATAGCAACAACGACTTGAATTACGCGCCGCGGTGACATTAGTTTTTCTCTGAAGCCGCTCTAATACTCTCGGCTTTCGTTCCTCTTAATTTTTCAGCGGAAAACACCATCGACATTCCATAAGCCGTCGAGTATTTACTATTGATTTTTCAGCAACACTGTATTTCTCAAAGCATTCCGCAAGATAAACAGACACACTGCGAGCATAATTTCGCGACGATTATACCGATCTTCTCTCTCTCTCTCTCTCTCTCTCTCTCTCTCTCTCTCTCTCTCTCTCTCTCTCTCTCTCTCTCTCTCTCTCTCTCTCTCTCTCTCTCTCGTCTAAACCTTTCGCGGCATGCTTTCTCGAGACCCACAAACACACATGATCGCGCGAAAAATTGCTCGGGGCCAACTGTAATAACGGGTTACATCCGCGGCGAGAGAGGAGTCCCGAAATCGTTATACTTCTGGAAGAAGGAGACGTGCGCGCGTGTGTGTATCCGCCGAGGCTGCGGCGGACTCGAATTAAAGGCAATTTGTCGGGGAAATTGCAAGTTCGACGCGTGCCCGCGTGTGCACGCGCGAAATAAATATCGCGTGAGCCAAGGGCGCGCTGAGACTATCGGTAAATCGCGTGATGATAGCCAGGCGCGTATATTAATAAATTTGAATTTGAATAGTCGCGCGTACGTAATTCATCCTTTGATGCAGCCGTGTATCGAGGCCCTCGTCGCGCGAGTCGAGAATTAAGAAAACGAAAATTGGTGAAAGTTCGCGAGCAGCGACGAAAGATGAATTTATGAGCTTCGCAGCGGCGGTGAGTGAGAGGGATTGGAAAAATGAGCGATTACATTCATCCTCGTGTTTTTCGTGCCGGTACACTGTGTAATACGAGGTATTACTCCGCGGCGAATGATGTTATTGATTTAATGGCTCCTGATGCCAGACTTCCCCGTATACGTACTACACTCGCCGTCACATGCGCAGCGACTTTGATCCCGCACGTCGTTGCTAAATTTACAGTCCGACGACGAGAGAGGGCCTCTCTGTTTTCAATCGTAAACAACGACTTTTCAGAGAGACACGACTTTCATCGCGCACACCCCGCGCAGCCTTGATACCGCGAAAATAAGATAAAAACGCGGTCTTAAAATAACCTCGCAGAGCTGCTTCGCCGCAGACAAAGGTGCAGTATATAGAGGCGCGTAATCCGCGCCGAAAACTCGGCGCTGCGGCATGTATTTTTCTCTCAGTGACGAGTCGTCCGGCGCGGCCGATTATTGCAATGGCGTAACGCGTGAAAGTTCGCTCTGCTGCCGCGCCTGCGGCGGATGTGTTTATTGGCGCGCGGCCCCGATATGTACTAATATACGAGGGTATGGGAGACAAAAGATCGTGTCGCAGCGGTTATCAAAATATTGCGCAATAAACGTAGCTGCCGCCGGAAAGTTTGAATTTTTTCTCAATCAGAGCTTGCAGCGCTACATTCTATAAAGCTGTATCAAAGAGTCCTCTTCGATTTAACGCAGCTCTCGGCAATCAACGCCGCGCGTAAAGCTGCGAATCGCTTCGGGGGCTCTTGGAACGAGATCGTCGTCACTCGCAAGCATGCATGTAACGACGCGTTAATTGAATCTATTGGGCAAGCGCGGCAAGTAGGAAACGACTCTCTCTCTCTCTCTCTCTCTCTCTCTCTCTCTCTCTCTCTCTCTCTCTCACACTCTCCTTGCGATCGTAAATCAGCGTACCGATCGTAATGACGAATCACCTCTTATTAAGCGGTCTTTACGAATACTATAATATACACTTTCTCGTGCGTCCCTGCAGCGGAGGATTTCGCGCAGCGACTGTTCAAACAAAGAACTGCGCAGGTATACGGACTCTCCGCAATAATCTTCGGAATTCCGGGGGACGACTCGAGAGATGACGTCTCTTTACCTGGGCCCCACCGGAGAAGACAGCAGAGCGGGCCCAAGGATTTTCGGATAGCGTATACCAAACTCTCTTTTATGTATACACGCGAGCATCTCGGAGGCAGGTATCAACTGAGAGGAAAGACGCGCCGCGGCCACCAAGCAACGCTCGTTCCGAATTTATTGCTCCAGCCGCGGGGATGGCGCGTATACAAGCTGTATATTTATACAGTTTCGAATTTACGACGCTAAAAGTGGATGTGTAGAAGCGGGAATGAGAACTACCTGTCGCACGCGCCTCGGCAAGAGAGACAGGGCTCGTTCTAATTTAGAGGTGCGACGCGTCGTGTAGAGAGAGAAAGATCTTCATTTTTCCACGATGCTACGAGGAGGTATTCGGACGTGTAAACGTGTATCCTCGATCGAGAGTAAATGAAATTCCGTTAATCGCAGTCGAGACAAAAAACGTAATCATCCCAGGCTGTATAATAACAAACTAACAAGCCGCTGCAGCCGTTCCCACCGAGCTGGAGATACCGCTCGCGCCTCATCAGCAAAATAAGAAGAAACAATTTTTCGAACAAAGCGGCGGTGGCGGCGGTGTCTGCCGAGATACTTTTTCACGGCCGTTCGAGGGCAGTGAAATCGAAGGAGAAAGAGAGAGAGAGAGAGAGAGAGAGAGAGAGAGAGAGAGAGAGAAATGCTCGCCGCCGTTGTGTATAGAGAGAAGACGCTAACGGAAGGACGGGCGCATGCGTCGGAGCGAGAAAAAGGAGAGATACAGGCCGCACACCGGCGCGTCCAATTTCAAATTCCCGCACCTGTGCGGCTGCATATTGCGCGCGATATTCTCTCGCCGCTGCGCTATACGTGTGTCATGCTCTCGTCTCCCCGCACGCGCATGTGTATTTACTGCTCCGAGTTTACTCACTGCCGGGTGATAACGCAGCAGAAGTGCAGTTATTGTGCTTACCTGGAACAGAAGAAAGAGGAGCGGATTAGAGGGCGATTCGTAGTTGTTATCGTCGCGCTTTATTAGAGGCTGTCGTATAGTTTGTAAAAAGTGATTAGCGCGTATTATAGAGAGCCGCCCCGGCTGCGCTTGTGATAAATCGCCGAAAGGACGGAAGGGAAAAAGGAGATAAGAGAACGTTGAGCGAGGACACATCAGCGCCGCCGCTACGCAGACACAAATAAATCGCGACGAGCTTAATAATAGCAGCGACAAGTGCGCAGGGCTCATTCGATTATACCAACGAGTTGAGAGTGACGGGTCCGCTTAGCGCTCGTATGGATTGAAATTCAATTTTTCAGTTAGCCGCGCAGACGCTTATTAATACATCCTTTTTTCGCGTGAAAAATAGCTCGTAAGTCATCACACGCGCGCGTAACGACTCGAGCCCTTCGACCCCCCCGAGATGAGTGCGTAGTAGCAAATCTCTACTAACTACTGCTCGACGATTCGAAGAGCGCGAGAGAAACGACGGCAGGGACTTTCTGACAGAAATATCGGCAGTAACGGCGGCGAATATCTGCTGCTCTCCTGCGCCTTTGTCTCAAGGCGAGCGAGTGCTGGCCTGAGAGCGCGCGCGGCATTTTCAAACGCAATCTTTCTCTCGGACACAAAGAGGCTGAGCTGCAGTCTCAGTCCTCCGCGCGGTGTGTACGGGTATATGTACGCACGAAAATCCATAAGTCAGCCTTCGCGAATTTGCACGTCTTTGTGCTGCGCGGAAAAGTCGATGAACGGATGATGGATACTTATGCGCCGCGATTTTGATGGATGGTCTTTCGGGATTATTCTTGGCTGGTTTCGGAATTTCCTTAGATCCTTATTCTTTTCTTACAATATACCTCCTATGCGCGCATGATAAACTGGCCCGATGCCTAAATTAGAAGATCTCGCTCACAAAAGAATATTTTCCATTATCCCACAGGAAAAGGGACCACAGGCGAGAAAAGCATTAAATAAGAGCGGAGAATTACGAATCGGAAAACGGCACACATTGCCGAAGAGTTGAGAACCGTCCGGGTGGCTGCGCCGCGC